>NW_005842434.1:308477-331429 GCF_000455745.1 Alligator sinensis
AGCAGCGGCTCCTCCCCAAGGTGAGGCAAGGCAGGGATGGAGACTGGGGCGGGGGGCTGGCATGGGCTCCGCCAGCTCCAGGGAAGTGCTCCGCTCCCCAGCCCTGATGCGGGGGAGCAGAGCACTTCACCAGAACTGGCGGAGCCCATGCCAGGTTCCTGCTCCAGCCTCTCCTTGTGCACGGCCACACTTTTAGTTGTGTGCAGCCGCGCACACACACACACCTTAGAGGGAACCTTGCTGGCAGTTGCATATTAAGCCAGAGACCAAGTCAGTGAACAGTGGCTGCAAACAGGTGTAACCCAGGCAGTACTCCAAGAGATACCCCCTGTCCAATTGAAGGGATCAAAGCAGGTGCACAAGCACTGTGGGAGGTGTAGGGACTCTTCTCCCCCTATAGAGCAGAGCCAGATCACCAATGGGGACTTATTAAAAGGTGTATGGTTGAGAGAACAGTACTGGGAACATAACCAGTATAAACCAGGGGGGGTATAGGGGACACTAGAACGCCCTGAGGGGGCAGGATTCAACAAAGATTAGAGACTTACAATCACAGACATATTCATCCAGTTGACAAAAGACAGGTTAACCAAAATATAAAACACAAACAGCAGAACAAACAATACTGGTTGGTGAAGTATAAAAGGCACAAAATACAAAGGGATATAGGGCCTATGTACTTGGAGGGGGAGAAAGGGGACAACACAATGACCCCTTTTCACTGCAACAAGGATTTCTCCCTGTTAACTCACTCACCCCAGCTGGGACTTGAGCTCAGATTTCCCATATGGTAGACAGAAGCTCTACCACACAGCCACAAGTGCTGGTACTGTGCCAAGTTGCTAGGGGTCTTGAACTTGCAGGAGCCCCAGCCTCACATCAAGCTGCCTAGCCTCTTATTGGAGGAGCTGGAAGCAGAGCTGGGAACCTCTCAGGTCACTGCTCACATCCTTGCTGGAGCTGGGGAACCTCTCCTTCTGGCTGCAGCCTCTTGTAGGCAATCCTGGAGCCTAGTGGGGAGCCTCTCCTGCCAGCTGCACGCCGCACTGCTGAGGGGCCAACTGCTGCCTGCAGGTCCCACTCCTTCAGCTGTTTCTGGGGCAACTGCTCCCACCCCACTGGCCCATTTCTTGCCAGCTCTTTGAAGCTCCTTCCTTGTGGTCCCTCACTGGTCTCTGCTGAGTCAGCTGCGCTGCCCCTTTTATCCACCTCCAGGTGACCCAAGGGGCCAATCAGGGGACATGGAGGGTGAGTCTCTGGGGCCTGATTGGTGAGGAAAGGGAATCCCAAGTCCTCCAATCATCTTTTGCCCTTTCAAAACCCCTGGGCTAAGTCACTGCCAAACTAGCCCGTCACAGAGGGTAAGAGAAGGAAAGGGAGAGAAGCCTGACACCAGGTACCAGATCCTGCCCAGGGAAAGTAAATGATCCAGAGATGCCTGTGCCTTTGGTTTGCTGAGTGTTTGTTTGGTGAGCTGTGTGTGTTTGGGCCATGTGCTCAGAGAAGCTGGGAATGTTGCTGGCTGAGTGATTGCTGAGTGATTGCTGCCTGGGACAGAAGCACTGGCAAGAGGGTGGAGCCAGTCCAGGCCCAGCAGGGTATAAAAGGAAATTCCCTGAGTGACCAGGGAGCCAGCAAACAGGGTAAGTAGCTTGCAGGTCAGTTTGCTCCCTGCTGGGCCCTGCCCCCTTGCTTTTGAGGGGACAGCCTTTCAGCTTTGTGTGAGGAAGCAGGAAAAAGGAACCTTTTGGGACCAATGAGCAGTAAACAGGTCAGCTTCCAGGTGAGCTCGCTAGGGAAGGTGTGCTTGGAAGAAGAGCAGTAAGAGAGAGAAACCCAGGGAAATGGCTGAAGGGCATTGCAATGCCAGAGCCACTGCCTCTGCTTGCACCTGTGAGGTTTCTATCCAGGCAAGACAACTCACCATCAAGACTTCCACCCAGGTCCAGCTTTGGTGCTGTGGGGACTGTGGCTTGCAGGTTCCTTCCAGTGATGGCCAGGTTGGGCTCAGTCATACAAAGTTGTTCCAAGAAAGAGTGCTGGGAAGAGATGGGATCCATTTGATGAGGAGAGGGAAGAGCATCTTCACAGACAGGCTCACTAACCTAGTGAAGGAGGGCTTTAGACTAGGTTTGCTGGGGGATGCAGACAAAAGCCCTGAGGAAAGTGTGGAAGGGGGAAGCAGAAGGAAGAGCAAGCAGGACTGGGCAACAGGGGAGGTGCTCTTGTACTTGCTGAGAAATCAGAGCAATTGACTACTTACCTTAGGTGCCTGTACAGGAATGCACAGAGCCTGGGAAACAAGCAGGAAAAATTGGAAGTCCTTGCACAGTCATAGTACATGTTTGGAATAACAGACTAGGTAGGATAGCTCGCATGACTGGAACACTGTCGTGGATCAGGAAGGACAGACAGGGGAGAAGAGGAGAAGGAGTTGTACTTTATGTAAAAGAGCCATATGATTGCTCAGAGCTCCAGTATGAAACTGGAGATAGGACTGTTGAAAGGGGAGAGCAACAGGGGTGATGTTGTTGTAGTGGGTGTCTGCTATAGACTGCCAGACCAGGAGGAAGTGGTGGGTGAGGCTTTCTTCATACAGCTATCAGAAGTTTCCCAATCCCAAGCCTTGGTTCTTATGGGGGACTTTGAACGCCCTGGCATCTGCTGGGAAAGCAATATAGGAGTGTTCAGGAAATCCAGGAAGTTCTTGGGAGGTGTTGAGGACAACTTCCTGCTGCAAGTGCTGGAGTGGCCAACTAGGGGCTATGCTCTTCTTCCCTGTTTGAGAGCAGCAGGTCAAGAATTGGTGGGGAATGTAGTAGTAGATGGCAACTTGGGCAGCAGTGACCACGAGATGGTTGAGTTCAGGATCCTGAGGAACGGAAGGATGGAGAAGAGCAGAGTAAGGACCCTGAACTTCAGAAAAGCAGACTTCAACTTGCTCAGGGAACTCATGGGCAGGATCCCCTGGGAAGCCAGTCTGAAGGGCGCCCCCGGGAAAGCCAGTCTGAAGGGGAGAGGAGTCCAGGAGAGCTGGCTGTACTTTAAAGAAGCCTTACTGAGAGAGAGAACAAAACTATCCTGATGCACAGGAAGACTAGCAAGTATGGCAGAAGACCAGCTTAGCTTAGGAGGAAACTCTTCAGTAAACTACATAACAAAAAGGAAGATTATAAGAAGTGGAAACTTGAACAAATAACTAGGGAGGAGTTTAAGAGCATTGCTTGGGCATGCAGGGATTAAGTCAGGAAGTCCAAAGTACAATTGGAGTTGCAGCCAGCAAAGGATGTGAAGGGTAACAAGAAGGGTTTCTACAAGTATTTCAATAGCAAGAGGAGGATCAGGGAACATGTAGGTCCCTTACTGAATGGGGGAGGCAACCTTGTGACAGAGGATGCAGAAAAGACTGAATGTTCAATGCCTCTTTCACCTCAGTCTTCACAGGTAAGGTCGGCTCCCAGACTACTGCACCGGGCAGCACAGTTTGGGGAGAATGTGAGCAGCCCTCAGTGGTGAAAGAATAGGTTAGGGACTATTTAGAAAAGTTGGACATATACAAGTCCATGGGGTTGGATGGGATGCACCCAAAGGTGCTGAGGAAGTTAACTGATGAGATTGCAGAGCCACTGGCCATCATCTTTGAAAATTCATGGTGATCAAGAGAGGTCCTGGATGACTAGAAAAGGTCAATTTTATAGTGCCCATATTAACAAAGGGGAAAAAAAGAGGATCCAGGGAACTATAGACCAGTCAGCCTCACCCCAGTCCCTGGAAAAATCATGGAGTAGATCCTTAAGGAATCCATTTCTAAGTGCATGGAGGAGAAAGTAATTAGGAACAGTTGGCATGGATTCACCAAGGTCAAGTCATGCCTGACCAACCTGATTGCCTCCTATGATAAGATGATTGGCTCTGTGGATGTGGGGAGACCAGTGAATGTGGTATACCTTGATTTTTAGCAAGGCTTTTGATACAGTCTCACAGACAAACTAAGGAAGTATGGGTTGAATGAATAGACTCTAAGGTGGATAGAAAACTGGCTGGATTGTTGGGCTCAGAGGGTAATAGTGAATGGCTTGATGTCTAGTTGTCAGCCGCTCTCAAGTGGAGTGCCCCAGGGGCTGGTCCTGGGGCCAGTTTTGTTCATTGTCTTCATTAATGACCTGAAAGATGGCATGGGGTGCACCCTCATCCCAAATCTGTAGACGACACCAAGCTGGGGGGAGTAGTAGATATGCTGGAGAGTAGGACTAGGATTCAGAGTGACCTAAACAAATTGGAGGATTGGGCACAAAGAAATCTCATGAGATTTAACAAGGACAAGCACAAAGTCCTGCACTTAGGATGGAACAGTCCCATGCACCAGTACAGGCTGGGGACTGACTGGCTGGGCAGCAGCTCTTCAGAAAAGGACCTGGGGGTTACAGTGGAGAATAAGCTGAATATGAGCCAACAGTGTGCCCTAGTTGCAAAGAAGGCTAACAGCATACTGGACTGCATTAGTAGGTATGTTGCCAGCAGCTCAAGGGAAGTGATTCTTCCCTTCTATTCAGCACTTGTGAGGCCACATCTCAAGTACTATGTTCAGTTTTGGACACCCTCCCCTCCCCGCCCCCCCCCATGACAGAAGGGATGTGGACAAATTGGAGAGAGTCCAATGTATGGCAACAAAAATGGTTAGGGGGCTGGGGCACATGGCTTATGAGGAGAGGCTGAGGGACTGGTCTTATTTAGTCTGCAGAAGAGAAAACTGAGGATGGATTTGATATCAGCCTTCAACTACGTGAAGGGTGGTTCCAAAGACAATGGAGCTAGACTGTTCTCAGTGGTGGCAGATGGCAGAACAAGGATCAACAGTTTCAAGTTGCAGCAAGGAAAGTTTAGGTTAGAAACTAGGAAGAATTTTCTCACTAGGAGGGTAGTAAAATACTGGAACAGGTTACCCAGAGAGGTGGTAGAGTCTCCATCCTTGGAGGTTTATAGACCCAGATAGACCAAACTTTAGCTGGGATGATCCAGTTGGGGAGGGTCCTGCTTTGAGCAGGGGGTTGGACTAGATGATCTCCTGAGGTCCCTTCCAACCCTAATTTTCTATGATTCTATATCAGGGCTGCTCAGCACTACAAAGCAGTCAGAGGAGGACAGCCTTAGCTGGACCTGTGTTCTGGTAAGTGAAGGGGCCAGGGGGAGCTCTGATTTTTCATGATAAACACAAAATCAAACATAAAAATGTATAGGTATTTAGAATTTATTTTATGATAGTGATTTGACTGTTAGACTTCCAAATTGCTTTAAAATGATAAATTATATCAATAAAATGTGATCAACTAATACCCATATACATATTAGTGGCTTTTTTATTTTAATCAAGAAAATATGCAGATTTGGTTTTTTTTAACTGGAGAATTTGCAATTTTTAAAGTTTATTTTTATCAGGGAATTTGTGATTTAAAAAAAAAAAAAAACAACAACAGAAAAAACCCAGTATCCCTGTTGATAATGAGCATGAGCCCTAGAGAAGGGCTGTTTGTAGCTGGTATATGTCAGGTGACATCACCTGCTCCTATACTTACCATGTTATGTGGATCTGCAGTGCATACTAGACTAGAAAAGTAGATGAGGTAAGTTAGCTCTGGTTAGGAAGGTAGACTACAAAGGAAGGCTGATATATTTTACTCAAAGCAATACCATCAGCTCTGTATTTTCAGTAATTCATTTTACTGCTTTAGAAACTTTTAAGAATAAAAAATGCAAATGCACCTTGGATGTGCTGATTATTTAGGAATGTACAAAAACATGAAAAGTAACTATAATGAAGTGTCTCCTGGGTGCCTTGGAACATCCAAAAGGGACACAGAAGAGGTTCCCTAGGAAACGAGATGCTCTCCAAAGCATTTTTTAATCTTGGCCAGCTGACAATTAGTCAATTGTGCTCTAAACATTGTTGCTAGTAGGTATGTGATTCAACTCAGAAGTGCTGTTGTTAGGATTAAATGTGGGGAGTCTTGGACTAGAGAGAACCTGCAAGGGAAAGAGGCTGGATAGATTAGTTCCTGGCTGCATAAATTCTTTCTGAGCCTAGTGAAAGGGAGAAAAGATACATCACTAATTTATCCAAAAAAGACAGTTGACAGCACTTTAAGAAAATCTTAAGGCCAGACACACAGCGGCAACGCATAGGGGGTGCATGTGCACCCCCTGAGAGCACCTGTGTGTCCCCTGACAGGCCGCACACCCCGCTTAGGTGATGGGCAGGCAGGAGCGCTGGAGCCCCCAACCCCTGTGAGTGCCAGCTGGGGAGTGGGAGCGCCAGATATAGTGCCACAGCTGCTTCTGGGAGCTCTGAAGCTGCTTCCCGGTCAGTGAGATTGGCCACAGGGGGACCCTCCCCCCGACTGGTCACTGGGGGGACAGATGCTCCCCCTGCCTAAGGTGGCACCAGTCGCCCATGAAGACACAGATCCCCACTGGCAGTAGTGTAGATGCACACTATTTATCCACGAGTTCCCTGATACCTTAGGAACATGCATGCACAGTAGCACACCTTAGGAAGGTGTCACATTCACTGTCTTCTGTCGCTGACCAACTATAATTCATGCACCTTTGGGCTTGAGTGTAGGAAGCAAATGCTATAATCATGTCTAATCCATAATGGGGAGTGCAAAGGAGAATAATTCAGCTTCTACTTATGCCCTCTTGTATTTTGACCAGGCACGGGGTAGGCACAGTGTTGTCCTTAATTTTCTGGAAAAAGCCTGCAGTGGTCCTTGCAGTCTTTCCTGGTTGTTCACTGAATTAATCATTTTGCAAATCAAAGAGTTTCGGATGTTGAAAGGAGGAGTGGTTCTGCAGGTGAACTCTCTCTTCCAAAGCGTTTCATAGAAATAAGAAGTTGGAGAATTGTACCTCCAAAATGCATACATTTTTCTGAAATGGTTTCTGCTTACAGGAAACAGATGTGGTAGTATCTCAAGTATAAGTAATAAGTGTTTAACAGACAGACTGGTATAATTGCCTGCCTCGTCAGCTAGTATGCAAAGTGCACAAACAGATACCTTCATAGCTTTATTACATGTACATGCTTGTGTTTCATTGAGACATACAATGAAAATAAACTGCATGATCGTCAGTCATCTTAAGAAAAGCAGTTAAAAGTTAAAGTGTGCCTGGAGTCATTTTAAAAGTGCTGGGAAAATTGGGAGTTTAAGAAGTCTTTTCCAAGTTGAGCTCTGATTTGTAATTCACATTCATAATATGAAAAATAAGGTATTATGACACATAATATGTGATATTAACATTTGTAAAATCTTAAGTATATTTTGTTTGTCTCCTTGTAAGACATGTTTCAGACAAGTATTATAGTCTATTAATTGTAAAATCATCAGGTATGATTTTGTACAGAAACATTTTACTTAAGAAAAGGTGGGGACATTTCTCAGTTCAAATAGATAAAGAACATGCCTCTCCTTTTCTCAAGCAGAGAACTATATTTCTTGTAGATAAGAGTGTGCACTTCAAAAATTGTTTAAATAGTAAATAATAGTTGAGGCTTAATATATTTCTGACATTGTACTATAATTTTACAAATATTGCATAAGCTGTTTCAGGAGAATACATCTTTGATGTTATGTCAAGATATATTAGGATATTAAGTCATGTAAAACAACGCCTAAAATTTTGTTCATTGCAATATAGCACACTGTGTGTGGTAAGGGCGATGAGCAACAGGAAACTGAAATAGTCTACCAAGTTCTGATGATACTTTAAATTAATTAGGATGTATTTATGTGAGAACGGTTTGAAAATGAAAGATCAATTTTATCAACATCTACGAGAAATGATAAAAACAGAAGAGTAAAAACTAGAAAATCTTGACCATTTTCTATAACACAGTTTTGGTCATGTGGGACAAATACTGCTACACAAATAGTCATCAAAGGGAAAAACCAAATGATGGAATCAAGGCAGGAAATGGAGTGCCTATTATTTCCATTCCTGTTCCACCAGTTTTCAGGTAGTGGAAAGAAGTGGAGTATAAAACTCAGATTTTGCTAGCTTAAGGAGTCATGGTCTTTGTAAGGAACAAGGCAAAACAGTTGCTTCATGCTTGATCTTGCTCAGTTAGTCCTCAAAGAAACTTCTCCCTTTGATTCACAGTTATGTAGATGCGAGGGAAGGAGATTATACAACACCATATGACTTCAGAGAAGTGTCAACATCACTTCTGAGATTTCAGTGACGCATGCACTTCAACTATGGAATGGTTAGGTAAGCAGAGAAACCACACATCTAACTATACACTCGACAGTCTTTTAAAATGAACGATTAGCCAATTAAGAATCGAAATGCCCCATTTCTTTTTGTGATAGGTGCCAAATCTCAGGCCCCACCTCCACACAGGCCCACCACCTGTCTATGGGTAGACTGCTAATCTTGCTCATCTGCCACGCCTTGTTGTAATTGAATTAAGTTGTTAATGAGTTGGGAGGTTGCCCTTTGTGTTCCCATCTGTACACAGGTAGAGAGCAAACCAGGAAAGCCAAGGCTGTGATGGAACTCCAGCTAGCTACAAATATCAAGGACAATAAAAAGTCCTTTTTTAGATATGTGGGGAGCCGGAGGAAAAGCAAGGGCAACGTTGGACCCCTGCTAAACCAGATGGGGCAACTGACAACCAATGCCCAGGAAAAAGCAAACTTGCTAAATGGGTACTTTGCATCAATTTTTCAACAGTCCCATGGGATGGCTCTCCCCACTATGGGTCAGGGAGGCCCAGGCAAGGGAGATTCCTTGCCCTCCATCAAAGCTGACCTTGTGAAGGAACACCTTGACAGGCTGGATATCTTCAAGTCAGCTGGCCCTGATGGGTTATACCCAAGGGTACTCAGGGAGCTGGCGAGCATCATAGCTCAGCCCCTGGCGCAAATCTTTGAGAGCTCTTGGCGCTCTGGTGAAGTGCCCGATGATTGGAAGAGGGCCAATGTTGTGCCTATCTTCAAGAAAGGGAGGAAAGTAGATCTGGCAAACTATAGGCCCATCAGCCTGACCTCTATCCTGGGAAGGTCTTGGAAAAGATTATCAAGGAGGCCATCCTTAACAGACTAGCTGAAGGCAACATCCTGAGGGATACCCAGCATGGGTTTGTTGCGTGTAGGTCTTGCTTGACCAATCTCATTTCCTTTTATGAACAGGTGACATCACCTGGACAAAGGGGGAGAGATTGACATTGTATATCTTGACTTTAAAAAAGCCTTTGATCTGGTATCCCATGATCACCTCTTGGCTAAACTGGCTAACTGCAGCCTTGACCTCACCATGATTCGCTGGCTAGGGAATTGGTTCAGAGAGTGGTGGTTGACAGGAACCAATCGTCTTGGTGCGCTGCAACCAGTGGGGTCCCTCAAGGCTCTGTCCTAGGGCCTATACTATTTAACATCTTCATCAATGATGTGGACATTGGTGTCAGAAGTGGACTGGTCAAGTTTGCCGATGACACCAAACTCGGGTAAAGCATCCACACCTGAGGACAGGAGGATGATCCAGGCAGATCTTGACAGGCTCATGAAATGGAGGGGATGAGAACCTGATGGTGTACAACACCGAAAAATGCAAGGTTCTCCACCTTGAAAAACCTGCAGCATGCTTATAGGCTTGGTAGTGCTACGCTGGTTAGCACTACAGATGAAAGGGACTTGGGGGTCATGATTGATCAAGAGATGAACATGAGCCTTCAGTGTGATGCTGCGGCTAGTAAAGCGAGCAAAATGCTGGCTTGCATCTATAGATGCTTCTCAAGCAAATCCCAGGACTTCATTCTCCTGTTGTACTCGGCCTTGGTGAGGCCACAGCTGGAGTACTGTGTCCAGTTTTGGGCTCCACAATTCAAAAAGGATGTGGAGAAGCTTAAGAGGGTGCAGAGGAGAGCCACGCGCATGGTCAGAGGTCAGGAAAACAGGCCTTATGATGAGAGGCTGAGAGCCATGGGACTCTTCAGCCTGGAAAAGTGCAGGCTCAGGGGTGATCTGGTGACCACCTATAGGTTTATCGGGGTGCTCATCAGGATCTGGGGGAACGTCTGTTCACCAGAGCACCCCAAGGGATGATGAGATCAAACGGTCACAAACTCCACTGCGACCGATTCAGGCTGAACATAAGAGAGAAATTCTTCACTGTCCGGGCCCCTAAGGTTTGGAATAGACTGCCCTCGAAGGTGGTTCAAGCACCCACTTTGAACACTTTCAAGACACATTTGGATGCTTAGGTTGCTGGGATCCTATGATCCCTGCTGACTTCCTGCCCCTGGGGCAGGGGGCTGGACTCAATGATCCTCCGGGATCCCTTCCAGGCCAAATGTCTATGAAATAAATACACACTCCGACCACCCCTACACATGTCCTGTGCCTCGCAGCTGTTTCTCCCCCTGGTTGGCACTCTTTAAGTGCTTATCTTCTCCCCGGGTTCACTTGTGTCTCGGCCCCTCTCTGGGCCTTTTCATGCATCTCTCTCTGGGCCACTTCTTCATGCCTCTCTCTCTCTCTAGGCTCTGCCCAGCTCCTGTGCCCTGTGTTCTGTCTCTTTAAGAGGGTAACACTTTTAAGAGAACACATCTCTTAGCCCTGGGTACCTTAGGCCCCTGGATCCTCACAGCTGTTGTAGGCAGCAACCTAGGTAGCATCTAGGCTCAGGTAGCTCACTTAAGTAAAGGCTCCTTTCCTTGGCAGTTGCTAGATGAAGAATGTCTCTGGCAGCTCCAACCCTAGTTTATATGTTCCCCAGGGCCCTGCCTCCTCCTGATCAACTGACTGCCTGCAGGTGCGACCGATTACCCTATTAGCCCGTTGCTTAGGCAACTCACAGCTGTGGAGCTCTGCCTAGCCCTCTGAACAGCCTGGCCAGGCTACTTCTGCCCTTTGAAGTAGTACGCACGTCCTGGTGCCCTGCTATGCTTTTTAAAATCAGAGTTGCAAATGAACAACAAATACTTCTTATCAATGATTAGACAAGAGGGAGTTGTGTTTAAAAGTGGAAATAAAACTCAAAGTTTCATGTTATATGGCTTCGCTGTTTGTTTTAAATTGCTTTACATTAAACATGGAGATTTAAAACAAAAAAAACCCCTCAGCCTTTTAATATTATTTCTCTTTGGAGAGTGCATTTGCTAAAGAATATAGACCTGTCCTGCTATGCTGTTATCAGATTTTATAAATGTAAAGATATTGAAATGTCTTTTTTTAAATGCAGTTCTATCAGAAAGATTTCTCTTTTTTTCCCTCTTCAAGAGGCTTCATTTTATTGAGTACACATTAAGACTATCAAGATCAAAGCCACTGTCGACATTTTTAGAAAAGTATATTTTCTTTGTAGCATTAATTGAGAAAATGTATATATCTGTTAACAACTTAGTAAATCAGAATCTTGGGGTAGGCCAATAGCATTCCTTTTATATCTCGCATACCTAAAGAAATATAAACTAACTGAGAAACATGAAACTAAGCAAAAGGGTTTTGTGGTGCATTTTAAAACAGACCAGGTTGGAAATGAGATGGGAGATTGATGTAATTCCTCCAAGACTTCTAAGGTAGCACAGGTCAAAACACAGGAGTTTTGCTACTCTTAGGGTGCTTGTACATGCAGTGGGGGTTTAATTCTCCCTAAATTGTAATGGTGGGTTTTTAAAAACCCACTGTTTCCACCGCTTCAATTTAGGGAGCACTAAACCCTCATTGTGTGCACATGGGTGAGGGGGCCCAATCCTTTCCCCCCAGCCTACCTGCCTCTTCCACCGGGGGGTGGGGAGCAAGCTGCCAGTGGGCTGAGTGGTCCATGAGCTGCACTGGGGCCCAGCATTTCCCTCTCTGGTGGCAGCACCCCCCAGCCCTGGTGGTCCCGGGGGGTGCTGCCACCGTGGAGGGAAGCACCGGGTCGCACAGCCCAAGCTGCATGAGGCCTAGTGGCAAGTTGATTGCGGCAAATTGCCTGCTAATGCAGACAGGCTCCACTGAGGTGGGGTGGGGAGGGGATGTGGGGGGAAAGTGGCAAGAAGCCTGATTTCCCCCCTCCGCCCCGGGAGCCTGCCTGCCTGAGCTTTATGGGGCCTGGTGCTTCCCTCCGTGGCAGCAGTACCCCCCAGGACTGCTTGAGTGGGGTGCCAGCAAGCCGGTGCCGCCTGGGGGGGTACCGCCACCATGGAGGGAAGGACCGGAGTCCCCTGCAGTTCAGGGACCTCTTGGCCTGCCTGCAGCTCGCCCCGCCACTGTGGGAGAGGCAGGTAGGCTTCAGCACCCTGTGCATCATCCCTGCTGCCTTCCCACTGCCTGGGACCACCCAAGAATGGCTGGCTTGCCCCAGGGCAGAGTGGCAAGGTGGCAGGAATGTGTCTGGGCGTGCTGGTGGTGGGAGAAGGTGGCCAGGGTGGTGCACAGGGTGCTGGAAGCCTGCCAAGCCTGAGCTTCCCTGAGCACATCGGCTTCCAGCGCCCCGTGCACCATTGCACTTTGTTAGGTAGCAAATGAAAACCCCCCAGAGGGGTTTTTCCTTGCTACATTACAAAGTCATTTAAAGTGAAATACACCGCCATGTGTGTAAATAGCAATGCCATTAAAGCAATGCAAAAAGGCATTTAAGCTGCTTTAAAGGCCAATTTTGTTGCATGTACAAAAGCCTTTAGTAGGTGCCATCTACACATGCAATTAAGGTGACACAAACTCTAGCACAATTCTTGCTGGAGTAAACTGATCCCAGGCATAGCATCTACATGTGTGCCCTGGAGAGCACCAATTTGAGCCAGGGTAGAGCAGGCTTGGGCTGGTAGGGGCATAAAGGGTCAGCCCCAAGCTCCAAATAATGATACTGGGTAATGGAGGACCTGGCTGGGGGACAGAAGTGCTTACACTGCAGAGCCATGTGGCTAGGCAGGAGGGAGGAGTCTGGCCCCTGCACAGTCACTAGTTACACATGCACTTCAGCACGGTTAATGACTCTGCTGTAAGATAGTACTATCAGGAATGGTACTATCTTAAGGTGGAGTTAATTAGTTTACTGTGCCCTAATACCGACACATGTAGATGGTAACACTTTACTGCAGAGCTAATTGGTCAACTGCAGCAAAACGCATGTGTAGATGCACCCAGTATGCACGTCCTGATGAGTGCATGTGTGGTTTGTGGCACCTCAAAGTTGTTTGAGGCAGCGCATGTGCATCTGTTCAGTGAACTGCTAATTTGTAGTGCAGTGGAGGCGGTTTTTTGGTTTTTTTACACTGGGAGATCCCGGGGTCAGAAAAAACCCACCGCTAAAAAATGTCATGGAGCACATGGCAACAGCATGCACCTCCAAAAATGGAGTCTTGCCAGCCACAGCCATGCTCTGGCTGCTGGCCAGGCTCTGAGCAGCTGTCTTGGCATCACTGCTGTCTTGGGAGGATCCCAGGTAAAGCTGCTGGGGTCAGCCTACAGGCCACATATGCTGCTGGGGCCAGCATAGGTGCCATTCCCCTACCTCACCCAGGGCAATTTGCCACACACCAGAGTATGTGTGCAGGGGCATGCCTGGCGACAAATAGCAGCAACACATATATGTGCCACTGCTATTTGTCCCATGGGAAATGTGTGCACCCCTCCATGTGTATCCCAATGAGTACGCACCTAGTGAATGTAGCCAGTGCTTCCTTAAATTATTAAACCTGAAAATGTTAACCTGCCTTTTTGTTCACATTAAAATTTTGTATTTTTCCCTTTTTAAATTTAAACCCTAGGTGTTGAGCTTGTAAAATGCTGGACTATGGCCTTTTAAGGTAAATATCAGCTATTCCAGGTAACATGTTTTATTGGTCTAAAGTATGATTAATGCAGTCCCATAACTACAGTTATACTAAAAAACTAGGTTCCTGTGTTGCCAGCTTTCTTTCCTAGAAATTATTTGTTTTGAAATCAATGGTATCACATTGAGATGTGGTTTGCAAAGATTCAGCTACAGGTCTTCATGCCCATCTTGTCACTTTTTACGCTGCATAGGTTGCAATTAAAGTTTCTTACGAGGTCCATTAAAAGGAACTGTTCTGGTTAAAGCAGCAAAGCATATTGGAAAATGTCTGGAGGCCACTTCATTAACTAATACATGTGTTTCCTTATATCTAGACATAAGTAACAATAATAAAACTGTAATAAGTTTTTAAATATTTTCTTTATTAAGACATAATGATCATACTTCATTTATAGAGTGGCACTGTAGAGTATATAGGTCATGTCCTAGCCAGTAGCACTTATGCCTGAATGACACACACTGGTTGAGCTAGTAATTTGTCATCTGATCATTATTCTAATTATATTCTTTTCTGCTCAGAGATGATGAGGAAATAAGTCAGATTTACTATAAATTAATTGTGGACATTTTTTCTGCAGCAGCCAGCATATGATTGTTATACTTCTTATTGTTTGATTTATTCAAACCTCATATTGCACTTTCCATATTGTAAATAATGTTTATTTTGATTTATTTTCAGTGGACCCTGCCTGCATTTGCTCCTCAGAATCCCATGGACCTACCTTCCTTTTCTTTCTTCAAACGTTATATTCCCCCCCTTCCCTTCAAGATCTTCCTTCAGGCTATAAGGAACTAGATGGGAAATTTTGAGAAGCTCATTAGTACACTTCCTCTGTTGCTCAAGGGGGTCACTGCGTAATCATATTTGATGTTACCTCCCTGACAAAGGTTTTTGAACCTTTCCCACCATGGGAAAAGACAGGCAGTACTCCACAAACATAATCATGGCTATTATGCTATATCAGTATTTGGGAAATTCATTTCCAGAACCTAGGATTCACATACTTTCTTAATCTGAATTCCCAGGAGGGTTCTTTGGGATCCTCCTTAAATAACTAGGGCTGAGCCCTAGATTATAATTGCAATGGAATGCAAATTATGAGCTATAAAGCCATCTCTAACTTTACCATATCTAATTAGTTTATCACTTAAAATACTAAACTACTTCAAGGCATGCCTGTGGACATGTTGCCATTATCTTCTTATAGAAAGTTCTGTTTGTTAGTATGGTCTGAAACATTGGGATAACAAGAGCACGTCGTACCGGTAGTAACTTGTAGGGCATGTCCACATGACTGTGCACGTGTTTCCCCAGGGCCAAATAGCAGCGGGCATATAGTTATGCTGCACCTGGGCTGGCTCCAGCAGCCTTACCTTGAGTCCTGGAGGCTCCTGAGACTGCAGTAGCAGCAGCAATCCGGGCACACAGAGCCTGGCCGGAAACCTGTGTGTGGCTAGCCAGGCTCTAGTTTCCAGTGGTGCATGCTGCAGCCATATGCACTGCCCTGCTATTTTTGGCATTTTTTTTAGATACCGTGATTTCCTGCTATTTAATTTTGGCTCTGTGCTGCAAATATGCAGCCGGGAGAACCTTTTCATATGTGTTGCGTGTGTTTTGGTATACCTCAAAAAACTTTGAGGTGCTGCAAAGTGTGCGCATATAATTTCCACATCTTATTTTCTTCTCACCCTACTTTATTTAAGGAACTGAATGCAAGTGGAAGGTGTAGGAGAACTGACAGTCCTAAACAGGGACTGCAGGGGCAAGAGTAGTGCTCTAAACTTCAGCCGTCACCTGGAGAGAACACCTGTTAAGTCTCAGTCCCTGTTCCTTTAGCTGAGGCTGCTAACCAAGGTGCCAATATGTACTAGTTTAAGGTGGTTTCAGTAATGTGGACTGCTGTCTAACAGCAAGTATGCTGAGGCTCATTTCACAGAAATCATTGAATGGCTGTCAGAGAGTAATGGTTTTTTGTGGTTACCAGCACAGGCCAAATTCAGACTAGTAACTGAGGTGAAAGGTGACCAATTTCCTGGGCTATCCAATTTCCACTCCTATTATATTACTTAATATCCTCTGTGTCTTGTAGAATTTCGATATACATCCAAAAAAGTGGTATTGTATGATTCCTTCAGAATTCTACTGCTGTTTCTTATCGTAGAAATGTAGGTGCTGACATAGTTTAAAAAATATAATTATGAATGTCTCAAAGATTCAATAAAATGTATCTTATTGCTTTGCCCAAAGAAAGCTGCTTTGGCTAGTTTCCTCCGGGTAACTGTCAGCAATCTAATATCACATAATACTTAATATATTTAAGTGCATAATACTTTGCACTTAAAACACCTGTCTGCTAAGGAATATAACATTCTTTACAAAGACAGATCAATATTATTCCCATATTACAGAGGAAGCACAGCAATTTGGAGAACAGCATGCAGTGCATCCGGACAAAGCTGAGAGGGAGATCCCTGTGCTTTACTCCAGGACACTGAGCAAAATGACTGTAGCATTGCAAAAATGTTCCAAAACCCTATACCCATTAGGGATCAGACGTCCCCCAGTGCAGAAACTGTGACCACAGCCTAAAGATGGTCTTCAAAGGCTTGTGGGTATGTTGAGTCGCATGCAGAACAGTGTGACCTACACAATAACACAGGCAGACAGCCATCACATAGGTCACTGGAAGAAGTTAGGCTGGAGCAGCCTAGAATTGGGAGAACGCAAAGGTGGCTCAAAGCAACTATAGATCTTTTCCTCATGGCTACAAATTCTATGTTGTTCCTTTTAAAAGTGCAGAACAGAACCTTATTCTAAGCTTCCTGACTACTATTGCTCCTCTAATTACCAGTCAAGGCTGGTTCCATAACAACTTGGCAAAATAGGCCTGTAAAAGCCTAATTTGGTGTGTGTTGCAGAACTAAGCAGTGAATTTTCCTTTTGTTGTTGTTGTTGTTGTTGTTGTTGTTGTTGAAATTGTCCTTATCATGGGTTAATCAGTTGTATTGTGCCTGTCTCATGACTGTAATATAGAACTCACCCCCTGTATATCCCCTCTTTTCTATTTGGCACACTAAAAGATTATAATATGTAATCAAACATATATCATGTGTGTGGGAGTGTTGGGAGGGGCTGTATTCACCAACACTTTCAAGAATGACTATTGCTTTTGTTACCTCAGTGTTTGGGTGCTCAGCTTGTGACACATTAAAGAATTAGAACACGAAAGCTGATTTTTTTTTTTTTTTTTTTTTTTTGAGTGGAAGCTAAGCACTTCTTGAATATTGGGCACTTTTTTCAGTGTCTTCAGTTGGGCAACCAAAATCATTTGTTAAAATTCTGGATATGAGAGAGTGGTAAAACACCTTAAGACTCATCAGAATAAAAGGCTCTAAGAATTTGTAAGGTTATTCTTACTGCAAGCTGTAAGATCTTTGTAAATTCAAACATTATTAACTACCTTCTTTCTCTATTAGTACAAATTTGCCCTTGGCAATGGAGAGTGCTGTCTTGTCTGCCTTGCAGGCATTCACACAATTAACTCTCTTTCAAAAACATACACAAAGTTCCTGCTGTCACCATTCTTAGGCAAATACATTCAAGCTATGTCTGATATATGAGGTATGTTTTTACTGGGGCAGAATTAACATGCATTAGCTATTTCATTGTGGAAAAATATTGCTGATTAGTGTTTTAGTGCGACAGTGAGGACATTAACTGTGGGCAGAAAAATGTATTGACCTCCCCTAATAATCTCGCCTTATCTACACTTAGGATTTTACAAGGGATAACTGTCATATGTTAGTTATTTCTCTGTAAAAAAACCTTTGTGTTAGTGAAGACAAAACATCAGCTAAATGACACTGGGAATACCTGCACAATAGTGGGGGCATCTACACATGCAATTAATGTTCCTCATTAAACTCTGGCACAGTTTGTGCCAGATTTTATTGCTTCCAGGCTTGCATGTGCACCAGGATTGCAGCATGTTAAGCCAGGTCAGAGCAGCTTCAGCTGGCAGGGGGCCCGGGAAGTCGGCTTGCCAGCCTAGGGTTGCTTTGACCTGCCTCAATGTGCTGCAGAGGGGCTAGCTGGTGCATGAGGGTGCTCCAGGGCGGGGCTATCCAGCAGTACTGAAGCACCCTTGGGCTCTAGACAGTGCCATGAGTGTCTACACATGCATTGTGGTGCAGTAAATAATGCTGCCGAGGGATAATACTTGTGTTTACAAGTACTAACCTACAGCAGCCTTTATTAGTCTAATGAGGCCTAATATGGCAAAATATATAGACACTGTGCATATCTACATGTGCACTAATGTGCTTTTACTAATGCACATTAAATTTAGTACTTCTAATATGAGCTACTAAATAAATGCATGATATGCTGCACTAATGTGTAGTAGTGCAAGCACAGGCTTTTCAGGTGATGCTTAATGTGCAGTAGCCTATTCTACTGCACATTAGCATTTTATCACGGTTTTTGATGCACTTTAATGCACAATAGAATAGGCTACTGTGCATTAAAGTGCATGTATAGACATGCCCACTGAGACTTTACTACAGAGGCAATTCGGCAACTCTGCAGTAAACGTCTCATGTAGACGCGCCCAGTATCTGCAGTATAGCATAGACATATTGGCTATTTGCAGATGTTAAAAGAAACAAAACAAAATGGGGCTTTACTTTAAATTCTGCATGCTTCTGTGCCAAGCCCAGCACAAGCCCAGAAGAGGCAGGCAGTAGTTGGACTTAGCTCACCTGATGTCTGTATAGATTAGGTGTTTTAGTGGGGCTTTTTTGGCACTTTTTTCTAATACCTGATTGAATCAGCTTTAGCTAAAAGCGCCAAAAAGTCCCACTGAAAGGCCCAATTTGTACAGGTGCTGCGGAGCTGGGTCAAATTAACATACTGCTTCTTCCAGTAAAATGCTTTTTTTTTTTTTTTTTTTTTAAACATCTGCAAACAGCCATTGAAGCTAGCTTAGGTACCAGTAGCAGATGAGCAACAGGAGCACAGACCTCTGGTGTTGGCTGTAACATCTACCTGAAAGGCTGGGTAAATTAATCCGTGCTGAGTTTCAGGCAGTTGCAGATAGACTCCTGCTGGTACCAGTTACACAGTTTAAAGCTAGCTTGGGTATGTCTATACTATGCTGCAGTCACTAATGTGACTGCAGCATAGACATATTTAGTACATACACAGGGTCTGACTCTCAGTTTCATATAGACACCTGCCTTTCTCACCTTTTTTAAAATCTCATTCATTCCTTTGCAAACATCATGTTACTATATTAAATAAAAATAATATGTTATTCTATAAGAATGACAAAAATGTTGTAAATCCCAATAGTTATACTGTAGTTTTCGGAGCAATTATGATAACATATTAAAAATATTTTAGTAAGAAAGGCCTCTCACCCACACTCTCTCTCGCACACGTCTAATGTAATCATGCTGCAGCAATGTACATTGAACCATGCCAATCTGTTAGGCTGTTGTACAGAAATAAGGCAGTTTATTATATCTCTAGCAGCTACAAAAAAAACAAATAGGCCAAATATCTGTTGCAGAAAGATTTTATTCACTTTGCATGGATGGATTTTTATAACTTTCAAGCATATGTACCCTCTGTAAGAATATGCTCTCTTTTCAGAAATGAAAAAGGAAAAGAAATCTAGGAGAAAAAAAGGAAACAGCAATCATAATACCACTATTTATTAACTAGAAAAGCAGTAAGCACAAACTACAGCAGTCTCCTAGTAAACAATACACTGGAGGTTCCATGTGGCTTTGTAAGCAATCAGATTGGGGCATGCTTGTCCTTCTAAGACGACTCAGGACTCCAGACTGAGAACACAATGGTGCCAGGCAGCCAGACAATGGGCCTCTTCAACCTGTGACTTCAGTTTTATGTTGGTGTGATTGTGCTGAACTCAACACTGTGCCCCATTGTTGTAAAATGCTGTAACAGGTCTGTTAACTGTAGTAAATGCTGATGAAAAGGGAGAAATTCCTAATTTTGATGAAGATTATTGAATAAATGGAATGTATTGCATCTTGAGATTATAATGGCCAAAGCCTGGTATATTATTTGGAATATTTCCTTATACCCTGAAATTGTTATAAAAATATTGAGTCCTTTTCCTTTAATATGCTCACACAACTTCAATTTAATAACTCTTTCTGAAAAATATATTCAAGTTTGCCCACAATTTATTAAGCTCAGTACAGAAACTTCTGCATGAAATCCAAAGCCTTGTGTTAAAGGCTAAAATTAGCTTATTAGGAGGCATTTCTAGGGGTCCTGTAGCCTTAACATCTATGAATCTATGGGCTCCTATAGACATGCAGGGAGCATGCTCCAATTCACAGGAAATCACATGTATCAGTGTCCCCGCGCTGAAAAAATGGCGGCAGGGCACTTTGAACTAAAGCATGTTCAATGAGCTTTGGTTCAAAGCACCCCATGCCATCTTTCAGTGAGCTTTATTCGAAAGTGCCCTGTCGCCCATAAACGATGCATGCCCCCAGTGGCTGGAGGGGCACAGCGGCGGCTGGAGCACGGCTGTGGTAAGTGGGAGCTCCCACAGACGCTGTCTGCAGCAGGGAGGGTGGTGGCGGCGAGTGCCAACCAGGATTCAGCAACCACCTGCAGATGCTGCCAGCAGTGTCAGCAGCAGCTGGCGGGGATCGCTGACTGCCCGCAGTCACCACCGACAGCACTGGTGGGGAGCATGGTGAGGCAACCGGCCACAGGCACTGCTGACAGTGCTTTTTTGTAGAGGGTGCACTGCCACGCTCAGGGGGTGCACATGCACCCACGTGCACCCCCTACGCGTTGCCCCTGCTGCTGCCATTTTTTCAGTGTGGGGACATTGATACATATGATGCTTGGGAGCTTTTAATTAGTGTGGCTAGCTAATAAAAGCGCCCGGGGCCATGTCCTAGCCTGTGTGTAACAATGCCCTGTAATGTTTTAATGAAATAACATACTACGTAAGTTTTGTCATAGCAGGAGAGAAACAGAAAGCCGCATTTTTTTAGAGCTACTTATATCAAGCATCTCTGTAGAAGTGAGCTTTTGCATGCATGCCTGAGGTTTTTTCCTCTCTGCCATTTGTTCTGATTGGCCAGAGGTAATTCAGAGGCAGGCTACTACGCAGCGAGGTGTTATTGCTACCATCTGTTTCCTTTCTAAAAGGTCATGAAGTTTTCTTTTTCTACCTTTTGTTAACAACATTTCAGATAGACACTTGTTCACTTTCTCTCTCACTTTTCTGCATCTAGGAGCCTGAACGCTCCTACTGATATTGCCTGGAATTCTTTCACTATCTTCAGTCCAGTATCAGCTGTTGGACCAGGGGTGAAATAAGATTCATTGGTCAGGGCCCGCCCTAAGCCTCAGCCTGCCCTGCAGCTGCACCATAGGTGCAGAGCCGCTGCCTGCCAGGTGCAAGCAGTGTGGACTGACTCTATGAATGGCCCCTTGTCCTGCTGAGGCTCAGTCTGGCTGCAGCGGCTCCTGTCAACTGGCACCCAGAACCCACAGCCTTCCACCCAGCCTGGCCACTGGTTTTGTCCACTCCAAGGTTGGGGCCCCTGGGCCCAGACATTAATCTGCCTGTGTTGGATACTGCAGTAGAAAAATCGATGCTCTCTCTCTACACAGGTACACTAAGTGCAAGGGTGTTGTTTTTTCAAACACCCTGAAGCCTCAGTCCCTCCTCATTTCCTCTTACTACACTACCTCATCCCTTCATTTATCCACCCTTTCCTTTGACCTAATTATTTCATCCATCTTTATCCTCACCTCTTCATTCTGCTCCTCAGGCAGGGGACATATTGCTCCTTACCGCAAGCTTCTATAAACCAAGCACTATCTGTGTAGGACATCCAGAAGAGACTAGACCTTTACTAGGATCTACACTAGGAGACTAGTTCACTCACTCTAGTCCTTTCTTTCTGTTTTCTGTGTCTGTATGGAAATCCACACAATGGGACCTGGGGCTTTGGTGCTACCCTTTCCTTTCCTTCCTCCACTACTTTCTTCTGTGATGTGAAATATATTGGTCTAATAGGTGCATCTCTACCTTGCCTTCTGCCTGAAATATTGAACAATGTCGACATTTAAACTGACTTAAGTGGACTTCCTTCCGATTTACCACCCCCATGGAGATGATTAGCTGAAGCTCAGATAGCACAGAATTAGCCCAGCAGGCAGCCAACGCTGTGTTGGTTTATGCCCTAATCGGTTAGTGTGACGGCCATTCCATTAATATTTTATGTATATATTTATGAAATAATTGTATCATTTATATTTTTATGTTCTGATGCTGTGATATAATCCAATACGTAACATAATATAATGCTGCTGTAATATATATAGGAACTATTCTATACAGTATGTATATCACATAACACATAGGTAACATATGCTGTTATAGTTATCTATCTATACATGTGAAGTGAGTAGTAACTTTGAATTATTAAATATCATTATAAATAATAATACTCCTTATTATTTGTAATTTCCCTGACAAGAGGATATATGTATCATACTACAGTTATCTATTTATAGGTATGAAATGAACAAGTAATTTAAAATTATTCTTTAATATTATTATAAATATTAATAATAATAAAAATTATTTGCATTTTCCCTGACAACAGGAAATATACACCATGCTACAGTTTTCTATCTCTAGATATGAAATGAGTTATTTAAATTTAAAGCATTATAAATAATAAGAATAATGATTTGCATTTTCCCTGACAACAGGAAATATACACCATGCTAGTTTTCTACCTCTAGATATGAAATAAATGCTTTTAAATGATTTAATATTACTATTATTATTAATAACAATGAATTATTAATAATGGGAGTGGGAGCAAGGGGTGATTCAAATAATAATAATAGTAAGACTATTATAAGATAATAATTATTGTTATTATTTGCAGTGTCCCTGACCAGAGTCTTAATACTTGAAACACCCCTCGCACCCACTATGAGGAAAGCAGCCCCGACTCCAGGAAGCACCCCACGAGGGGTGGATACAGCCCCTCCCCCAGTGCCTCACCCCTGCCCTAGTGCCCCTCCCCCCGCTTCCTGCCCTTCCTTCCCGCCA
>NW_005842434.1:331857-346306 GCF_000455745.1 Alligator sinensis
CCGCTGCCCCGGTGTGGCAGCGGGGCCGCCTCGCCCTCCTTGGCGGGAGGGCAGGGCAGGACAGCGCCAGGCCGGCTGGAGGGGAGATGACAGTGCATCTCAACTCTGGGAGGGGAGCGGGGCCCGCGGGCAGGGCCAGCCGGGGGCATCGAGGTGCCCTTCGCGCTCCCTGCGGTTCCTGCAGTAAAGCCGCTTGACAGGTGGCCGCGTCTCTGGGAAATAACTTCTCAGCGGTTTCTGGTCTAGATGGCAGGTGCTCAGGAAGCCCTATGTACAGAGGGAGCCGTAGGTAGAGATGCGCGAGTCTTGGTGTTCGGCTGCGTCGAGTGCTGAAGAGCCACTGGGGAAAATGCCTGCTGTGGCTGGAGGCTGGCTGGAGAGCAATGTGACCTACTTCCAGTTGGCCTTTTTATGGCTTGAAACACCTGTGGAGAGGCTCTTTCAGCACAGAGTCAGTCCCTGAAGGAGAGAGCTTTGACTGGGAGGTACAGAAATGTTGTAGGAATGCTTCACTTGTTGGCTCGTATTGGGCCGCTTTACATGCATCCTCCTCTTAAACGTCTTGTTAAGACTAGAAATGTGGGGGGAGGGGAAGTAGCTGCCTCCATGGTAAAAGAGCAGTTCTTGGCACCATAGAAATTGGCTGTATGACTTATAGGCATTTTGTAGCATGAATGAATCGCGTCCAAATGGTGAGAGTTGAGATCTGTTTAAGCCTGCCCTCTGTGCAGCAGCCACTACTTAGTCATGCAGACTGTTGTTTTGAGAGCATTTTTGTGGGGAAAACTTTGAGACCTTTAGACTTTGGGGGATAGTATATGTATCCAGGCAAAGTGGGAATAAATTTAGTGTTTTATGGATTCTAAAAAGGTTAAGCAGGTCTCTCAAGAAATGTCCCACTGAGGAATTGATTAGTTCTGTATTCGTTATTTGAAGTACATCATATAGAATGAAAAGGCAGCTGACTTCAACTGTTATCAACAAAAAGTACTGGGGAGTCTGTTGATTACATTGGGTAGCAATGATGGCTAGCTCTTGTAGATTGTGAAACAGAACAAATTTATAAATATCTGTTGCTGTGCACTATTTTAAACAGGGCCTGTTCATATTTGATTTAATATATTAAAGACCCATGTTTTTGAGAGTTTTCCTATTTGTTTTTATATTAGCAATTCATGTCTTGCCTACCTTGTTTTCATCTGGTGATTAGGGTTATTTTAAGTGAAACCTGAATTACTGGGAAGGGAAGTTAACTTTTATCCAGATAGTTAGGAAATGCAAATATTTTTAGCAAACTCCAAATGCCTGAAGAGCTTGGTAGTTAAAGACCTCAGGTCCTCATCCTTTTGAATTACATTTTATAGACCTTGCAATCCACATCTGAGGCATCAAAGCTTCCATCAAATTTGGGGAAGGCTGGATTTGACATTTCTGATGCAGCTAAGGTTGCATAAACACAGGTTAAATTCTTGTTTTTCTTTTATACAGTATAAACAGCCAAAAATTTAAACCCCCCCACTTAATTTCCTTTGTATAGTCGGTGTTTTAAAACTTTTCAGTTTTACTGATATTCCCTAAGCTTGAATCCTGTTACAACACCTACTGACCCTAGAATGGGAGTGAATTTAAGTCAGCCCAGCGTAGGTGACCTAGAACCTTTAATCTTTTCCAGTAGTGCAATAAATCAGGTAGTCTAAATTCCAATAGGTTTTCACATTCAATTTATTTAAAACTATTAGTACATCTCTTTAAAATGGGTGTAAATGTATGTATCTACCCAACCTCTTAGTTTAGCTGCAACCTCTTTTTTTCTATATTCATACAGTGAAGATAACCTTTGTCTCATGCTGTTCTGATCACCTTGTCTTCCCTTCCCTTCAGTTCGCTCTGCTCCCTGTATGCCTTCTATATCAGGTTTATGCAACTTCTTTTCTATCCGACATCTTCAATTTAATCTTGCACCCTTCATTCTGGAATCATTTTATGCATGATCACTACCACTTATCCTGCTTTTTTTTGCTGCCTTGTCTATCTCCATGCTGTCTCTTCTGCCAGGCACACACTATTAAGAGTGTAGCAAGCTTCCTCCTCAAAATGCATCTTTTTCATGAGGCTTGCCAGTAATACTTCTCTTGTTCTTTTCTCCCCAAAATCTCGTGAAGCACTTTATTGTTAACCTGAAAACTCTTTGCTGCACTGTTGTGCATCTTAACTGTATGGCCATCTAGTGCTTTCTTTTAATTAAGTCATCTTTTTCTTATTTTAGGTTATGTTTTATATTGGATGTCAAACTCATTTGTCCCTGCAGCCAGGACAGTGCATGAACAGTGTTAATCCCTGTGGCTGCCAGATCTGCTGTTTCAGTGCAACTGGAACCCAGAGAGTTAATACCACTGCTGCTTGGCTCCCCTTTTCCCCTACAGCCAATTTTAGAAACCAGGGTGACCAAACACCCTTGATTTCAGCAGTGGGTAAGTGTGGGGGTAGTGGGGAGGGGAAATGAGTGATGTTAACGTTCTTGGTTCTGGAGCTGCACTGAAACAGCGGGTCTGGCAGCAGCTATGATGAGCCCTGCAAGATGGATCTGACCCCCCAAGATGCTCACAAGAAGCCCCATGAGGTTGATGACCCATCATCATGGGCTGGCTCTGGCCATGGGCCATGTTTGACCCCGATGTTGTACATAACAATGAGCCCATCATGTGTTGCAGAATACTATCAGGCACGTTGTTAACCACTTTTGAGGTGGCACATAATAATATATTCTGTGGTTTATGCATCTGTAATGCAGCCCCATATATAATATAAAGAGATGTTAAAACAGCTTCTACACAGCAGTAGGATATGAAAAATTGTGCATCTATTTGAAAAGTGGAGAGGATGTAAATTGGCAGAGTGTAGACTCCAGCAATGAATTTGGCCAGGGTGTTAATTGTTAAGAACTTCTTGAAGGAAAAGTGCCATATAATCTTGAATAATTGTAAATGGATGAGATCTTTCATTTGAAAGCCTGCATCTCTCATCTGCACACTGACCCCCTTATAGTTTTTTTGGGGCACTGATGTTATACCAGCTTGGAAAAGATCTTCCAGCATTATCCATTGTCCTGTATTATCCATTGTCTTCTTCAGCAGTCTCTTATTCAATTACTACCAGGTTTGACCTGGCTTATCTTGAAATATAAGACAATGGCTCAGGATTTTATGGCTGTAGTCTACAGATATTAAAGCACAATGAATTTCACTTTTCTGCCAATTCTAAACTAACTTAAGAGGTTAGTGATGAAGATTAAAAAAAACAAACTGAATAACTGGGGGTGAGGAAGGACACTGTGAATCCTTAAGGTGAAGTAGCTTGTGGTTACAGGCCCTAATGGAAAAGTTTCAGTATTATGAATGCATATTATGCTTAAACCAATTGTCTCTGAGCTCTTATACTATCTGAGACATTTGCTGAACAAGTGAAGCTCTCTCGAATTTAGGTCGAAGAGGTGTTGTTGAAATCTTATTTTAATGGGAAATGTTTGAGCTTACAAACATTTAGCTTTGGGTTTTAGCAGTACCTGTGTGTATTTGTAGCTAAACTTTCAGAGCTTGGTTCACGTTTGACTTTTTTTTTAACCTACCTATGTCAGTCCACATGGGATGGAAAAAAAACACGTTGCATTGTTCTGCTGCTGTTTTCTTTGAATTATGTGCTGCAGTATTGGGGTATTTCAGTTGCTAGAAAGTATTGACTGGCATTGAGGTACTATCTGAATGTTGGATAAAATGGTGTGAAATGTTAATTTTTTTATGGTCTATAAATATTTACTTATAGTAGGGAGGAGTAATAATTAAAAACATCTTTGCTTGCTTAGGAACTAAGGGAAAAAAGAATGCAAAACTGACATCAGAACTTCCTTTGGAGACACCAATAAGTAGACCCTTGGAAAAGACAATGCATTGATGAGACTTCATGAGCAAAGAATAGACCCAGATGATCCCTCTGAAGGGGCACTGTCAAGGTTGGTAGAACAGAAATTTGACCTGTCTCTTCTTTCTTTCGATAAAATCCATACAAATAACTTTCCAAATAAACACTGAGATGTCTCTGTTTCATAGAAAACAGTACCCTCAATCATGATATGGCCCCCAACAATACTGTTTATATATTGCAGTTGCATAGGCAGCCCTTCTGTAACAGTTTCAGGCTTCCGCTTATTAAAAAAAATATAGGGAGTAGGAGGAAGTAGGAAGATAAGGGATTTAGAGTTCCAGAGATGAGCCAAAATTACTTGGATAGTGCCTACCAGCCTTTGAAAAACTAACTGCTTGGAATGAGAAGACTATATAGTTTTATTTCTGGAATCAAGGAAAGTTAATCAAAAAGCTTGCCATTTCCTTGATATATTATCATCATTTATCTATTGGCTAGTTTGTAATCAAATTAACTAATATTTTGGGGGCTAAGGAAAGAGCTATTTGCTGCTTTAGGGAGCTCTGCAGTAGAAAAAAGTAGTTGGCTGCATTTACTGTCAAAATGGATTTATTTCAATGTGCCTATTTGGTGCGAGTGGAAATAAAATGCCTAATGCTCAAAATTGGCAAAAATAGAATGCCAGCGGGAATAATATGGAATGGGTGGAGCAATTTTTTTTTAAGTCTAATGCTCATCTTTCTCCACTGCAATATTTGAAAATATGATGAGAACTGCTCTGTAGAACTCTGCAAACTCTTATTCTGCTGAATGTTGTCTGTTATGACTTGTCTATACACTATTTTGTACTAGTACATGTTGAGTATAGGATCAAAGTACATAAATGCAGTACAGGAAGTAATTGGTATTGGAGCTACAGCCTGAAGCATAAGTTTCTGCTGGAGACTATCAGTGCCGGGGTTCTTAGATTTTCATAGTGTGGATCACATCTTACTAGAGTCATAGGGTGCACTTTATTTCTTCCATGGGAAAGCTCATGCTTATACCCCAGTATCTGCATGCACTAGTTGGTTCCCCAGAAGTCTTGAGGGTACCATGCATTAGCGGGGGGTAAATGTTTTTATACAGATGAAATGATCTAGGGCATGATGAGAACCATGGTTTGGTCCTTGACTGCAAGAAAAAGAATGGTAGAATTGGTTAACCTTAAAAGTCGGGGGGCTCTATCGTGAGGAGTCTGCTGCTCAAATGTCTCCAGATTTGGAAAACTAATCCTGCCCTGTACTTCCAAAGAGTCTTTTATTCCTTGTCCTCTTATCCAGTGAAACATTCTATCTGATGCTTTGTTAATTTTGGACCAAAATCTAAAAAAACAAAACAATCCACACATAATGGGGACCTAACATAAGTCCTTTTGCAGGATGATTGCTGGTAATGTTTATTATAGTAGTGCCTAAGGACCAACTAAAAATAGTGCTAGGACCCTGCTGTGTAGCATGGTAGGTGATTCCTGTCCCAAAGTGTTTTATGATCAAAATAGGCAAAACAGGCACAGGGCAAGTGGTGGATGCACATGTAAAGTGAACAATATCTTAGTAGCAAACAGGTCCCTAACGTTTTAAGAAGGGGTTTGTGGGGAAAAAGGGAGACTGGGGCAAGCTTGGAGTGAGATGAGTTGAGAGAGCGAGAGCTAGAAAGAGAGTGAGCAAGTGATCAAAAAAACAGTCGGAACAGGAGAGAAAATCCAGTTAGAACTACAGAAACTTTGAATGTTTAGCAGTCTCGGCTTTCATTCCTTTTGCAGCAGATTTGTAAAAGTTGGATTCTGCTTCCCTCTGCAATTTTCCTTCAAGGCCCCATGCTGGGGGTCCTGGCCCACTTTTCACACAGGCTTGAAATCTTGGAAAATCTATTGAATTAGGTTAGACATGTCTGAGAATCCACTTTATTTTCAGTAAAAACAGAGTTTTGTAGAGCAAAACATCCTTTACTATAAAACTTTAGTTTTGTACTTCTACCAATTCAGTGACATTTCAAATTAACATTTTTTCTTGGGCTATTTCAAAAACTATGTTTTGACCTAGTATGTTTTAATGGCCCAGTTAAAGGCAGAAAATAGGACTTGAATGTTGGTATGGTTTTATCTGTAGCAGTGTAACTATAATAAAGCACTGAACGAAAAGGGAAAGCTATTTTTTGTGGCTGTTTTCAATTAATCTTTTGTGTCTTGAAACATTCTTATATATTATTTGGTGCATTTTAGTGGAGTACATTTCCAGCTTATAAATACACTAAAGCTTGCTATGATAAAATAAATGTGTGCTTGCTTGCTTGTTTGCTTTTTTTATATTATTAGCTTTTTGGTTTCTTATGCTCCAAAATTCAGAAGGTCTTCGTTTACCTTGTTGGTAAAGTGTTTTGGTGGACTGAGAGTTTTAGGTAAATAAATGAGTTATTTAAAGTAGAATATAAAGCAGTCATGCTGATGCTACTGGAATAAATAAAATGAAAAAGAATAGCTAATAAACACTTAAAGTAGATCCTACTTTGTCAAGTGCTTTTCTTTTCTGTGACATTCTGCACTTACTGTCTTACTGCACTTACATTTTGTCAAATAGGTTTAAGCATCATCAGTCCCATTCTTAGCAAAAACAAAAGAAACCCCCTTTGTTCAGCAGAGGGACCAGGATTGTAATAGATGTGCCTTGATTTGACTTCTTTAGAGAGCAGGTGTATTGCCCAGGCAAGAACAATGAAGACTTCATTGCTATTGATAACAGTACAACTTCTTTTGGAACAAGACTTTATCTAATAAGTAGAAGTTAGATGCAGTGAAGTAGGCAGATGCCATTTAGATCTCATGCAAAGCCTAAATCTTTAGTGACTTGGTGAATTAGAGTGTTCTGGCAGGCAAAGTAGGAGGAGAGCAGTGTATGTATGCCCATTTGATGTATTTTTTTTATTGGCATTCTCACTTAATCTGAGGTTTCAGTAACAATTGCGTGCTTCTTTCTGTAATAAAACTGTCTCTGCAGATCCTTGTAGAAACTGCTCATAGTGGTTTATGAGGAAAGACATGCGACTCCTAGGGTTTTGCAGCGGCTCTGTTCTGAATTCTAGTTACTTGCAGATGACTCTTACTGCAGACAGTTATTGTCAGATGGGTGTGGCTGAACGCAAGCATAGACTAGGATGACCTGCATTTAGAACAGTTAAAAAAAATCCTGATTAAAATGTTTTTCAAGTAGATCTAATTGACATGACAGTTAAAACGTTTCCAGCTGCTCATAGGATTTCCTGCTTGGAACACCGAAGCTTGCTACTTTGCACAAAAAAAAGAAAGTGTCTGTTATTTTACAGATGAGGAAAGTGAGGCACTAACACTATTACTTGTTTAAAACAGCCCAGTAAACTAGTGGTAGTGCCAAGAATAAACCATGGGTCTCTATAGTCCTAGACTCTACCTTGTAAACCAAAAATGGGAGTTGCAGGTGCATTTGTCAAGCATTCATTCTAAGCTCTAAATTTAGTTGGCACATGCACGTGTTGTATGCTATAACATAATTTTATGCATTGTACAAAACAAAGGGTACATCTGATGTCTTGTCCTTTTTATCCTAAGGTTGGGTTTTTTTTGTTTTGGTGGGTTGAGTTTTTATTTGTTTTGTATCTTTGTTTTCAATACACCTTAGCTCAGGTTCACAGTTGGGAGGAGAAAAGTGCTTGTTGAAGGATTTGAAACTTAGTTTAAGCTTGTTTCCATAAAAATGGGACTGTGTCTCTAAGGAAAGCCCTCATTGTCCTTTTTGATTTCACTCAATATCTCTTTGGCCTCTGACGTGTTATTTAAGGGGAATTGTATTTGAGGTGTGATAATACAGTGAATGAGCCACAAAGTTGTTCCGCATACAACTTTGTGGCTCATTCATATCTTAAATTGGCCATGTGGCCAGTTGGGGCTGGCCCATGATAGACCCTTAACTGAAGCCATTGGAACCCAGTGCTCATAACTGTTACCATGTTTGAGGGGCAGCAGGTTACTCTTTTCATGGCCTAGAGGAGAGATCAATGCCATCAACTGTTTCATGTCCTGTTCTGAAGTCTACCCTGGTTATACTGACAGTGTCTAAGTGAAGTTGAGGGTGATCTTTGCAAGCTTCTCCCTTGATTGAGAATGGGAGCTGTAATATAAAATACCAGTTCCTTCATTAATAGTTCAGAATGTGTTATTTAGGGAGGTGATGCATCTTTTCTTCTCAAAGGGCATATATATTTCAAGGGCACAGATTCTCTGTTTGCTCTCTGACAAAGGTGTGAATTAGGATTGCATGTTGTGGATCTTTCCTTTCAGTGCATTTGCACCTTCCTGTCCGTCCAGTTGCATCTGTTCTCACATGCATGGGGTGCTTGTTATCCTGGTATTTCTTTGAAGAAGTCTTTGAGTAGTTTCCTGACAAGTACTCTGGGAGTTTTCTGTGGTGTTAGGTTTGGATTCCGGAATTGAGTGACTCATTGCACTCCATTGACTCGGTTTCTTTGGGTGTTACTCTTTTACAGTACCATGGCTGGCAGTTTCCCTAGTACTTCTCTTGCAGAAAAATCCTGAGTAACTTTAAATAAAAAGAGATATATAGTGAAGCATATGGGGAGTCTTTGCACTGACTTCAGTGATATCAAAATTTGGTACTTGGTTTTTAACAAGGAAATGAACCAACTATTCAGTAGCATCTGGTATGCAATGCTTGAAACTTGACTGTTGTGGTGTTGTAGAATCAGAACAGTGAGGATTTTCTTCCTGCATTTCACTTGTTTTGAAATGATCTCTTTTAATGCTTAAGTTTTTAGTTGTTGTGTATTCTGGTGGGGTATGAGTAACTACTAGAAGTTACAGTTTGACTTATTTAAACCTAAGTTAATGATATTGGGAGAAAGATCTATAAGTATAGAAAATAAAAATAGCAGTGGACTCTTCAGGCTCAAGAACTTCACTAGTGATTATGAATTTGACCATTACATAAAATAGTCAGCTACCAGTATATTAAATATTACAAGTGCTTAGTGAGTTGCTGAGTACCTATATCCCTATGTAGGCTTCTAAATAAAGTGTCCTGATCTCTCTCTCTCTCTCTCTCTCTCTCTCTCTCTCTCTCGTTGAATATTTATAGCTCTGGGTACTTCAGTTTAAAAGCTTAAATAAGGTATTTAGATATCAAGTTTGAAACTCTAGTTAAAATATGAATGTTAATAACTTTATATTTTTATTTGGTACAATGCATTATTAATCCATTCCAAATACTTAATCTTGGCTTATTATTTTAATTGCTGTTGTTTTTATATTTAGTTATTAGTCTCTTTTAAAGGAATAATGTGAATTCCTTTACTTCATCATACCCATTTCTAAATGAGATTTTTATGCTTCTAATTTTATAGTCAGTGCAGTAAAACACTGATGTGGGGAGTGCATATTCATCTCAGTTTCTGGTATATTTTAACATTTGGCACAAAACAGTTATCTTGTGATAGGAAGTTATTTTGGCATTACTTTGACTCTTCTCTTTTACCTTTTAACAAATATACTGCTGCTTAAATGCTTGTTGAATTGCCAGTTTTTCATACTGTAACTTGAAACAACTAATCTTTCTAAGATACAGCTTCCTTAAAGTGTTTGTTCATTTTCCATATTTAAGGAAAATCAGTTATCCAGTTTTTAGCAGAGAATTTAAGCATTAAAATCCTTCTACCCTTCTTTTCAGTAAACTGTTAAAATTATTTCTCTTTATATTGCATTTAAAGTAAATTATATAAAAAATGCTTGTTGGCTTGATTTTTTTTCCCCCTGCCAGATGCCAGTCACAGCTGCATAATTTTAGTCACAAACCAATCTCTTTAAAGAACTCATTTGTTGGATGACTGCAGGAGAATTCTGTAATGCTTGTGTTAAATTTTATTTGGAAGAATGACTTGTGTTATAGGTAACGTGAATATATCCTAGAAGTAATTTTATCTCTCTCCTTTTATTTTAGATATGTTTGTCAGTGACAATGGATTATTTATTTTCAACAGACACTCTTATATGAGAAGGTTGCAATTCCAAACAGTTTAAGCATTCTTCCTTCTCCTGGAACAGTATGGCAGGCTTCAAACGAGGGTATGATGGGAAAATTGCTGGATTGTATGATTTGGATAAAACCTTGGGAAGAGGCCATTTTGCTGTGGTCAAACTTGCTCGACATGTCTTCACAGGTGAAAAAGTAGCAGTGAAAGTAATTGACAAGACCAAACTGGACACTTTAGCCACTGGGCATCTTTTCCAAGAAGTTAGATGCATGAAACTAGTGCAGCATCCGAATATTGTACGCTTGTATGAAGTAATTGACACCCAGACCAAACTTTATCTTATCTTAGAACTTGGTGATGGAGGAGATATGTTTGATTACATCATGAAACATGAGGAGGGTCTTAATGAGGAACTGGCTAAGAAATATTTTGCTCAGATAGTTCATGCCATATCTTACTGCCATAAGCTACATGTAGTTCACAGAGACTTAAAACCAGAGAACGTGGTCTTTTTTGAAAAACAAGGACTTGTGAAATTGACTGACTTTGGCTTCAGCAACAAATTTCAACCTGGGAAGAAGCTCACAACAAGTTGTGGATCTCTTGCCTATTCTGCTCCTGAAATTTTACTTGGGGATGAATATGATGCACCGGCAGTGGGTAAGTTACCGTGTTGTTAAGTTTAAACAGTAATCTTGACTTGCATATTTGGATATTGTATCAGTTGTTTTCCCTTTCAAGATAATTCCATGGTTGGAAGCTGAGTAATCAGCAAGAAGTATTATAGTAAGCCTACAATCACCTGTGAGTCAAGGTTGCAACAGCTTTATTTGAAGGAGATAATATTCAGCCTGCTCAAGAACTTTCAAAGCTGGTCTTAAATCTTCTATATTTTTATATCAAATATTAAAAATGAAAACATGCAGTGTATTATAACAATTTACCAGTAGTAAGATGGATGCAGTATATCTCTTGTGTATCTGTATAAACAAAACACAGCCTCCTTTGTGGGACCAGAAAGGCGATAGTTTAAGATCTCATGGAACAGAAGAGCATCATTATCTTAGTATTGGAAATAGCACATCTGGAGGTGAAGCACGTTTATAGGGTGACTGAGTTGACCTAAGGGGAAGTAGTAACTCATCTAGTTCATGAGATTTGTGACTCGGCTGTAAAAGGTAGAGAGCCGACAAAAGGTTCACTACCAAAAAAAATAAAATGAAAACTAATTGTGCCAACAACCAAAATATAGAGCTGCTTTCCTTTTAGCTTCTGTAGACCGTACCTACAATATATATAGGCCAGGGGTTGGGAACCTTTTAGGAGTGGCAGGCTGAAATAGTGCAACTTGGGCCAGGGTTGGCCAGCAATTGTAAACCAACTGCCTCCCCTGCTGCCTAGTTGCAGCTGAAATGCTTGCAACCCAATGGCTGCTAAATGTAGTTAGTGCCCATGCTAAGCACGCTAGACGTAGCCTGTGGGCTGTAGGTTGCCAACTCCAAGTAGACTGATAGATTTAAGAATTCTCTTTTTTTTTAAAGTTAATTCTTCTCATACATGTGCAAGTTTGGCACGTTTGGAAAATAACGACTATACCATTGATTTTGGTAGCTGTATACCAAAGTCAGTGGTCAAAGCTGTATACCATCTGAGGTCCATTACTGGGGTCAGGTTGAGAGCATGGACAAATGATCAAACTGCAGCAAGTTACAAGGGGCTGAGCATGCAAGTCTTCTGTAGTAAATGTTTGCTGTTGACTTTCAGTAAGTAAAAGCTAAAGACTGAGATGAAGTTTCCTAATCTTAACTTTTATTTAAATAGGGCAGGAGCTGTCAGAGCATTACTGCAGAGCTGATCCTTGCCCTACCCCAGTTAATTCTTTTTAATTTGGTCACTTGTGCATATCCATCCATTAGCACAATTACCTGCCACTCAATTTTGTAGCATATTACTGTACAACTGGGCAAGCATCTGAAAAAAAGAAAAGCTTCAGTGGATGTACTATCCTACGACAGTCTGCAATACCTTTTACTGTGGTCAAATGCCTCTTGTACTAGCCATGCAATTACCCATTCCTTTATTTTGTTTTCATATCACATAGTAGAACTTCACAGTCTTGCATGTACTCAAGGTTTTTTCAGGGTTGTGTTTCTGGTGGTGATAGCTAACAAAATATTTAAAGCTGCTTTGTTTCAGGCTTTTAATAATGTTTTGCCTCTTGTTATTGCTTAAGACATTGTATGTTGCTCCTGGATAAAGGAGCAGATCTTAGGGTGTGGGGTGAGGTAGTTCTCTTAATCTGAGATCTCAGATTTCTTCGTAAGAAGATCTAAATACAAAACTTGACTTTCAGTCTTTTTTTTCTAGTTTTGAATGTAGGTGTTTATTGTACTTTCCAGTCTCTTCTGTACCATATTTAAACAATCTGTTGACTAGTAAAGGTGGGTCTTAAGACATTTAGTTTTAAGAAAAGTAGCGATTTTTTTTTTTTTTTTTTTTAAAGCATATCCATATCAATAGCAAACTTCAGGGTAGCCCAGTTATTGGTTTCAGTCTCTTCCATCTTAGAGTTAATATCAAGATGCTCTTAAAGTTAAGCTTGTCTTCAGTTTTGGTAGCTGTACCTAGCAGTTGATGACTTGAGCTAGTCATGCCTTTGGCCAAGTGATTTAGGACAAGTCACAGCCATATCTTTTTTTTTTTTTTTTTAATTTAAAAAACAGGTTCTTTGTTTGGATTCTTCTATGGTATCACAGAAGTTCAGGTAGTTCTGCCTATTACCCTTATCAAAGCAAATCAAATGAAAATAACCTTGTCCTTTCAGTTCAGCCCTGAAGGTTTCTTCTGCTTCTTCCTGAAGCAATACCTTCCTTCAGCCTCTTTCTCCCACTCTCAGCTACAGCCTGTTTTAAATGCTCCCACCTGGGGATTCATCATTCCCCCGCCCCCCCCCCCCCAAAAAAAAAAAAAAAAAAAAATCTGCACGTCATTGCCATGCAGAGCTAGCAGCCCCCTCTGTGTCCTTAAAGGGTCTCTTGATCCTGTCAAAATGATGAACTAAGTTCTTCTGTGCGTTAAGAGTTTCTAGAAGTACAGTTTTAGTGCCTACCTAGGAATTCACATTTTGTAGAAAGTCTGTTGCTTGGCTCTTGTTGAGTCCAGTCTTTCTGTCACATGATATGAGAGAGCCTCACTACAAAGGAATGGGGAAGAAGCTGAAGTTTTGGGACTACAACTTGTTGCAGGTGTTAAGAGGAAAGAAATAAGATCAGAAAGTGTCTTTGGGAATTGAGAAGATGGTGGCAGCAGTAAAAGAGACTAGGATGCTTTTATGATGGGGAAAAATTAATATGCTTAAACCAAGAAGGGATACATTGCTAAGGTTATGGGAAGGAGAGAAAGACATGAGGCAGAGATTGAGAGTGAGCCTGAAATATTTGCAGGTGTGGATATGACACAGCTTGTAAGATGCATGCATTGGTAGGACACAGCTTTCAGATAATAGAAAATCTTAGAAAATAAAGGTTGGAAGGAACCTCAGGAGGTCACCTAGTCCAACTCTCTGCTCAGAGCAGGACCAAGATGGATGCACGGTGCAATTTTGTTATAACCACTTCTGATTGTGCTGGCAGTTTTAATCCTAGAACTTCATTGTAGGAGGTTATATTGCTTTCACATGTATAGCCATCTGTTCTGTTGTAGGCCTATTGCAATTTATCAAATAACTTCTTGACTGCTATTGAATAAACAATCTGTCATGGTGGTTCACAATAGTTGACTTCAAATTCACCCAAAAGTAGAAATAAATTGATTAAAAAGGGCTATTGGAGTTTGTTTTAGACTAAGCCAGAACTGTTCCAGGTTTGTTGGGTTTAAAAATATAGTGGGTTTTGGGGGGATTTTTGAAGGGAAAAAAACCCAGAGTGTGAAATCAGTGTAATTGCAATCTTCATAAAATTTCTAGGCAGGGTAGCCTGGCTTGAGAGCATATTGTTCAAGATATTCCCATACTTTGATCATCAGAAGAGATATGATGGTTTCTCAGTATTGTGTTTTGGAAGATAAACATTTCTCTGCTTATCGTCTTGAAGTATATTCCAAATGTGAAATAAGAGAACTTTAAATTGTGACATTGATGATCTGAGGTAGCTTGCACTTAAAAATGGTCCAAACTCTACCTGAAAGCAGATAAAAACAGGCTTCATGTCTCATTTTATAAATGCTGCAGTCCCGCATTTATGTCCCACTTCACACATCAAAGGAATGCTGGCTACTTGACTAGCCTTGAGAACTTTTTCTTAACAGCTGTGTGAGGGGTAGTAGGTCAAGCTGAGGCAGATAGGGAACCTAAGAAAGTAGTGAGCAGAGCAAGCAGACAGGGTGGATAGAAGAAAGCTGAATCTCTTGGGAAACTTGGGCAGGATATTACTCTTCCTCCTCCTTTCCCCCCCCCCCCCCCTTCAATTTCTTTTTT
>NW_005842434.1:346337-353877 GCF_000455745.1 Alligator sinensis
CCCCCCCCCATTGAAATTACTGTTTCAACCTTTTAAACTAACTCCCATGCACTATATTCTTCCATTGGAAACACTGCTACTTCCAGGTAGGCTCCAGAGAGGTAATGTAAGCTTTGACATACTGATCTAGATCTTTGACTCACGTGAACCAATAATTGACCCTAGGGACTGTCCAGCAACTGGTGCTTCAAAAAAAGTTGCATACCAACAAAATACAACTAATTTTGCACTGTTATATTTGAGAGAGAAGTTAGGAAGAACTTAATCTTTCAGGTTGACCAACTTTTGTGTTTGAATGAGGGTCTTCTCGGCATTTTGGCTAAGATCAAGTGACCTTAGTATTTATCACAGGGCACAGGCAGAAGTTATACTTGTCATGTGATTAGCTCCCTGAACTACTCTACAGCTGTGCCATGATGCGCATGCATGGCTGCAGAGCACTTTAAAAGTGAATGATTGCATGACAAATTAACCCTCATCTAACGAGGGATCAAATGAAGGCGCTCCGAAGTGGAGTGCCTTAGGGAACTCAACTCCAAGGGCCATGCTGACAGACTATCTGCAGGAAGGGAGGGGGAGCTGTGGGCTGGCGTTTGTCTGGCCTGAGCTGGAGTAGGGGAGGTTTGCATCAGCCCAGCCCTGATTATGGGGCAGGCAGGCTCAGTTCTGTGTCGTCATCCCGTTCCCCCCGCCCCACCCCCCCCCCCCCGAAGTGTGAGGATCTGCACATCTGTCTGCCCCCACAGACTTATGTAGCAAATTTTTTTTACGCCCATAATGGCACAGGACTCTTTTTTTCTTGTAAAAAGAATACCTCTCAAATATAAATTAATGCATTGGTATCTTCCTGACTGCATGCAACCTGAGCCAGTTACAGATAAGTGAGAACTGTTTCCATGTAATGAGTTGGTTATTTTGATAGTCATTAGATTTTGGCAATAACTTTGGATGTGTTGATTGTTAAGTGTTATGCAATACAGAGTTTTATTCCTCTCTGCTTTTGATTTCAAGTCACCTCTGTACAGAAATGTGGGTTTTCTGGAAAATTTTGAATTGGAAAATTTTCCATTGCCCTAAATAGAGCATGATATGATTTAGCGTGTTTATGTAACTTATATTTAGTAAACAAAACTAAAAAAGTACACCCATGTTAATTTTATGTCCCAATGGCCACCAGTATTTGAACTGAAATATTTGATTAAGAAAAAAAATAAATGCAGCACACTTAACGTGGTTTAAATGTTGTATTCAAAGAAATTCAAAGCTTTATGTGGAAAGAAATATTTTTATTGGAATACTTGTAAAAATGTAAAGACAGTACACAGTACCGTGTACTTCCCTTTACATTGTTTAAATTTAAGGAAAAAAAATGAAGGCACTGAAAACTGTTGACACTAATTTTAGCACACCCAAAGAACTATGCATGACCCTACGATGACAGGCTGAGAGCCCTGGGGCTCTTTAGCCTGGAAAAACGCAGGCTCAGGGGTGATCTGATGGCCACCTATAAGTTTATCAGGGGTGACCACCAGTATCTGGGGGAACGTTTGTTCACCAGAGCGCCCCTAGGGATAATGACTAGGTCAAACGGTCATAAACTACTACAAGACTGTTTCAGGCTGGACATAAGGAAGAATTTCTTTCCTGCCCGAGCCCCCAAGGCCGGGAACAGCCTGCCACTGGAGGTGGTTCAAGCGCCTACATTGAACACCTTCAAGAGCAAACTGGATGCTTATCTTGCTGGGATCCTATGACCCCAGCTGACTTCCTGCCCTTTGGGCAGGGGGCTGGACTCGATGATCTTCCGAGGTCCCTTCCAGCCCTAATGTCTATAAAATCTATGAAATGATATGCCATGATTGTCCACTCATCTACTTCAACAGAGTTTAACTCTCTTCCACTAAGGTCATTGCGGCACCTACAGTTTCACTGTCACTAGCTATAGAATCACTTGCACTACTTATTAGTTTCATTTCAAAATCAGAACTACTTGAGCCACATTCTCTTTTGCTAAAAGAGGTTTGGTTTTACCAGAGTCTATGGGCAAGGGCAACTTATCATCACACTGCATCTTCTTCATTAATTGGGCTTCTGACTGATTCTCCAGAAACAAGAGATTTTGAGAAATAGAAACAAGCTTAGTGGTGCATTCATTTGTTTTTATTTCACCTGCATAGCTGATTAGGTGAATTCATAACTTGATTTTTTGGTTTGGATTATTATGTGAGTGTATTTACCCTCCTGTTTACAAATCAATAAAACATATATGTATTCTCTCAGATACTTCCTAGGGATAATCACCTGAAAAAACATTAATTATGTACAACTTTGAAACTGCCAAGCATTCCTAATATTGCATTGGCATCCATTCACGGTTACTAATGAAACAATGAATTTTTAGAAGTGGAAAATTTCCCATAGAAAAATAAAGCACAAGAAAATTTTCCACCTCACATCTCTGCCTCTGTACTTGCCCATACAGGAGCTGAAAGGGGAGCTGAAGCCCTGCTGTCAGAAGCCTAAACTACTCCATTGGTGGAACCTCATCCCATACTTTTTCCAGGATTGTTGTTTACTTGGGTGCTATAATGTTCAACCTTTTATATGCTCCCTTATGCAGTGCAATAACTTTGTGTTTACAGAATTGGCAGCTAATTTGGGTTTTATAAATAAATGTAACACCAATAAAACAATGCAAGGGAAACTGAAAGGCCTTTAATTTCTTTTTAAAAATCCAATTCTTTGTATTTACCACCCCTGCTGTTCCCTATGGACCCTTGTAGAGGGTTTAACTAAATGGCTTGGCTTGAAGTATGAATATTTTTAAGTATGCTTTCTTCTGTCTTGAGGTTGTAGTTAAATTGGAGTAAGAGGTTAGTAGGCACCTTTTATGCCTTAAGGTTACATAAAGGCTGTCTAGAAAGTTATGAGTCGAATGATAAAATAAAAACTCTTGTTGGCTGAAATGTCCCATGTTTGCTTTCAGCTAACATATAGAAAAGAACTTCTCCAGCTGGTGTTGTCATGGGAAGCTGAAAGAAACGTGCCATTGTATCTGAACTTAAGGCCTCTACTTCAATCGTAATTCACATAATAGAACTTTACATTTAGAAAGTTGTAGGTCAGGTAAGTTTTTTACAGAGGACAAAGTTCTATTATTTTTGATTAAGCTAAAAACCTCATATAATTGCTAAACATTTCAGGGAAAGTTGTTAATTGTGATGACCGTGGGAGCTATGATGCTATATTTAGCACTGTAGCTACAATGTGAAACTTGCTTTTATGACTCCAGTTCTTATAGATAAATGACAAATTTATGTTGAAAAACTTTTTGATTCTGAATTTCAGGCTCCGTGGGTAGGAATTTGCTTATGTCTCTCTCCTGGGCCTAGCACAACCGAGAACATCTCTCTTAAGATGCCGTGCAGTAAAAGTAATAAAGACATTTTTTTTTGTAGATATAAGTGCATAAAGGAATTGTTCCAGTCTTTTTTTCAGAGCAGAAACCAAAAGATAGTCTCAAAGTGGACTTCATAAAATCAGCATGGCTAAGCAGGGGTCTAGTAACCTCTTCTGCCTGTTCCTATGGTGGCTAAAACACAGCTTGCAAGCAGCGTGCGGCTCACCGGCCTGGTACTTGTGGCTCTCCAGGGCTTCTCTGCTGAAGCCCTGCCCACTTCTTCGTGAGGTGGCTTTGGGGGAAACCGGGCCGCCGGGGGTAAGAGCTGCAGCCATACCACTTACCCCAGGGTGTGCTCCCCATGAGGAAAGCCAGAGCAGCCTGGCAGTGCAGTGCAGTGCGGGGGTGGGAAACCACTGCACTCCGGATTTCTGAGGTTGTCATAAAAGGAGTTAAAAATTATGATATAGTTTAAAATGTTAGCATTATACACTTTAAATGCAGGCAATATGAAAGTTAAAATGGATGTATAGTGATAGTGACAGTACATCATGTACATGCATTGTACCTTGAGCCTGATGCCTATAATGGTCCACCTCTTTTGGCCCATATTAGGCTAATACACATCAAGTACTATTTCTGGCAGTCTCTTATGCTTTAATAATGGATGTATACATTTCAAGTGGTGACATGGCAACTTTTTCTTATTAAAAATGCCTTTTTTGAATTTCTGTTATAAAGTTTGAGAAAATTAACAACTATATAGACATAGAATATAGCTCTTCTGTGTTGAATATTTTTTTAGGTTTAACTTAAAATGAGATTGCAGCCAATATTTTTCCCCAAATAGAAGTAAGTCTGGATATTATTCCTCTGTATGAAATTCAGAGTTCAATTAGCTGAAATTCATTTATGTTTTGTTTTAAAAATCATGTGTGATTAGATCGTGCATTTGGAGATTTTTAAATAAAGCTAGAGGTATAAAGACACAACTAATTTGAAGATTCACTTTAAGATAAATTTGCTTAACTAGAACTGATGAGCAAAAAACAAGCTTTGAAAGTATAACTTGAATACTTTTGAAGAGGTTGTAAAAGTGGCTACTACATACTTAGTCTTGCTTTTTTTATTACAACTTTGATTAAAAAATTGGTGTATATTGGCTTTTAACACTGTGTAACTAATAATCTTTTCCGAGTTTGATTGCTACAGTTCATGTGCAAACTAATGAAATTGTTGACTGAAGGAGAAACCTGGATTTTTCCCTCGGTAAACTCCTTCTCATGTACCTTTTGGTTGAACAGTCTCTCTTATTGATTGATCCTTGTACGTTCCTGAACAACATGGGACATTAAGTGCAACTGATAATGGTGTCTTGTATATAAAAGTCTTTCACACTCAATTTCAGATTACTTTACCAAAATGTACATAGGGATGAATACATTCCTTCTTAAATTCAGACTTCAGCAGGGGCTATAAAGAATAATTTCAAGTGAAACAACAGAAAAGACTTGTCAAAGCAGATTTTAATTACTGAAGCTAAATTTTTAGTGTGTATCCCAGTGTAGTCTATGCTTCTTGTGTATCTCCTGTGAAAAGAGTACATCTCCCAAGAGCATAGTATGGTCTTCTGCTGTTGAAGAGCTGTGACTTGTTACTGAAAAATGCCATCTCCAGAGTCATCAACATGTGATGAAGTCACTTGTGAATATATATTCTAATCATTATTTATGTGCATTTCTAGCCTGGCAGTTTTGCTAGTATAGATGTGATGATACAGCTTTCATTCAATTATGCAGGTTTCATTTTTTGTAATTCTTCATGATTAAAGTTGTGTAAAATGGCCTAAATAATTAAAACAAAGAATATTTGTCACTTTCCTAAGTCGTCAAAGAGCACTTTTCAGTGTTTATCACAAGCCATTAAAAGAGTATGCACTCGTAAAAACAGCCATTTTAGACTACTTATTTAACATGACCATATAAACAACATGGCACACAAACTACTGTATGCACTTGAATACCTGCCCCCAATTAGCAAGGGGGGGAGGAAGCATGCATGGAAACTTAAATAAATTATCTATTTTTTAAGTGTTGCAAAACAGTGTATACTCAGTAATGGAAACCAACTATATAGTTGATTTAAATGCAGGTAATGCTGAGCATGACTCTAAATACATGGCACATATCAGGCAAAGAGGTTGATGGAAACCTAGCACAAGAATAAGTTAGTGTAGCTCATTTATGTTAGGGGCTAGAAGGGACCTTGCAAGATCATAGAGCCCTGCCCCCCCACAAATTCCCATACAGGGGGATCCTGCTGGGAATCTAAGCCCATACCAAGGCTTGAACTCACAACTCTATGGCCCTAAAGTCAGCAAACAACCCCCTAGCCCAGAGAGCCAGGCCAAGAGTAGCATCTACTGAGTGCAGTCCCCCTCACTGCTGACATTTTTAAGAGTCATGGTGGAGCGTTACACTGCATACATTTCAACTGCCTCTTCACTCCTACGGCTGAGCTGTGCCTTTGTGTCCCATTTCCAATGATTCCTGATTCTTCACTAGCCTTAAATGTCTGACAAACATCACCAAATGGAACCCCTAACAGTTAACCCAGAGTCCCTCTATCAGCTCTTCTCTCAGCCTATCCAGGTGGGGCTAAACTAAGTTGTCCTGTGCCTAATCTACGTCTAAATTTTTGGAGAATCCCAGGAGTTATGATTGGAACTGGGTATTCTGGTCACGAGTGCAAGGCTAATTATCACATGGAATCTTTGTGGGGAGTATCTGGAGTGTACACACATGGAGCAGTGCTGAGCTGTGGGGTCCCCATGGCTTGAAATGCTGTTGACTCTGCTGGGGACCAACCCAATGAACTATATGGTAAATTATGAGCCTTTTGGCTTTTGACTAATATGCATTGTTTCTCCTACATATCGCTTCTCAGCCTGAAGTGTTAAGATCAAGTGAGACTGGACCCCAAGGCCTCTTGGCCTAGGGCTTTCATGTAGAATACCTGCATTGAGTTGGGGAGTAACTCAAGCCCCAGACCAATGGGTCTGGAAAGGAGGATACTTGCTTGGTGGTAGAGCCACATGGACTTGATGATTGAGTTTTGCTTGGTCAAATTTTGGGAATTGACTATTGGGCTTTGCCCAATTGAATTTGGAACTGATTTAGCCTTGATGAAGATGTTTAAAAATAAGTTTGTCATATATGTAGGTAGGTGCTTAAATGTTTGTTTGAGTACTGTGCTAAAACTTTTAGCAATTTCAAAAACGGTAACATGGATCAATTCTGGATGAACTAAGTCTAGGGGTAGTATATTCAAATTACTACAGCTTTTAGTTTAAGGTCAGTGTTTTTCAATTTTGCTCTTCACTTTCATATGCTCAGAGAGCAGCGTCTGACAAGGGGCTGCACGGGGAAGGTGCTGGGGGGAAGCAGGGGGGCAGGGGGTTACCTGACCCCCCCCGGATTTACTTTCCCTGCTGTAGTAGTGGAATAGGGGCAAATTCAAGGCAATAATTAGATTCTAAACCTGGAAAATTGTGGAAAATTTATAAATTTGTAAATTATAAACTTTGGATCTTATATATAATCTAATTATTAGGAGATCATCTTATAATCAGGGCTGTCTTTTATATTTGAATAAATATGGTAATTTGTTTTTTTTGTTCCTAGAATTCCCCAAAATTCCCATAGAATCCTTTCTTCACATCAGTTGGCACACTCTGTAGTAGAAAAAAACACTGATTACTGGTACAAGGGTTACAGTATACTGTTTTCTGTCTTTTTTGATACCTTATGCCCAGAGTGCAGCTTTCTTAATTTTGAACATAGCAGTATGGTACTTTCATTACTGTACTTGAGTCAAAATTTTCCTTCATATAGGTATGTGTATACAACTCAGTTCTAAGTTATTAGTATTTGATTTGTAGATTTATGTTTGGGGGTGTTTCTATAACTCTTCTGTATTGTATTTAGTTGGAATGCTGTCTCTTTCTGTAGATTATTTGAAACTACTTAGTCTTCTTCTACCCCTGAAAGGGGGGAGGGGTTGAAAGCACACAAGAAATATTTATTCATCAGATACTTGAATGGTAGCTGATCTTACCTCCCCCCCCCCCCCCCCCCCCCC
>NW_005842434.1:353908-357357 GCF_000455745.1 Alligator sinensis
CCCCCCGGCGCAATTTCTTCTTAGACTTTTTCCATTATTTTACATCCCTAACTCTAAAAAGATCACCCAGCTTCCACTTCTGATAAATGTAATCAATCCTACAACACACACGTTCATAAGCCAACTTATGTCTGTGTCCAATTCTAGCATTAAGTCCCAGTCAAAAATGGATTTCAGTGTCTGAAGTGATCTTAAGTCCCAAAATTTCACTTAAAATTGCAGTCATCAAACTCTCCATTCAGCTGCTCCATTCTGGGTTTGTGGAGTTTTTTGACATTAAAAGCAAGGGTAACTTCAAAGTTCTGCTTCTGGGCATTTTCAGAAGCATATGGCCTTTGACAGGACTGAGTAGCCCTGGTGCCTTTGTCTTGCCTAAGTCTCAGGAACCCACAGACTGGGTTTTTCTCTACTTAATTCCCCCTGGAAGGGGTATTGTTTGTTTTAATAAATAGCCTAGTGCAGTGGAGACCAACTTTTTTGGCAGATGTGCCACAAATTAAGACCCTCCTAGAGTGCCATTCTGATCCTCTTCTGCTTTATCTGCTGCTCTGCATTCTGCTGCCTGCCCTGTCCCCCCCATTCTGCCACATGCTAAAGAGAGGCTGGCTGTGCCACTTATGGTATACTAGCTACAGGCTGGCCACCCTGACCTACTGATTTAAAATGCTTCAACACTTTGAAGTGTAGGCAAGTAGAGTTCAGTTCTCTATTTTGCCTTAGGGACTTTAAACCCATATCTCCTAACTTGTAGGCCAGGGGTGGGTAAAATGTGGCCTGTGGGCCAGATGCGGCCCGCCAGGCCATTCTATCTGGCCCACGGAGCCCCTAAAAAAAATTATAAAATGAATGTTGATCTCCCCTCTGGCTGCCTGTCATGTGGCCCTTGGTGGCTTGCCAAAATTCAGTAAGCGGTCCTCCCCCCGAAATAATTGCCCGCCCCTGTTGTAGGCTATAGGCTGTTCTGAGGTAAGGACATATTCAGTCCATTGGATTGAAGCAGTTCCAGCCTACAAAAAAGTTATCAAATCACTTATTGAACTACAGTGTGAGAGAGAACTTGACTCTGTAGTGTGATATTTAGGGTACTTGCCTAGAGCTTGGGTGCGGGGTGCTATCTTAGGTATTACTCCATTTTCTGAGAGCTATGTTTATTTTATCCAATAATCTTCCTTAACCACTTGCCTAGAATCATGTTTATTCTTGTTTCTTACTGCTCTGGCCAGTGAATTGTGAATTATTTTGTATAAGTGGAAACAGCTCCCGCAGGATGGGTTGTGGGCCTCCAGCCTTCATTAGTTGATATCCTGCTACCTCAGGCATGCATGTGGGACTCCTGAAACCTTCAAGTGGAAGGAATTGAACTTGGCTTTGCTAATCCTTGGTGAACTGCTCAGTGATTCTCCATTGTACGGAAGGAACTATTTATTTTGCTCCTCTTTAAAAGAAGAACGTATTTTGGAAAAAAAAGGGGCGGGGGCGGGGCTTGGGTGCCTGGCTGGTGAGGGCCTGGCAAAGAGATGGCTCAGGCCTGTGAATCCCAAGTGGAAGATGCACCTCCTTGTGGTGCTAGTTTAGGGTCCTCAGTCCCCTGTGAGGAGGAAGGGATTTATGAGTGTTTCTCTGTTAACTTACACTGCCAGAGATAGTTGTGTGCTGCCTTTATGGGTCCTAGTCTGGGACAAGTCCCTTTTTGAATTGTTTAGGAAGCCAAGGTCTTGAACTTAAGGGTGCTTCCTCTGCAGTGTTTTTTTGTTTGTTTGTTTTTGTTGGGGTTTTTTGGGGTTTTTTGGATCTGGGTCTAATCTTCCTGTTGCTACCAAACACAGGTTGGAACACCAACTGATTTAATCAATTATAAAGAATAAAATAAAAATATTCTGCTTAGACAATTTAGGAATGACTAGGAAAAATGAATGTACTTGCATTCCTGTGTACCACACTTCTCAACTGTGTTAGCAAAATACACAAAATAATACACTGGAACCATAGTAAATTAATAGAGCATGTATTGTCCTTGATCATTGTGCAGAGGAATCAAACATCATTGCTGGATACCCTCTCCCCCTTTCAACTTGGGGGCTGGGCCCAATTATCTCTTGAGGTCCCTTCCAGCCCTAATCTTCTGTAAATTTAATTTCAAAATATTAAAGCTCTGTTTTGTTTCTCTTAGCTCCTCATTCATCACTTGACAATTCCTCTTTAGTTGCAGCAATCTACATTTCTTTTTGAAATCGGAATGTATGTTTATATATTGTTTCTAATTTCTGTCAACCCAAGGAGTGCAGATTTGAAGTCTCTGTCTGCTTGGGCTACCACAAGCTGTACTTCCTGTCTCTACAGTTTGCATTGATGTCTTTATATTTCCTGTCCTGTCCTTCCATTTTCCTGTGACCTTCCTCTCCTCCTATCTTTCTTCCACTTCCCCTCTTTCTCAGGATTTTGTTTGCTGATACCAGAGTGCATCCTCATCTGTTTGCTGGAAAATACTAAACAGGAACCATGCAGACAGAAATTGCTGCTGCATGAGAAGTGAATGAAGGAAGGAAGGACTTTTTTAACAACTTTATTTCACAAAAGATCAGGTACAGAAAGCAAAAAACCATCAAACCACACCAAAGAGAAACCATTCCAGGACATTCAGAACATCACACCGTGACAAACACCTTCACAGTAATACACCTCATGTTTAACATGCTTCCACCCTTCCCTGTCCCATAGTACACGTACAAAAACCTTCAACTTCTCACCCCGAGAAAATAAACAGGAACCTCTGCAGGAACCGGCACGCCAGTTGTTGCCATGGCAGCTGCTCCTCGCTGTAAAGCAGTCGCTGAAGGGCCTGCAGGCGGAAGGCCGCCACCCTGCTCACCAGGTCAACCGGACCCTGGCCCCCCTCGGCGACAGGCAGGTGAAGGACGGCTCGCGGGAGCCAGTGGCGCCCATCCCAGAAGAAGTCTACCAGATTGCGCTGGAGTCTCTCAAGTAGATCCGGTGGGCGGTTGAGCACGGCGCACCGGTGCCACAAGGTCGCTGCCGCCAGGTTGTCGATGACAAGGACGCGCCCCCGGTAGGAAAGGCTGGGCAGGCGCCAGCGCCACCGCTGCAGGCGGGCCTCCACCCCCTCCTCGAGGTTGTCCCAGTTGCGCGCCATGAAGGTCGGTGGCCCCAGGAACATGCCCAAGACCTTGAGGCCCTCGTGGCGCCATGTGAGGCCCCCTGGCAAGTCTGGGGGGGGGCGTGCCAGTCCATGCGCCAAGCATCAAAGTATTGCTCTTGGCCCAGTTGATGCGGGCGGATGAGGTGCGCTCATAGGCACGCTGGCAATCTGCCAGGGCCCGCACGTCTTCCTGAGTGTTGAGGAAGACGGTGACATCATCTGCGTATGCCAACAGCCGGAGAGGAGGGCCAGCGGACGGGCCCGTGGCCAATGGCAGGGGCGATTCCCACCG
>NW_005842434.1:361034-365366 GCF_000455745.1 Alligator sinensis
CAAACCTCGAGCCCCACATGGAGAGGGGTGTGAACCCTCAGGCCATGAGTCAGCGGGAGGTCCCGAGAGACATCGTCATGCCAGCTGCCAGGTGTAGGAGCAGCCATCCTCACTAGGACAGTGTTAACTACAAAGCAAAAAAACCTAAGGGAACGAAAAGAAAACTTAAACACAGGAGCTCAAGGCCAAGCTCCCGGGAATGCGGCCAAAACAGAAAGTGAAGATAAGCCACTGAAAGGGAGGGAGGGAGGGATTTGGGGGGTGAAAAACAGCGTGGAGAGAGCAAAATAAGAGTGGGGGGGAAAGAAAAATGCACCCCTCAAGCGGCAAATGATAAGAGACCTCCCCGCAAAGGGGGAGGAGGATGAAGGGGAAAAAAAGCGGCAGGGGAAGGAGGTGGGGGGTTAAAACAGCAAAAAGAAAAAAAGAAAAGGAAACCTAAAGGGTGAGGGGGGGATGGAAGGGTAATTAAGAGCACCTCTGGAAGGCAGGCTAATGGAAAAGGTAACTCCCCGTAACAAGCAGACAGAAAAGAGAGAAAGAAAGTGAAAGAGACAGTAAAAGAGAAGGCTGCGAGAAGCGTCTCATAGACAAAGAAACCGGAAGCAGAGGGGGAGGGAAGAGAGAGGAGAGAAAAGTGGGGGAGAAAGCTGCAAAAAAGCAAGAAAAGAGTCAGAAAGCAAAATAAACAGAGGCTAGAGACCTTGAGACAGGTGGGAGTGAAGAAAGAAAAGAGATAGGAAGCCGGGGAGTCTTACGCTCGGGATCACCCCACGCAGCTCCAAGCGAGCCTGGTCCGCAGCATCCAAAGCTGAAGGAAGGAAGGAAGAAGAAGAATACTCTTTTCCACAGTCCAGAAACAAGAACAGTGGGGGAAAATAGCAACTTGTGCCACTGTTTTTCCTATACCAGTGCAGGTATCTAACAGTAGTAGGTGAAGCTGACTATGACAATAAGTCAGTCACTCTGCCCTTGCAGTATGGCTGATATATCAAGGAACAGTGCATGGTCCTTTTCTCTGAAAGTTTTCTGTAGAGTGTGCTGTAGCATGGGATTTCTACACTGCCCATGGCAAACTAAGCACTTGATATCCTATGGCACTTCTTGCAAAAGCAAATTCTGCTCTGCATTTTTATCCTTTGATATGATATGCTAAGTAAAATGAATTGTTTCTGATCAGTAACTATTGATGAGGTTTTATTTATTTTTGTAATTTGCTACCAACCGTTTACTGTAACAGATGACAATTTTACTGATCCTTGGCAGCATACCCCCAAGTGTTGCAAACTGTACTATAGCCTTCCACACCAGGAGAAACCTGTTTTACCCGACTGGATGATGTTCCTTGAAAGCCATCAGCTGTACATGAAATGTTAGGGCATCGCTTGTTCATTCCAGACCGCTGCTGGAACTGGTTTCATAAGCTGGCTCCAGGTCCACTCATTTTGGGTGGCTGAGTAGGAAATGACTTTTGGCTAATCCATCCCTATGTTGGAAGATCTGCAGTCACAGATGTGGAAGATGTGTACTGTGCAGTGCTGTGCAACTTTTGAAGAATGACAGAAATTCAAGCAGAAGAAGCAGCTTAGAAAGTAAAACACAAATTGTCACTTTCTCAGGTTTGCAGAGCTGAGCTTGACTCGGGTTTTAGGATGGAATACATGTTTTGAGTTACTTTAAATCAGTGGCTGGAGTTCTATGCCAGGTTTATGAATATGAATATTCTGTGTAGTCTGTGACTTAGATGTGCTTGGCTGCTGTCTGATGCTCACTTGGTTTGAGGCAGGCATGGCATGGACAGCTAGTGACGTAGCTTGGTTTCCATGGTAGTGACTTCATGTTATGTAAGGAAGTTGCATGTACACTGCCCTGGTTGTCATGGTTATAAGAGTCCTACTTGAACAACCCTTTCTCAATCAACATTTTAAAATGGAATTACAAATATGTTAAGTTCTTTCAAATGCTTTTAGCTGGCTAACAATTTAAACCTTTACCTCTGCCCTCATTACTAAGAGAAGTAGAAATGGGAAAGTTTAGGATAGCGGCCCTTAGTTCTAGAAGCCAAATCACATTCTAAAACCTTTCCTGTGTTTATCTCGGGATTATCTTGCTGCGCGTTGGCCCATGTGGGAATACTACAGACCTCCCCTTCTGAAGTCAGTGTAACTTTAGTCTTGTAGCTCAAGTCTATTCAATAAGCATCAAAAGAGCAGTCTCAGTATACATTATATTTCCTCTTGCATCCATTTCTGAGGAAAGAGTTCACTCTGCATAAGTAACTTTTTCTCCAGAGATCCTCTCTCTCAACTAATATCTGAGAGGAGTTAAAGAATTTGTAGGCCTGTGGAGCAAATACATGCTTTTTTAATTCTGTGTTCAAAATGCAGAACTCTGATCCTTTGCATTATAGATAGGTTTTGCAGATTGTCTCTGAAACCAACAAAAAAAACAACCCCAATAAAAATAAAATGCTGGTTTCCCAGTTGGAGCCCGTGGTTCTTGCTGCCAGGAGGGGAAGGCAGCAGACACCATGGTGGCTTCCCCCTTGTCTCCTACCCACCAGGCCTCTCTGCCAGTCAGTGCTGAGGGGTGGGGCTTCTCTGCCAATCAGAGCTGGGCGTGTGAGGCCATTGCCAAATGCCGGTGAAATTGGCTCTGCATGCCAAGAACAGGCCACAAAACCCCCTTCATCTCACTGCAGTTTAGGTAGGTCCCTAATTATAGCTTCTCAGAGTGAGGGTTGGGACTTCCAGCTGTGTTCAAAAAATTTGGGGTAGGGGATTGCACTGTTGTAGGCAAAACTGCAAAAGCCAGCTGACTGCAGGGGCTAAGAAGAAATGAGCAGCCTATGCTATTGCTGCTAAGTTCTGCGTGCTACATATTCTCATTCCTTTCCATTGGTAGTCTGACATGTCAGAGAAGAAAATTACAGTGTCACCAGTTTGAATAAAAACCTGAAAAGCTGAATTGCCTACCAGTCTGGCAATTTGAGGGAGTGAGCAGCTCAGATGTGAAGGAGGCAGAAGTTTAAAGATGACTGGTGGAAGGTAACAGCATACTGAGCAGCATGCACTCGGTACGTCCATGATGCTGCAAACAACGTGTAATTGCATTAGTTGACAATTGCGGTCAGAAGTCTTGTGGTAGAGGTGATCTCTTCTATTAGATAGTTGCAAAAAAAAAAAAAAAATTATTTGCAAGCTTTTGGGCTCACATGCCCTTCCTCAAGCAAAAGAGAATGCAAAGATTGTAAATTTTTTTCCCAGGTAGAAATGAAACTTTGTATTGTCCAGGAGAACTGGAGGCTGGTATAAGTTCTCCTGGGTGGAAAAGTTCATTTTATGCAAATTAGGCTTGAATAAAAGTTGGAACCAGTCTGTTTACCTCAAAGGTGTCCAATGGCAAGCAGGATGTTGATTTTGCTTCTTAGTTGATAATTAAAACGCATGACTTTCAAGGGCCTCAATAAAATAATCCTAGACCTAATTTCTGTGCATCCCATTTCTAAATTTTACATAATTGTCTTTCTTTTCAAACTTGTTCCACTAGAAGAACCGAAAAAAGAAATCAATATATGATTCCTAGTACTGGAGCACTAACCAATTAGATGGAATTATGGGGAGTTGAAACCCAGTAATATTCTTAGTATTTTTAATGGGCTTTTAAATAATTTATCATTAGGGTTAATTAGCAGCAGGCAAAGTTACAGTATTTATCAAATGCTACAAATTACACCTAACAGATTATAAAACTGAAACAAGACTCTTGAAGCTTAAAGAGAATCAAAGGTTCCCAAACAAGGAACTAGTTTTTTTAACATAACACTAGTGTATTATAGTTCTAGTTCCACTCTTTTGGTTTTTTGTAGAACACCAGTCAACTTTAGTGGGAGTTGCACATCAGTGAGATCAAGACTGAGTCTTGTATATACAGTATTATTGCTGTAGTGAACAATGTTAATAGCTTGCCAGTAGGGCTGTGCAAAGCTTCTGTCACTGATTTTGATTCGGAGGAGATTCGACCCAAATCGGTGGCCGAATCTCTGAATCCAAATCGAATCGGGACACCCATTAATCTATCTGAATTGAATCGGAAGCCTCCGATTCGATTCGAAGAGATTCGCCAGTCTGGCCATAGACACAGCTTTATATGGTTTTTCTACATACCTCAAGGTACCAGGCAGCTTGTGAGTGCTGAGATGGTGGGGCACGATGGAGCATCCCACGGGAGCATGCGGGGTCCCCAGTGTGCTTGTCAGCGGACCCAGAAGTGAACCAGAAGCACTTCTGGTCCTTATCTAGGTCTGTCATGGAGCTTGTGGGGGACACCCCC
>NW_005842434.1:365434-428040 GCF_000455745.1 Alligator sinensis
CCCGGCGGGAGAGCCCGAAGGGGGGGGGGGGGAGGGAGGCTTCCCGCACACTTGGCAGTGGACCCAGAAGTGGACTGGAAGTACTTCAAGTCCATGTCCAGGTCTGCTGCTGAGCATGTGCCGCCCCCCTCACACCCGCCCATCTCCCCCCGTGCTCCTGTGGGACGCTTTATCCGCCCCGTCATCTCAGCGTTCATGCACCGTGCGTGGTACCTTGAGGTATGTAGAAAAAACATATAAAGCTGTGTCTATGGCTGATTTGCTGATTCTCCAAATCAGAATTGAATCTTCAGATTCGGATTCAGCTGAATTGAATCGGGACAGTGATCCAAATCAGTGGATCAAATCACTGTCCCCCAATTCGGGCTGAATCCGAATCGAATATGGCCCGCTTCTCACACTCCTACTTGCCATCATGAATCTTCAAGGCATAGATTGTCGCAGGCCTCAGTCAAGTGAATGGTTTTGACATTATGGGCCAGTATTCTCCTTTGTTGTACTCTACTGTTGTCTCATGATGGCCCAGCATACTTACCCAGTCTTGTAAATGGAAGTGTCCTGTCTCCCACACCCTTCTTAAGCAAGGAGTCCCTAGAGCTGTGAGTCTCAACCAGGATGCCAGGGCATCCTGAGGTTTTCCCAGCTCCTTTAAAGGGAAAGAAGGTGCAAAGAAGTGATGTCTGAGATGAGCAGATAATCTAAGTAGATAAATGCAGACTTAAGCTGGTCCCTACCTGAACAATCTCCCAGTCTCTCTGCAAGGTGATAAACACTGTTATATATAAATATGTTTTTAAAACTGAGTGTGGCTCAATCCCAAGACTTGTGGAAAGGTGCTTTGAGTCCAAAAAGGTTGAGAACCACTGCCCTAGAGTCTGGGCACTGATGTGAGTATCTTAGCCATCCTGAGACCTAGTTGCTTTGATGCATTTCTCCAGACTCCACCTGGCTTTGGGAGTTCTGGATTTGCTAATTGATCCTTTCAGATAAATTGCAGTAGGAAAGCAGAGAACACAAGTTTAGCCAAGTAATTTCTTAACCACAGATGTTTCGCTTACAACAAAGCAAACAGAGTTGCAGAAAAACAACAAAGTCCTCAGTGCCACTGTAACATGATCTCATCCCTTCTATGACTGAGTTTTTTTTTTTTATTAGGTCCATGTCTTGGCTGGGCTGCCTTTCATGTTCTCCTCATTGTTAGCTTTCTCTGAGATGTCTCAGCTGCTAGCAGGAGCAAGGTAGCGTAGGGTAGGCTGACCCTGTCAAAATCAGGCTAATTGTCATCACAGACTGGATATCATAATCTAACATAGGAGTTACAGTACAATCTGAGTAAGGGTTATAATGAAGTTAACAGTAAGAAAAAGTTCACAAAACAAAATGGTGTTCCTAATTTGACACAGGCATGTTGCCAATTTGTCACACCCAAGAGCAGTGTGACCCAGGTAAAGCTTTGTGGTTCAGAACAGCTGGATACAAAGGATGGGGCCAGGTGGGCAAACCCATGCATCCGGAGGGAGAATGTGGAATAAACAAGGTTAGGCTGTTTTCACTGTCAAAAAATATGTGGGTTTATAGCCTTTATCTGTTGCATAAAAATTGTAAATGGCTTTCACTCTGATTTTACCCGGATTAGTTAACTCAAATAAACTACCTCAGTTTAAAAAGCACATCTCAGAATTATCTCAAGTTTTTATTTTCTTGTTGCCCTTAATCCCCTACCACACCACATACACAGTTGTCTCCCCAGGATGGTTGGCCTGAACAAGGGTTTTCCTCAGATGATAACCTGCTCACTTTGCAGTGAAGTTATGCGGTAAATCACTGAAGTGCTAATACTCAAAAGTGTCCTCCCAGAACTTCTCCTCTGTGTTCAAAAACATGGGCACGTTCTCCTGTAAGTAACTGGACAAAATTGAGAGGTTTGCCTTACTGCATCACAAAGGATTGTGGATTAAATCACCAGATGCAGATCATGCCAGGGACTGAGGGTATAGTAACATATATCCTACATTGTGCCTGGTCACACCTGAGCACTAATCCCTTCAGTTAACTCTACACCAAAGAAACACTCTCAGCTAATGAGATAAAAGTTCTACTTTTTTTGCTAATGAAGACCCAAAGAAGAATTGTTTAAAAGATAATTACTTCATGGGACAGGACTGATGTGCCTGACTTGAAACTTCTACAGAAAGGAGCTGCTTGCTTGCCATTTTGTGTATACTGCTGTTTAGGAAAAACGAACCTTGTGTATACTCAGAAAATAAACATGCTACTAAAAATCCACTCTGATTCTGCCTTACTGATTTCTCTTCTCAAAGGAAACTGGCCTCTGATATCTAGAATAGTGGCTACTTTTCATCTAAAGAGGTAATATTATGAAGAATGATAGGATTTACAGATTTGCAAATGCTTATCATTACATTAAATGTCGTCTAAATTAGATGGAGGGTGATAAAAACAAAAGATATTTGCATTTTCATCTTTTTCCCACTCATTTTTGTAGTATGATTCCAGATTTAGCTGGGAACTTAGTTACAGATTTTTCCCCCAAAAAGCAATCCACAACCACAGACATGTAATAATATATTATTGAGGTTGTCCCATAATTAGTATGTAATTATTTTGAAATTTCTTACATGTACAACTTTATTTCCTTTCTTTGTAAGATAGCATGAGAAACCTTTTTGTCGGTGAGAACTAGTCACCTGGAAGGCCTCAGTTTCTAAAACTTAGTTCTTTGGGTTATGCAAGTATTATAAGTCTACTTTCCAAATTTACTTGTCTCTTTTAGGGCTATAAGTCCATTTAGAGCAGGTAGGCCAGTTACTAAAACCTAAAGTGCATTTAGGTAACTAAGTCCAGGAAACTAAGATTGAAAATTAAAACCAAGATTTTCAAACAGCCAAAAAAAAAAAAGGCCTTTTCTAACTCAGAAAAGGGCTGAATGGTAATGTTGGTTTGTGGAGGGCTTTTTTCAGTATACTTAAGCAAACAGCTTATTTATTTTTAATTACAGTTTCCCATGTCTGAAGCTTTAACAGTGAAACAGGGTGAAGGCTAGTAACATACAGTAAATTTTTAAAAATGAAAATATGCATATATTAAATTCAGCTGATTGGTGTGGCATTCAGGGACACTTTAAAATAAACTCTTTATAGATGTCTCAGGCCTTTCTACACGTTACATGTATCAAAAAATTACGGGGTTAATTGAGCAATTAAGTTGGGCTGGCTACACATGCAAATTAACTGTGGCACCTTAAAGTCCACTCAGCTACAAAGTTATTGCTGGAAAATATGTAATAACTTTATAAATGGTTTAATTTACTCCTGTAGCAGGGTCTGCCCTGAGGCTTGGAGTCCCACAGCTGAGCAGAGCCCTGGCAGTTCCCCACAGCTGTTGGGACTGAGAGTACCATAGCTGTGGATTCTGGCTTATATTGGGGTGCTGCTGGGACCCAGAGGACCCAGAGTCTGCAGCTGTGGGACTCTCAGTCTCTGCAGTTGTGGGGCACTAACACACTGGGTACGGGACTTGCAGCTGCTGGAGCTTGGTACTTACTGGTACAGGGGGAGTCCTAGATGGCGATCTTGGGCTCCACATGTTCCAACAATGAGGTGTGATAGGATCTGATGCTGGATCCCACAATCATGCTTCCTGCCATGTACATGTAGCATTTTGCGTGGATTGCACATCAGATCCTATCTTGCCTTTACCTGAATGTCTACAGGGGGCCTGATGGTGAATATCTGGTGAAACAGATGACTGAATCATGTCAAGTCATTCTACTTTTACTGTAAATATAAGATCTGTTTTGTACATCATTGTTCAGAAAACTGCAGAATTATAGTGGGCCATGATGAGATGAACACAGTGCATTGTTTTTATGCCCCACAATGAGGAGCAGCAGATCTGAAGCTATCCTGTGGCCTAGGTGGTAAGGTAGTTGTTAATTGCTTGCTTGCTTGCAACAGACAGTTGGCCTGGGATAGAGGTGGACAGACTACAACTAAACTGATGTAACACATAATGGTGTAGTTTTCCCAATGACTTTTCCAGTGATAACTTCTGGATTGAGTGAAGCTACCCAGGTTTAGGGAACAGTGTTGTTCATCTGGTACTTTTTACATTGGTTTAGACACGTCATAGGTCTAAGAGTTGTAGATTATTTCAGTATTCTGAACTGTAACAGTGTGTACACTTTAGATAGTTGTTGATGTATAAGTATTAGAAACCACTAACCTGTATACTTCTGCTGTAATGAGGATTTGCAATGTATTGTGTCAAATGAGATGTTCATTGCCTATATTGTTAAAATTGCTGCTTTCCAGTGGAATATAGATTCTAGTTGACCCTATCTCCAACTACTTTCTCTAAGAATCTTTAACTGAATACTTCTGATCACGTGATTTTCAGCCAACGTATCATCTCTTTTGCTATAAGGAATAAAATGTCTGGTTGTCTAAGGTCGGGCTTACCCTATTAAATAAATGCCCACTGTAGTAAAGTTGAAGGGTGTAACTTTTTTTTTTTTTTTTGAATGACACTTATATACTGCCAGAATTCTGTCTTAGTATGATTTTTGGGTGCGCTTTCATCAGAAGAAAAGTGCTTATCTCAGAATAGTTTTATTTACTTGCTGAATTAGTATAAGTTGTACCAGTGAAAGCATTTGTATAGTTTGTGTTTACAGTGCCATAGTTTCAGATGCTATTTGAACACTGCATCTATGACTTTCCTAAGTCAGTTTATATAAATATTTCATTTGTTCATTCCAACTCTATTTTTATCCTCAGAGTGGACTGTGTGCCCCTGTACTCCAGCACAGCTTTTTTCTGTGCTGCACAAAAACCCCAGTGCTATCTCACACATTAACTTCACCATTTCTTGTTCTAAATCGTTGGATCAAATGTTCAGTTGGCTGCTTGACTTCTTGCCAGACACCATTTGAAAGCAAATCTACATGTTCCTATTTTCCACTGATATATAATATGGTACATGTTTGGTATTTGCCTGATAGAACCAAAATATGAGTTGTGTTTTTGTATTGTAAGAGCTTTAACTATAAAATGTTACTATTTATGTCTGTTAAAGTTATGGTTTTAATCCTTTTAGGAATTCAGGCACATTTAAATGCAGGTTTTTTTGTCCTTCCCAGCCTGCCCCCTACTTTACAGTTTCCAGAACAAACTGATTCAAAATGAGCTCCTCCAGGCTCAACATAAATCACTAGGGCCAAGGAGACATGATGTCAATCACATTCCATCTACTTCCATGCTCTGTGCACTCTTCTGTAAAAAGAGTCTGCCTGCCTCTTCAGTTTTCTTGTTACGTAGCTTGTTCCTGTTGTGTTCTGTTTGCTGTACATCTCTTATCTCAGAATCCCTGTTATTGATCATTACAGTTCACTGATGTGCATAAAGTTTAACAAGTGGGGTTTTTTGGGTTTTTTTTTTAAATGAATAAACTTACCTGAAGATTTTGGAAATCTTTCTGGATGGAAAAAAGGAGAGGAAAGATAGAGAGATGACCACTGATATGCACAGATTCTTAGATTCTGCATCTAACTTGGAGGCAGCCAAAGAGATAATTCCTGAAAATGCATATTTTGGGGTAGGGGAAATTTTTGTTAGTGATGTACATTGGTTTCTATCAAAACTACACAATGCGCTTTCTGTAACCATAATAGTGTAACAGAGCAGTAGTAAAATAAGCATCTGTCACTCTTGAAAGAGTAGGATTGTGTGGTGAACTATGCCATATGTAACTGCAAGCTTCTGTAAGAAGATAGCTATGAAGTGTAGTAGTGGAATAGAAAAGCTTGTTAATTTTAATATTTCATAGATTTTTATATTGTTAGCAGTTCTCCTGTTTAAGAATTTTAGTTTGTGAGTTCTAGTAATGAAGTCAGGTTTTCCCACCCTTTTTAAAGCCTTTTTGGGGGGGGGGGGGGAGGGGAGGTGTTGTATATAGCTAATGATGACCATATCACACTGTAGGTGACTGACTTTAAAATCTCTAAATATTTCCAGCAGTGAGTTTTACCATATACTCAGTAAAAATTCTACCAAGGTGTCCAGTGTTATATAAAATATGGGAACAGTATGGATTTTAGATACTTTCCTAGGCTGGGTCGGAAAGGGAGTACTTTAATTGGGGCATCTTGTTAGATTTTGAGTTTATTTACTGATCCTTGACTAGTTGAGGTAATTTGAAATGTCAGTAAATAACTCAGTTCGGTGTAGTAATTCTTCTGTTATCTATTTTTGAAGTGTTTCTGCAATGACTATGAAGTTACTCTAAGGCGTTGTTTAATGCTTCCTGTTTTCTTTCATTACCACTTCCTTCACACACTATCTTCTTTCACACAGCACTTGGTGTGGGCAGCAAATACAGTTTTAGATCACTTAGCTGTTTTGATACCACATACTTTTAGTGTGGCTCAAGTGAGGTGTTTAAACCTGTGGGGTCACAATGCCTAAAATTAACTTTTTTTTGTTTTCGCTGTGCTGTCGCACCACTCTCTTCTATCCAATAAGCCCTGCTAGTGAAGGACAGTGTATTATATTGGGGGCAAATAAAGGAAGACCTTCAGTCAGGTGTTTTACTGTTGAATATTCTAGTAAGAAACATAATGGCGTTCCCACCACTTAGTTAACCCTCAACTAGAAGTACTCATAAGGACCAGTCCTGTCCTTTAGTTGAGAAGGTGACCCAGTTGGTATTTTTCTTTTGTTCGTAGCCACTTTATTGTTGCCTAAACAACACTGATTCTTTGACTTCTGTAGAAGCATGTTATTTCATTGATTATAAATGAACACCAGAAAAACACTGGCAAACATCTAAATGCAGATGAAAAAACTTATTACCTAATTTACAAACTTTTTTTTAACCGCCTGTAACTCCCGACTTTGACCTTGAAATTGATCCCATTCATAATTTTAATTTAAACTTCAGTAGAATGTGAAAATATAGCATGTGATTTTTGGCAAAATTTACATTAATTACTAGAGCTTAGTGTTTGTGGTTCACCACTAAAAGCCTGAGTGGAACTAGGGTCTGATTGCATAGATGTGAATGGGTCTTTATTAATTTCTCAGTACCTGAAAAAATGAAACTTGCATCATTGGACAAAGCACTCAGATACATGGGATATAGTAAGTGTTTGCTCAAAGTCACTCAAAGTCTGTGACTGAGCTGGAAATGTAAACCAGGAATCCTGAGCTTCACTCCAGTTTCTTAACCCCCTATTCCATTCTTGCTGCCTTTCTTTTCCTTTTCTTTTTTTCTTAAGCAAAACTTTGGCTTCTTGGCCCAACTGATTGAAATGTTTGTGTTTGAAAGGAAGGTCACTTCAAGATTCCAACAGGAAAAAGGAAACAGTATTTAAAAGGTTTTAAGAAAGTGTTTGTTGGCCAGCTTGTCACTTCTTTTCATTGGGTCGGGTATGGTCTGTCTGGAGGAGTTAGGTAAGAATAACCATCTTAAGAAGAAATTGCTAGTTAGTTCATCCACTACCATCACAGAGAGAGGCCTCTCTAAGGGGAGCTTTCAAACTCAATGCCGCTTCCTTCCACATGGAATAGGAAGTTTGCTTTTCAAGGATCTCATATGCTAAGATCTTTCCTTATTGATTTTTTTTGTTTGTTTTTAATGCCAGTTCTTTCAACACCCCTTCTTTTCATGGGCCATGTTGAGATTTAGATATTCTTTTGCAGCCATAATTCCTTATATGTGAGATCCTTCTGTTGATGCTTTATTTTCTCTCAAAAGGCCCTACTGTGTCAATCTCTTGAGTTCCTAGTACCATTGAAGGAAAGGACTGTGTTGCACCTCTCAGTGGGCTACTGTCTGCTCAGTATTTGTCTTTGAGGAAGAGATCTTAGACTTCTTTTCAGTGTGTAATTTTCGTTTCACCACTGTTTCTAGTTACCAGCAAACTCTGTAAGTCCCATTGAAGCTAAATTGCATTCCGGCTCAGACTCATGCCTGAGTCATTTTGCTAGTAGCTGTAGTGTGAGGTATTGAAGAGCAAAGAGGTTGAAGTGTTCTGTCTCTTCAACCACAGAAATAGGTTCTGTTTTAAAAAATGTGTCTATTTCTACCCACAGTGATTTCCTGGCTGCTCTAGAACATGGTGTTACAAAACCCAGGCTAACAAAGTAGTTTATAAGGAGATTCTAGTAGTGGCGTAGACTATTTCATAAGACATCATAGTTAATAATGTTCACAATACTTTAAACATTGATAAGACAGAATCACTAGCTGCAGTGTTTCAGAGAGGGTAAAAATATCTAGACAATATAAAAAATTCAAGCTAAAAGCCTTCCAGTACCTTTTTTGATCTTTGTTGAACTTGTTGTGATGTGCATATGTATAAGTGATGGGCTCTTTAGTTAGTAACAATGCAGAAGTATGTAGTGCTATAAATTTATGCTTGTAGGTCGGTGCTTCATTGAAGTCATACCGTGATCAAGAGTTTGTCTTGGTTTTTCATGTGATGGTATTAAAAACCCCTTTTCGTTTTTTATCAGTTAAAGGCCATGTACATGAAGTGCAATACCTAGTTGTTGTTGATGGAAAAAAAAGATTAAATTCTTAGACAGTGGCTACCTTTTACATAGATAAATGGCCTTTATTTGGAAAGTGTATGAAGTATTAGGTCAATGCCTAATAATACAGGGCATTGCTGGCAGTGAAAAGACTACTTTCTTTAAGACAAGAATTGTAGGCCCTTCAGTCTTCCCTCAGTGCAATGGTGTCAAATACCTGGCCTGCAGAAGCAGGTCATCCAGCCCACAGGGTTTCTTGGGATCCAGAAGATCCACTTCTGGATACAACCCACAGGGATGAAAATTTGATGTTGGGGCAAGCAATGGCAGCATTAACCTCTACAATTGGCTGCTGTGTCAGCATGTTCAGCATCTAGAGTAGTTAACAGCATGAAATTCTGGATTGAGATCCCTGTGGAGAAAGCAGTTGTGCAGCCACGTTAACTTGCTAGGTGCTGGGCACACTGACACGTGACTCTAACAGCCATAAGGGCAGCTGCTCACCCAACTGCTGAATTTTCAGGTTGAATTCTCTACCAGGGATGCAGTTCTGTCATTGTGGTGTGAGCTGTGGCAGCATTAACCCCTACAGATGCCAGAGCCACTGTGTTGGTGGCACCAGGGGGTTACTACTGCTGCTTGCTTGCTGTTGAGGTGCCTTTTCTGACCCATAAAAGCTCTGCATTCTGGATCCATACCATAGGGTCAAATGAGTTTGACACCCCTGCCTTAGCATAACTAAAACATTTCAAGATCTGGTATAAATTCCTACATGTGATAAATGTTACCGAACTCTGTTTATTTACATTGTTAAATCATACCTGCTCTGATATGTATCCTTGGTTCCAGAGCATTTTAGTGTTAAGCTGGATTTCTTTGATCTTTTGTCTCCTCAAAAGAAACATGTCCTTTATATGTAGATTTTGTAACCAGTCAGTCGATAGTGCTGCACCTAGGGCACAAAAATATCCAGCACACATACTGGCTGGGAAGTGACCCTCTCAGCAGCACAGAAGCGGAAAGGGATCTCAGAGTCATAGTAGATTCCAAGATGAACATGAGTCATCAGCGTGATGAACTCACCAGCAAAGCTAACTGCGCTTTATCATGCATCAGCAGATGCATGACAAATAGATCGAAGGAGGTGATACTTCCCCTCTATGTGGCATTGGTCAGACTACAGTTGGAGTACTGCATCCAGTTTTGGGCGCCGTACTTCAAGAAGGATGTTGATAGACACGAGAGGGTCCAGAAGAGAGACACTTGTTTGGTTAGGGGCTTACAGGACAAGCCCTATGACCTCTTCAGCCTCCGCAAGAGACAGCTGAGAGGTGGTCTTGTGGCCATCTACAAATTCATTAGGGGGATGCAGCAAGGTATCAGAGATGCTCTGTTCACCAGGGCGCCTCTTGGGGTAACTGACAGAGAGCAGATTTAGGCTAGATATCAGGAAAAGCTTCTTCACGGTAAGGGTGGCCAAAATTTGAAATGGGCTTCCAAGGGAGGTAGTGCTCTTCCCTACCTTGGGGGTCTTTAAGAGAAGGCTGGATAGGCATCTGGCTGGGGTCATCTGACCCCAGCACTCTCTCCTGCCTAGGCAGGGGTCGGACTTGATGATCTGTTGAGGTCCCTTCCAACCCTAGCATCTATGAATCTATGATATTACCTTATTATTACAGAGTAGTAACACTTGTCTGTCCTGTCATGAACACAATGTGGAATCTTTGAATTAAAATGTTTGCAACTTAAAGCAACCACAACTTTTTACTGTGTGAAAAAAGATGCACTGTTTGGTTCTTTCTAAAATTGCTAGTTGAGATACCAGAATGCATAAATATTGCAGATAATATACTAAACCAGGATGTTTATGTAAAGTTGGGTAATTAAAGAAAAGTCTGTCACATGTTCACTGAAGTTTCATCCAAATAATGGGACTTTTCTAATGAAGCAGGTTAAATGAACATAGTCTGTTCATATATGGAAATATTAGTGTTTTGCTTTGGAAACAACAGTATGCATGCTGATATTTTCAAACTGTTTTGGAACTTTGTGGCGAGAGAGAACCACTTGTTTAGGTTTAGAGAAGGAAAGCTTTCCTAGAAATTTTCTTTCCATCTTGTACAACTCTTTAGTGAGGCTGCTGTTACAGGATTTTTTTTCTTCCAAAATACTTAGCATCCTGGCACTAATCCAGCAAAATATCGAAGCACATACTTAATTTTAAGGGTTGAGTAGCTCCATTGAATTTATGTGCTTTCATGAGTTGGGGCTTGAGTGCTCAATACCTACAGGATTGACCCTCTGCATGAGCAGTAGCAGAAATCAGAAGATTCCTTGGGTTTATAGCATGCATTTATCATAAATTAGAAAAGTAAAGAAAATTAGGCTAAACTGCTCTGATTTATTTTTTAGCTGAGCTGTAGAAAGAATAGTTTGTAAGTAGCAAAATGAGTTATTTATTTTAGAAATAGATAAATGTGTATGGTTTGCATAATTAGAGAGAACTATAATTGTTCCCTAGCTTCAAGTAGATATAAAATACTGAACAATAGCAAATGGAACACAGGGGGAAGTTTTAGGTTGATTGCAGGAGTTGGCAGTGTTTTTGGCAGGAGTGCCAAAAACACCCTAATCTCCACCCATGCCTTGGCTTGGCGTGCCAGAGGCAGGGGAGCTGTGAGGGGCCTGATCCTCATTACTGGCAGCGGCTGCACGCGTGCTGCTAGGCACATGGCAGGGGAAGGGCCAGGGTTGTGCTGCTCCGGCCACCTCCTCGCTGTGCGCTGCACGGCATGTGTATCTGCTGCTGCCATGGAGCTGGTGCCAGGGCTATGGAGCCTGGCACAACTTTTTGTAGCCTGCCCACTGCCTGCTGTGGCTGCCCAGAGCTTGAATCAGCTGTGGCAGGCAGCAGGGAGGCTGCAAACAACTGCACCAGGCTCCACAGCCCTGGTATTGACTCCATGGTGGCAGTTTCACGCATGCCTCTGGGCACACAGCTGGGAAGGGGTTTGGGGCAGCACAACTCTGGTCCCTCCCCTGTTGTCCATCCCAAAGTGCACGTGCAACTGCTGCCACCACAAAGCCAGGTCAGGGAACCTAGTGCAGCAGTTTGCTGCCTCCCACAGCCAGCCGGGGCTCTGGGCAGCTGCAGCAGATGACAGGCAGGTTGCAAACAGCTGCACTGGACTCAGGGTTGCACTGCCCTTGGATCCCTTCCTCGCCATGTGCCAGAGCCGGGTGCACGGCCACAGAGCCAGTGCCGGGGCTGTGGAGTGCAGCGCAGCTGTTTGTAGCCTCCTAGCTGCAGCTGGCCTGCATTCTGCAAACAGCCTGGGCTCTGTGGTTGGTGGCAGCTGCCCAGAACCCAGCCTGGCTGTGGTGTGCTGAGGAAAATGGCCTTGTGTGCCATACTCTGGCACACATGCCAGGGGTTGCTGATCCCTGGTTTATAGCATTGTTGTCACTCTCCTGTATGCATAATTTGTTGCCATCCATTCTCTATGTTATCTGTAACAATTCTTTTCTCTTTGCTGAATATAAATAAACACATGAAAATGTAGTCATGCTTCATTTTGTGCTTCAGCTTTTAAAATCTTGTCAATATAGATTGTTTACTACAATAAATAAATGCATTGTGTAGTGTCATGATTAATTACAAGCTTTTGTTGTCAACTTATCTAGAAACAACTAATTTTTAATGTTTCATTTTTCTACCAGTGATAATTGAGTGGAATCCATTAGAAATCGCTACATATTAACTGTGCTAAATGTTTGATTGTTTCTAAATAGTTTAGAAAATTTTACATTTTATTTAATATGGTTACCCTTAATTTGCTTACCAATTATAAGTGGTGAATTGCATTAATATATGCAATACTTTAAGTAAAATAAAATCCAATTCTCCATCTTCCTCATATTTCTAAAAATTCAAATTGTTACAGTACCTTGTACAGAAACATTCAAATATTGAGACTGTCCCATTCTAATCTTCCGGAAAGTACAGAGACAGATAGAATACTAGCGGAAGGATCCATTCTTTGCCTGGGTTGATATTTTTGTAATTGCAGTATTTGTTTCTTTTTCAAGAACTTAGTACAATATATTTAGGTAAAAAAATTATAGTTTATTTTTAAAGAACATAGTACAGCATATTAAATATTTAATGTGGAGCAACATTTCAAATGACTTTCAAATGAATGATCTTTATTGTAGAACATCTTTGTAAACAGTGTTCGCGGTGTTTCCTATTGGCGACAGTATAGACAACCCTCTTCGCATACCACCTCTGGAGCAAGCCACATATAACTGTCTGTGTGAAGAGCGTTGTTCCCTTAAATAGTCACTGGAAGCCCCAAAAAGGGTCAAGTGAAAAATATTTCGCCTTTAATTTTCTTTGGGTAGTATTCTGAAATTTTTGGAAGGCTTAGAGTAGATAGGACCATTCATTCTAAAGTTATAAGTGAACAGGCAGATAGACAGACACGTCATTATTATGAAATGACAGTTGAACTGAATTCACTGCATCCAAAATGGAGTGGTACCAGTTTGTGATCTGAGAAGCGAAGTAATCCCAGTCACTGGAAGCTCCAACAAGGGTCAAGTGAAAAATAACCTGCCTAGAATTTTCCTCAGGTGTTTTTCAATAATTTTGGAAGGTCTAGAGTAGATAGGACCAGCCATTCTTGACTTAGAAATGAACATACATACAGGCAGGCAGGCAGGCAGACAGACAGACAGACACTTTGTTTTATACATATAGATGTGTGTCCAGTGTTAGCCTAATGAACTTTTGAACAGACCAGACATTTTTTTTAGATAAGCAATTGCTTCCAAATAATTTCTTTCTTAGCACAACTAAATCTTGAAACTTTCTGATACTTACATTATAATCAAGAGTAGGGTAACATTTTAACAATGTAACAATTAACTTTCTTTGAAAATTAATATTAAAGGTAGTAAGGCCTGAAAGTCAGAATGACTGCCTATTTATGATTGTTATGCATCCCAATATTTTTTTGTGTGTAGCTTTAAGTTGCTACTTTTGGATCTTCTATCCAAAACCATAAACCTGTCAATAAAAGATGCATAGTACATTTGTATTATATTACAAAGGAATTATATATCCTTCTGATAATGCCTAGAAAGATTGTGTCATCGTAACCTTGATTTAAAATTATTAGAACCTTTGATAGAAACAAAAAATCACTTTTTAATTTGGCAGTAATTTTCTCTGCTCTTGACAATAAATTGAAAATATATTTTACTATTTACAGATATATGGAGCCTGGGGGTCATCCTTTTCATGTTGGTATGTGGACAGCCACCATTCCAAGAAGCAAATGACAGTGAAACTCTGACTATGATAATGGACTGCAAATACACAGTGCCATCACATGTGTCCAAAGAATGTAAAGAGTAAGTAAAGTTTTAAGTAACTTGGTGGCACATTGATAGGCATGTTGGATGTTACTAACAAACTTGGCTATTTTAGGTGGACTGACCTTTTATTTTTATCACTGATTTCTCAGAGCTCCCAAAGCTGAAATTCCATACCATTCTATTGATGGACAAACATGCTTTGACTCCTCATAAGATATAATATGTAGACCTTTTCTCTAATTGTTGACCTCCTCTAATTTTTTTCTCACCATCTATTAAGTAGTAGCATCTTGTGCACAGTTATTACTAGGGACCTACCTAAATTGTGGTGGAAGTGTGCTATGCAGTGGCTCGTTTGAGCTTGCCTTTTTCACTGCTCTCCCTCTCTCCTGCACTACCACTGATTGGTGGAAGGGCCCTGGTGGTCTCACCTCTTGCTGCTGATTGGCAGGAAGGCAAAAACTGTGGTTTTAAATGTGCTTCGGTTTTTGCCTCCTGGCTGATCAGCGACGGGGCCACTGGGGCCCCTCAGCCAATCAGTGGTGGGAGGTACCTAGTTATTACCATATCTTTATTTTCTTTGCATCTTTCACCTTTTGTAATCAAAGTTCATTGTATTTATTCCTTTTTAAATGTTTTGAGCCTTAGACCTTCCATGTATTTGTTTATAGGCAATTTTGTTTTGCTTTATTAGGGAAATATGTATCTATTTTAAAAGTACGTGTATTTGATATGTCACTCTATAAAAGGTCTGAGACACTGCTAAGCAACTTCAGGTGGTGGCCTGAGTAGTCTGAAAATACTCCTATAAGAAGAATGACTGGTGGGGGGGAGGGGTGGGAACACGACACCAGAATTGTTCTAAGTCAGGGCTGTACTACCTGCAAGCAGCTGGGGGCTGCATGTCTTGCGGGCCACACCATTGAGGAGCTATGGGCACCCAGGGGCACACACCACATGCCACCCCCTGCTGCACTATGTGCCCTAGTGCCTCCCTACCTGGCACTGCCTGCCTGGGCTCCCCACCTCACCTTAAGCTCCCCAGCTTCCCTGCTACATTGCACCTCTCAGGCATTATCCTGAGCCCCATCACTATGGGCTGCGCCACACTGCACCACCCTACCCCCTGGGCAGAGGGAGAGGTAGCCCAGAGAACCTGGCACTTCCATAGCCAGAGCAGTGAGGGAAGCAGACGTCAAGTGGTGGGAGCCCCTGGTCTAACTGGTTGTTCAAAAATGTTGTCTCTAGATGTCACGCTCAGGAATACTGCATCAGACTTTTTCTTATTTCCTACTCACGTTGCAGCCGGAAATCAACATATTAGGTCTTCAGGACAATTTCTCTATGCAAATACCATATGCCACCAGGGAATTATGATTCATATTGAGAGGCCTGTTCTGGGATGTTCACTGATGCCCTTTAGTGATTTTGATGTGTTCCAATACTTCCCATATGTTGGAGATAGATGCATGACGCTTTCAGCTGTAGTATGATTAATACAATCTCTATTACGTTAGAGTCCCTCTCAGTTGGAACCTTTCACTAAGTATAGCTGAAGTCCTGATTAGTAATAGATTATCTCTTTGTGACATTGCCTTGAATATCCTTGGGCCTAGAAGATGTTAAGGTTCCATTTGTGTCAAACACTAGAATTCAAAGCAGAACCTGAGCTTTTCAGTCCGTCTTACGGCCGTTGTTTTAAATTGAAAATTTAAAAAGGAAAGATGTAGGATGATTATTCAGTATATAATTCTCCTTTAATGAGATCTACAGTTTTTAGGAGTAATCAGTGCAGGCAGTAGGGGCACTCCTCTTGTTCATATCTCTAATCATATCTTAGTTCTCATATTAAAAAAAAAATTACTTGAGGTACATACTGGCTTATAATGTGCAGTTGTGCTACCCCGCAGGCTGGTACAAGAATAAAACCATGCCTTAGAATTGCATTATTTCCTTACTTTTTACACTGCAGGATAGCATGTAAGGTTTGAGCAAGAACCTCAGCATTATACAGCCATCTCCATATCCTGGCACTGTGCAGAGCAGCTAATAAGGCTGAATGCTGTAATTTGCCAGGGCATAGACTGAAATTTCACATGATGGGCAAGTAGAGAGGTGCTAGTTAGATAATATCCTTTCTCTGTACCTTCTATAGCAGTTTGTGAGCTTTAATGATATTTCTCCCTGCCAGAAGCTGGAGACATAACATTGACTTAACATGAAACCAACAGATAAACTTGTCATTGGAGGATCCCAAACAATTTTTTTCTTCACAGATGGGGACAGCTCTCTGTCCTCTCTCCTATTGGCCCTGAAGAAACCTAGTGTCTGGTACCTACCTTAAAAGCAGTCCTGCTTTCTTTGCAATTCCATATTCTTGTTGAGAATAGCAAATGTATTAGTAATATTAAACAACATTTAAAATATTAGTAGCATCTACCAGCAAAGCAGTTTGGGACCCTACCGTGAATATTGCTTTACATCCTATAGAAAATGAAAGGCAGAAGTCAAGAGCCCAAGTAAATGAAAAGGAAACTGTAGAGATTGCTGGTTGCAGTTTTGAAGCCAATTTATTCATTTTAGTTTGGCATTGTTATTTAAAATACCTTTTGTCCAGTTATGTCACACTCAAATTATTCTTACTGGAAGGAGTCTAAAAGGGCTGCTGTGAACTGAGAGTAAGGGGGACAGCAGTGCCTTCCTAGTGCTGCTGTGATGGCTGCTTTCCACACATGCTAGCACACTGCATTCATAGATTTATTTTCTGTTCACAGCCTAATTACACGGATGTTGCAGAGAGACCCAAAGCGAAGGGCATCTTTGGAAGAGATTGAAAATCATCCATGGCTCCAAGGAGTTGATCCATCACCTGCAACAAAATACAATATCCCTCTCGTTTCATATAAAAACTTATCTGAGGAAGAACACAACAGTATAATACAACGCATGGTCCTTGGTGATATAGCAGATCGAGATACAATAGTAGAGTAAGTTATTGGTTGATAAATTTAACGTTATGATTTCGTTTGCAAATGCAGCCATAGCAATTGTCTGTCCAACACTAGAGACAAAACAGGGACCATTGATGCTGTGAGAGAGTTTAGTTATATCATGTCTTGAAAAGGCATTGACTAAATCTGATAGATTAAATTTAAGTATGGTACTTCGCTGAAAAATGATGCTATAAAGATTAGCATTGCGGGATTCTGTTTTTAAAGTCCCCGTGCTTACGTTTCAAATCCCTTCAGTTTACAGGTAAAAAATTTTAAGTCCACTCGGGGCTTAAGGGTGATTTATTTTAATAGAACAAGGCAAGTGTAGTCACAGCCTTACATTATTGATTTATTACAAAAAATCAATCTGTGTATCGCGTTTGAACATTTTGAAAGATTTGTGATTTTTATGACCTGTTTCATATGTCAGATCCCCAGTTTCATTTATGCTATGCCTTCATGGCTTCTCCTGGTTGGGGGACCGGGAAGGGGTTGTTTGGTTTTTTTTTCTTTTACGAGTTCTGCTAATTTTGGGGAGTTACTTGGGAAGTGGGGAGGAGACTTGCTTTCTTTTGAAGAATTGGCCACAGTAGAGCTGGAGGTCTTGACTAGGATATGATGGTGCTCCTTTCAGTACTTAGAGAACTCATAGTTTCCTAGTTAGGTCCTGCTGTGCCAGTAACGGTCATCAACTGAAAAACAAATCTGAGATCAGCAAGCAGTTTTTCTCCTGGGTCAGATGGCAAAGTGAGTGTGTGCGGGGGTGGGGGGTAGAAGTTGCCCCTCTCCTGTAGAATGGGGCCTGGGCCCTCATCTAAGGATCCGTCTTCTCTGCCATTGTAGTGGCAGGGCGTTGGCAGGGCTTTTACTGCTTTTCCTTGAGGTCTGTGGTATATTGTAGGGTGTCCCTACAACTTGCAATTGTGTGTGAGGATTTAAAATAGTGATTTCATGATTTGGGGGAATCTTCAGGTAAATGGTTACCAGTGAACACAAGGGGACTGGATTTGATGGCCCCAGAGGCACCTTCCTGTCACCTTAAGCTGTTTTCATTCAGAGCATTTATTTTGGGATAGCAAATACAGCTTTTTTCCAAGTAATTTTTGCAAACACTTGTTATACAGTATCATTAAAACTATGTGCACGGGCAGGCCGAGGTTCTTTGCGTAGATGTGATATCTTTTATCCTTGTAGTCTCAGAACAGCAGAGACTCCCTATGCCTGAAGAAGGCTTATTGTGCCTGAAAGCTTGCTAAGAACTTTTTTCCAACTACTCGGTCTAATAAAAGATCTCACATCTAACCAAAGAACCTTGCCTGCCTGTGTCTTTAGACCAACACAGCTACAACTAAAAACCCATTAACTATATTGTTATCTGAGTCCTTTAATTTAAAATAGTCTGATTTTTGTTATAACAAATAGAACTTGCCACTGAATCATGCTGCTGGGAAGCTGGTTGCTTTTTTGCAGTATACTTCTGTAAACAGGTTTATTCTGTGTATTTAAAATCTTATTTCCAAAATCTAAATGAGTCAAGAATGTTCTAGCTTTCAAAAAACCCCCAAATTTATAATTCAGACACTTGAAACATCCTGTATCTAAAACTGTTTTAAAGTATGCAGTGGTTTAGGATGTTTTAGCAGCCTTACAGGCTTATTTTACTGTAAACTTAGTATGCTTTTAACACTGAGAAAAAGTGAAATTTTGTCCCAACTTCAAAATTAAATGTGCTGCTTTGCCTGAGTATTTATTTGTCAGTGGGAGAGGCCATTATTGGATCATAAACTCTACTTCAGTTAATGTTATTGCTTAAATATGCGCGATAAAGAGCAATTATTTAGCTTTTGGATGCTTTCCTCAAAGTATCCTAATGTATCTATTGAACTTGCCATATTTGTTTGTCCCTCTTCTAATAGGCCAAAAAATCTTTTGTCAGGATGTCAGAAGTACAAAATTCTATTTCTGGGCCTTTTACTTGCTGTGCAAAATGTAGACACTTGTGTCAGCTAAATGTTCAGTTTTAACAAATCATCGGTGCGTGATGTGTTCCATTTCTGGTGGTTTTTCCTTTTAGGGCATTGGAAACTAACAAATACAATCACATCACTGCAACTTACTTCTTACTAGCTGAGAGGATTCTGAGAGAAAAACAGGAGAAAGAAATTCAAACCAGGTCTGCAAGCCCTAGCAACATCAAAGCTCAGTTCAGGTAAGAATTAAAACAGTGGGTAATTTAGCAAATTTAGTGAAAATGTTTGGAAAGATGCTGTTTTGTTAAGATGCTGCTTGTTAAACAGCACAATGCTCATTCACTGCAAGTTCTAAGGGTCTGGAGAAATGTAGCACAACCCATAAAGGCCATGTTAGAAGTTAGTTAAAAATCATCTGCCAAAAAAGTTTTCTCAGAATTTTCCAGGAGTGAGCTATTGATAATTTGAAGGCTGTATTTACAACAATTTTTGTGTGTACCACAGGAGGTGTCACATTCAATGAATTTAAGTCCTTCATGATTAATTCACGTCTGTGACATTTCTGATAGAGAAATGATTCTGTTTTATGTTCTTCTCTTAGTGCTCTTTATACTTCATGAATTTCCCCTTTAAAAACTATCCTTATGGTGTAATCCCCTAAGTGCACAGCTGGGCATTTGTCACCTAGAATGAGCTGAACATTGATTTTTCTTATCAGGATTCAGGGTCAGCCCTGCCTTGTTGGCACGATCCTGAAGTGTTTGGGCATCCCGAAATCCAGGGTAGCTCAAATATCTCAAGATCAGGCCTTTATAAAGGACACAGTTTTTACAAGGGGTACAGGAGGTGGTGTTAATAGGTGAGATATGCTTTATAGCTACAGTTTTTAGTAATAAAACCAGATGGCAGTAAGCAGTTCACAGCTTGGGTCTTTATATCATCCAAATCAAAATGTAATAAATAGTCATCAGCAAAGCCTACTGAAATTTGTGGGAATGCCATCTTATGTGGTAAAGATAACGAGGATTCTGTTGGTGCTTTTTGTCGTGAGGTTAGTATTGATGAAAATTTACGCCGTCTGCCATTTGCTACAGACATTCAAGGAATTTGAGAGGATTTTATTGGAAACAACCTAACTCTGTATTTCTGAACTATTTAAAGATTTCAGGGGCAGATCAGCCTCTCCCTAGGGGTTCTGGAGAAGGACCAGTTTTGATTAAAGGTTTGCTTTTTTTTTTCAGAGGACACATAGGGCTCAACTGTGTTGCTTTCATGCTGAGCCTGGGGCACCCTGTGCTGTATGGGCTGAATCAGCGTGGCTGCTTGAGAGCAGTGCTGAGTACACACCCAGAGACTTTCTCAGGCTCGCTCTCACTCTCTCAGGTGTGTTTACTGGCACATACTCAGGGCCACTGTAAAGCAGCTACACTGTTTTTTTCCCCAGGGATTTTGTACAGAATGTGAGTGAGGGTGGGCCATACTTCTTGGCTAGGCAGAAAGGCAGCGTAGACATGCCCTAAAGGTCTGTCTTTGTAGTACGTGGCAGTGCTATATGGAGATACACTGCATGAGTTCTTTAACTGGAAGTGGTACACCAGTTTGGGGGCAGTGCAGCACTGTGACTAACATTCCCTGCATCTTTATGCTTTAGAGTTTAGACATATGCTGAAACTCTTTAACTTTGCTTGTTGTCGAATGCTTGAGTGAGCTTTAAGCAGTGACCAGCAGTTGTTAGTTTTTCTGAGGTGGGAAACCTAAAGTTGGGGAAAAAATCTTTCAGTTATTGCTCTGTCTTAAATATCATTTTAGGAATTCTTGTGGAGGCCTTGCCATTTTCCATTAATAGTTGCGTTTCTGAAATCTCTTTGATCCTCTCCCTCCCCTAGCATACCATTCAGAATGACGGTAGTTAATCTCCCCTCTGACGAATGAGAATCGGGTGCTCCTGCTGATTCCTTGAGAACTATTGCCTACTCGCACTATTGTTAATTCATCTCTGGGTTTTAGCAGAGGAAGATGAAAATACTCCTGAGAAGTTCAGTGCTTTTCTGTACAAAGATGAAATCGAATAATTTCTTACCTGCAACAAGGGTTTCCTTATGAAGGTTTCCTTTTTGTCACCCTTAACTGGTTAATATAGACATTCATTAGAAAGGATGATGTGGGCTATAATGCCCTGCTTCTGTATTTCCAGGCTTTATCCAAACCAACTGGTGCGACTGAAAGCAAATAGTCTGAGACTCAGCTCAGACTAAGAATGTTGTTAAACAGCATGCATTTAGAGGGTCAGGCCCCATGACTGGAGGAATATGCCTGCTGCTTATGGTAGCGCTTTATTAGTAGAGCTGCTTTTTGGATGTCTGAGTAGCAATGTGTCAGTTTTTCATTTATACCTTTCTAAAATTTTGCAATTTTGGATTTGACAAAAGCTCCGACACCTTTGTCGTCACAGAGTTCTGTGTTTCTTCCAAAGACCATTTGAAAACTTAAGTTAAATTACAGGAGCATAGGAAAGTAGGGCTGGAAGGGACCTCACAAGGTCATCCAGTTCAGCCCCTTGCTTGACAGGATCATCCATGACTAAACCATCCCAGCCAAGTGTCTGTCTAACTTGCTTTTGATTTCACAACAGTGTATTTAGTGGTTGTTTACTTAATGGACTTTTCTCCAGGAAAGTTGCTTTATTGCATGGTTACATGGTACTAGCTACAAGTTTGTTTTAATCTAAATGGTTTCCATCTTTCTGCTAGAGAAATCATTTATCTCATTGTAGTACTGTGGTTTTCACACTGGGACTTATGAAGCAGAGTACCAGTTTGTCTAGGAGGAAACCTTGTCGATCAGACAAATGAAGTGCAGTGAACTGGAAACCGAACCTGTCATAGTAATAGTCCTTGTAGCCCTGACTTTGCAGTTATGGAGTTGAACTCCATTGTTTGTCCATATCACTTTTCTCACTGCAGTATAACTGGTAGTCTGCTTAACAGACATCAGGAATTGGAATAATAATGGTATTGCATATCAAGGTTGAGATGCATTGGTAGAACTGCTTGGAGTGGTTGCTTGGTGCTGTCCTGCTAATATTACTTTGCTCCCTATGAATAAGTAGATGTCCATAAATTTATGAATACTTTCCCTTCAGAGTTTCAAGTTATTTTCACAAAGTTTTACTTGTTGTGTTGATATTGTCTGCAATCCAAATGGATTACCTAAATTTGTAGGGAAGAAGACAGATATGTCATTGCTTTTGTTTGGGAACTAATTTTAACTGCAAAATTGGTCTATTCTCACTTGTCTCACTGAACGTCTGTGCATAGTTCTTTTTTCCCCCACAGTGAGCATGTTTGGGAGATAGCATCAGGCAGAAAAAGTGGTATCTTTATTCACTCGCATCAAGGAAGAGCCAAGTCGATAAACCAAGGCTGGGCAGCTTATGTCCCATGGGCCACATGAAGCCCATAAGGGATTAATTTGTGGGCCCCAAGCTCCTGCCTGGCTCCTATGTCCCCATGGCTCCAGCTGCAACACAGCGGAGGCTTCTGGGTTCTCCCTCCTTCCTCCAGCTGCCACTTCCTGTCTCTGCCCTAGGAGATGGGGCAGTATGGTATGCTGCATGGGGAGCTGAGGACAAATCATGGGGTGGGGGGGGATCACCCCTGCACAGTGCAGCGGTGGTGGTGAGGGTGCCCTATGTGGTGGTGGGAAGAGTGGGTGCCTGTGTGGTGGAGGTGGGGACAGGAAGCAGTTGTGCAGTGCATAGCTCAGTGACCCACGATTTCCATGGTGTGGCCCTTGCGGGCTTAGAAGTTGGGCAGCTCTACAATAGACCATTTGAGCCCTGGTCAAATAGCTGAATCTGGAAGCTGAGTTTAAGAAGTCTAGTGGGGTATTGGAGCCTCCCTCCCTCCTTCTCTTACATCCCAGCAGAGCCTGTTTTGAGCCCCCCTTCTCCCACCAAGGGGAACTGAGTCCAGAAAGTACAATATATTGTATTTTGAATGTGTGCATAACTGTGAGCAGTATCTTGGGCTGGAGAAGGAAGAGTACCCTACCATTCTATTCTATTCTGTTCAAATTTGTGCTAAAAAGGCATGCATATTCCCTAACCACTAGTATGGCATTACCCAAGTATCTGCCTGAGAGTATCCCATATAGTACTATCTGTGCCTAAATGGAAAGGTTCTGCACTTAGGGTTGTGTTTTTCTTGCCATGACCGTTACTTTTTCATACAGCATAGGAGAATGTGGTTACGAGATAAAATAGCTGTAGTTGGTAAAGCCAGTAACTTTGAAACATGGTATCTTTTAATATTTGAGTACCTAGAGCATATTTTTTGCTTAGTTGCTTAAGTCTGGTGGTTGCTTCATAGACTAAAGCCGTCAAGAGACATCACTCTTAAGCAAGTCTATTAGATGTAAATGTTTGGTTGCATTTTCCTGAGGCCTTTTAAAAAAATACAAATGATTGAGATGGTGGCAGTTTCATTCTTCTATTTGTAGCACAACAGTTCAGTTTTTGGAACATTCAAAAAAATTTACAGTATATTTTTAGGATTTAAACTAAAACATCAATTACTGAAAGTTATTTGCTTAATTATAGAATTGCTAGATGCTGAAGATAAAACAGCACTAACTAGTTGTAAGACTGAGTTAGTCTCAAGCATCACCTCTTTCATGACCACTTTACTTTGAAGATCATGCTTAATACAACTGTACATTAGAAATTTCTGTTATAGATAAAATAGCTTTCATTATTGTGATTTTAAACACTTTGATGCCTGCCCTTTAATAGTGACATGATGAGAAAAGATATTGGCTCAGTGATAACACATCACCTGTGGTATACAGTCAAAATTGTCAGATGAAAATAGCTGAATCTGGATTCACGTACATTTTAATTAAACAGATTTTGTTAAGGAAAACTTAGATTAGCTGTTCATAGGAGGCATGTTACGAAAATGTCAGGATTTTTTTTTTTTACTTAAGACTGTAAAACTAACACCGTGACTTGAATACAAAGCTATTGAATTGATGGCTTTTATATTAATAATTGAAAACGGGGAAGAAGAATAAAAACTTCATACTGTCTACAATACCACTGTCCTTTGATTGATATTGGATGGGTCATGGAACAAGGCCTCTTTGTCCTGCCCCTGTTCTTCTAGACCTCCTGCAAACATCTGATTTTTTTTAAAAAGCACTTTCTTCGAGTCATATAAGACTATTCATTTGTTTCTGAGAGCAGCATTGGAATTTGTGATCTAAGTTGGCAGCAACCAACATGACTTGTAAATTACTCTTTTTTTCATTTTCCTTAAGTTGTTTCTCTAAATTACTGTTTACAAAATGTACTGGCTTGTGAAGTGGCATAATTTCTGTGGCCTTTCTGATCTCTTCCTGTAAAGATTTTATACTGTATTCTTAAGTTATCACTAAAATCGAATTTGACAAAAGGTGTAGGGCAGGCTGGCACCTCGGAGGCCAACTGGTTCAGAGGGACATGAGTTCTTGCAGGCAACAGTGTACTTTACTTCAACAGTATATCAGATGTACTCAGGAAGTAGGTTCTTGCATATGAAAGTTCATGCCCTTCTGAACCAGGTAGTCTCTAAGGCTTTACCCTGCCCTACCTTTTGCTTAGCTTCAGACTAACACAGCTAACCCCCTGTATGAAATCTAATTTGTCTCTTTCTCTCTCTCTCTCCCCTTCATCTTTTACAATTTCTTACCAAGGCAATCATGGCCCACAAAAATTGATGTACCCCAGGACCTGGAAGATGATCTTACAGCTTCTCCTCTCTCCCATGCAACTGCTCAGTCTCCAGCTCGCAGTGCTGAAAACATTCTTAACGGTCACAGAAGCAAGGCACTTGGTGATTCAGCAAAGAAAGAGGACATCCCTGAATTAGCTGGGCCAGCACTTTCAGTGGTTCCTTCAGTGAGCTTGAAACCTGCTGCAAGTGGCCGGAAGTGCTTGTTTAGAGTAGAAGAGGATGAAGAGGAAGATGAAGAAGATAAGAAACCCATGTCTCTTTCAACTCAAGTTGTTCTGCGCCGCAAGCCTTCAGTTACAAATCGTCTCACTTCCAGGAAGAGTGCACCAGTCCTCAACCAGATCTTTGAGGAAGGGGAATCAGATGATGAATTTGACATGGATGAGAACTTGCCCCCAAAGCTTAGCAGGTTAAAAATGAATATTGCTTCACCTAGTACAGTGCATAAACGCTACCACAGAAGGAAAAGCCAGGGTCGGGGATCTAGTTGCAGTAGCTCAGAAACCAGTGATGATGACTCAGAAAGTAGGCGACGGCTAGATAAAGATAGTGGGTTTACTTACTCCTGGCATAGACGGGATAGTAGTGAAGGGCCACCTGGCAGCCAAGGAGATGGTGGTGGACAGAGCAAACCAAGCAATGGAAATGGAGGGGTAGACAAAACAAGCCCTAGTGATAATAACAAAGGTGGGGGAAGTCCCTCAAGTAGCTCCGGTGGTAGTACCAATAATACTTCAGGTTCCACCCGTCGGTGTGCTGGATCTGGAAACTCAATGCAGTTGTCTACTAGGAGTGCAGGGGAACTGGTTGAAAGCCTAAAATTGATGAGCCTTTGCTTAGGTTCACAGATTCACGGCAGCACTAAATACATTATTGATCCTCAAAACAATCTGGCATTTTCCAGTGTAAAAGTGCAGGAGAAATCAACGTGGAAAATGTGCATCAGTTCCACTGGGAGTGCAAATCAGGCTACAGCATTGGGCAGCATAAAATTCTTCTCTGACCAGATGTCAGACACAGAAAATGAATTGGAACGGATAAAGAACAGGAACTTGAAAAATAACGTGTTACAACTACCTCTCTGTGAAAAGACAATATCTGTGAATATTCAGCGGAACCCCAAGGAGGGACTGCTGTGTACCTCCGGTCAAACAAGTTGTTGTCATGTCATTTGACGGTGGCCTGACTTAATAGCTCAATCTACTTGACATCACCATTCTTCCTGTTCAGAGCTGTGAACACCTTATTTCACTGAACCCCTTTTGTTGTCTTAATATTTTAAAGTGGGCTTTGAGCAGTTATTTATTACATTTTAATTTTGTGTTTGCTTGATAGTAAGACAATGCATGGTCTTTGTGCATGCTGCTAGCCAATACATTTTTCTTTCCCAACAGAATAGAATATTTTATTGTGTAATTTTTACACTTTTATTTTACTATGGAACATCTGGATTAAATTAAAATGTATATCTAGATCCTAATGTAAATGGAGCACTTAGAAGTTCATGTTCTGCACTTAGACTAGAGAGAGAGAGAGCAAGCGAGAGCTTTTGTTTGCTTGTGAAATGTTAATTCTTGTTCTGACCTTCTGTGATATCTAAAATATGTGATATGTGGCATACTTCTATGTGTCTGAAACAGAACCAAAGCAATAACGTTTTGATGCTGAAAACTCTTCAGGGAGCTTTCAGATGTTCCAAGGCTTGTACAAAGCAAAGATGCACTGAAAATTAGTGATCTTAAACTATGATTTTAAACCCACACCTATTTGTCTTAAGCGATAATATGGATAAAGTTGTGGCTCAAAATCAAACTGAAAAAAAATCCTGTTTTGCTATAAGATTTTTTTTTTTTTTAAAGCAACTAGATTTGTAAGGCAGCTTTTCCCGTAGAAATACGTTAATATTACAAACAGACAATCTTTTTTACTAGAAACAAAGGTAAATTATAAGGTCTACATCTGAGTTTTTGCATTCTAACTAAAATGAAAAACTTTGTATAAATTACTTCCATTATTAGTGTAACATGACAATTGTTGGCATTTCTTAAGTCTGACCCTTACATGCATCAAAATGAAATAAGGAATGGAAAAATCCATGGATAATTGGATGCAAATTTAAATCAGTTCCTATAATAATCTAATCTCCTTAATTTTTCTCATTATTAGCATTTTATTTAAACTTTTGTCAGGACTTAAAATATTGTTACCTCCCAGCTGGTAATTGTTAATTTCTTTGAACATCAAGTCTAAAATTAAAATATGGCATGTATGAAAATATGCTTAACAGTAATTAGCTTTTCTGTTTGTTTCTCCATTGTCACAGAACTAATGGCAAATTCATGCTTTAGTATATTTCTGTACGGAAGGATACTTTTGACCAGATTAACTTTTGTGGAATTTTATTATCTAGAATAAAATATATTGCAGATTCCTAATGTGGGAAGGACATGAATGTTTTATTTTTTCATGCTGTGCACTGGATCTTCAAAGCAATGCTAGTAAGAATTGGTGGTATTATGTAGCAGCACCCTAGCCGGAAACAATGTCTGAGAGGAGTTTACACTGTTTAGCATCTTGTAACATTTGCAGAGTGGTCAAATACGATGCATTTCTTGTATACCATAGAGAGAGTAGAGCACCAAAGAACTGCGTTACATTTGGTCACAATTTCTGTAGTTCACAACAGCTCTTTGAATTATTTTGCTGATAGGTGAAATTGCACCAGATAGTCTTACTGACGAGCCTAGTTGGGGATTTTTTCATTCTGCTTCCTAAACAAAGCAAATGATAAAAATCTTTTACACGTCTAACTTTTAAGATACAGTTGCAGTTCAGTCAGCCAGCGTGGTATTTATAAAATGAAAGCTACAAGAATAGATGTGTGGGTGAAGCCATAGAACATATTTGCTTGAAATTTTTGAGCAGGGATCTTATAAAGGGCCAGAAATAAGATGTGTGGTTCACAGAGAGTGAGCGTAACATCTATATTAAAGTAGGATAAAAGTATATAAAGGGCATTGGCAATAAACTATTTGTTGCAGCTTTTTTCCAAGTATTGTAAATACTCTTTCCTGATATTATGTACAGCCTTGGAATGGCACCTTTTAACTAACCCCAGGTGTATTTTGTTTCCAATGTTTTTATATACAAATGTATATATGGTGCTCACTTTAGAACAGCAGTGTTGAACATTTATGCTGCATAGCTGTATTATAGCCTTATTAGTTGTGTATGGTTGGTTGAACCTCTGGGTGTACAAATGTTAGTTTGAGTGTTGTCCTTTATCCATTTGTTCATAGGTGAATGATTGTGCATGTGGTGTATGTTGTATTACATTGTCATGTAAAAGGAAGGGCGAGAATAACCACTACATTAAGATAATATTGGACCAAACTATTTAGAGCAAGTAAAGTTTCTTGTACCCCTTAACGTGTCTTTAAAAGTTGCATCTAGTTACAGTAGAGTATAAATTAAATATTGTGGGAAAAACAATTAGTCTTGTATTTTTCTGTATGTGTGTATATATAATAATGTACCTCTAGCAACTTTATCTGTATTTAAGATGTGACAATCTTGACACAGAGTTTTAAGAGTAGCAGTAAAATTAAGCAGAATTAATGAAAGGAACAGAATTAAAAGAATTTCTCACCAAGAAAGCATCTGTGTGTGTGTGTGTTAAGAGGGTACAGGAATATCAGCTGATCCTGTTGGTTGCTGTCAGCATTGTTTGGCTTTCTTCATTGTATAAACATTCATGATGTGTGACAGAAATGGAAAATGGAGTTAATAAAAGTGACATCTTGACTGACGTATAAGCAATGATTTCCCTGTCAACTTTATGTCATTTACTAATTGCAAAATTCATTTAATATTGTGGGGGTGAAATAAAATCTTCTTCTGCTCTTATACCAGTACCCAAACTTTAACGCGTACTCTAACATGAAGCAGCATCTTTTGGTTGAAACGGTTAGTACCTGAAACGGATGTTTCCATATTGTGAATATTTCCTTAGAGCATACACTTCAGACTGTATATTGTAGTCCAGGATGTAAAAGCTAGCTACTTATAACTCGTTCATGTTAAGAAGCACCAGCTTACAAACTTGGCTCAAACTAATTCAACTTTGTGTTCAACTGGACTCAGACAGTCCAGTTTAAAATCACACCTTTAGGTAAATTGGCGCAAGTATTTAAACACAAACAGTTTGGTTGTATATACAATGTCCAACTGAAAAGCAACTCAGCTGTGCCCCAAACTCAAGTGCTAAGATAATCACCTGCATGTTGAGGAGACCAGCTGGTCCTAGAGATTTAATCTAGAACAAAGTATAAAAGCATGGAGCCTGAATGGAATATTTCAACTCTTGGGCTCATGTACCACAATTGACACATGTCATCATTTGTCAACTCCACTAGTCATTTTAACCTTGAAGCAGAAATCAGGTAATTTCAAATGTAGATTTGTGATCCCTTGAGTGATACCAAGATACATACTGCAACTCTTCACACTGAGTTACACCAAGGAGTAATTTAGCGCTCAGTGGGCGCATCTACATGAGATGCTAAAAGCGCAGTGGACTAATTCTACTGCGCATTATTATGTCATGGCGAAAGCCATGCTAATACACACTAGAATTAGTCTACTGCACATTAGCATCACATAAAAGATGTGTGCCAGCGCTACTGCACAGTAGCACTGATTACAGTGCATTTAGTACCAGTTACTACAAGTACTACACTCGATGCGCTGTAATTACAGCACATTAATGCACATTCAGACATGCGCATGGGTACATCTACACATGCAACAAATGCACGGAACTCTAGAGCTGTTTGATCTGGAGTACACTGTTCCTGGGCGCAGTATTTACTTGTGCTCCCAGAACAGCAGCAATTTGGTGGGGAAGGGACAGGTGGCTGGGCTGACCAGATGCAATCTACACATATGTTCAGTGTCCATGCATGTTTCTGCACAGTAAATTACTTTGCCATACTATAGTACTGTCCCTGATAGTATCTTATGGCAGAATTAATTTACTGTGGCCTAATACTGGCACACATGTAGACCTTGATGCTTTACTGCGGAGGTAATTAGTCTATTCTGCAGTAAAGCACACGTGTAGATGCACCCATTAATGGTTGTATGTGGCACAGAATGAACTTGCCCTTCATCCATTTTAACAATCTGTTCACGCTGTTTCAGGCAGAAGGGGGAAATATAGGTTCTTTAAAGCAGTGTTTCCCTTTTTTTTTTTTTTTTTTTTTTTAACAACAGCCTTGAGCATGAATTGGCTGTCCCTTAAGTGCCTCAGTTTGGTTCCACAACTGAATAAAACTAGTAAATCAAAGAAAACTTTACCATTTGGCTACATTTCTTTGTCCCTTCTTTCTTAATTGCTTTACAGTACTCCCTCCTCACCTGTTATTTTCATGCAGTTCATTGATGCTCCAGTCACAGATTAGGCATTTTGTTCTCCAACCTGGGTATCAACGTGTTGACTTACCAACTCGACTCTACTTGGTTAGCAAGTTCCACACAAAAAAATTCCTCAAACCCTCTATAACATTAGGTAAGGGTGACTGATAGAAAAAATAAAAACAACAGGTGGAAAACAGTAAGGTGCAGAGGTAGAAAGACTTTTTTTTCCACCAGGGGATGAATAGATGATGCATATGAGACACAGAGATAAAGTCCCAGAGCTCCAGGGTAGGAATCTCCCACACTAGCAAGAGGCAGGGAAGGGACAGCAAGAGTTCTGTGACAAAAAAGGGAGACACTTACAGTTTAACTACAAAACTTAGCAGTTTATAGGGGTAAACTAAGTTCTTTACTACAGAACCCCCTTCCTACACTGTATTGCACTGAGTAATGTATTGTGCGGAGAGCAGCTTTGATGCCTGTCTAGGGGACCTTCTGCTATACTCCAATACAACTCACAATAATGGAAGATAGGTCACTGGTTCTAAATCTTTGCCAGGCATTCCCTCACTCAAGTCCTCTCTACTATTTAGGTACACTGCAATGCCACTGGTCAAGGTTACGGACTCTCAGGTTGAGAATTCATGAGCTTTATCTCCACTTACAGATATGGAAAGTAAAGTTAGAAGTGCTGAGATTTGCCCACAAGCAGGGATTCACATTAACATTAATTCACATTAAGTCTACTAGTTTGCAACATGTTTAAACTCCTGAGCTACATCTTTCTCAGCTGTACTATGAAAAGCCAGAGGATTTTAAGGACTAGAAGGACAAGTGAGTAATGGTCACCGGCTTAAAATTCTTCTGTGGCTACTTACCATGTATATTTTTGCTATGCTTTCTGCCCATGCTCAGAGCTTCCTTCCCCCTTGTGTTTCTAGAAGATGGGCCCTTGTGGCTAGTTTCAGCAGCTCATTATGACACCTGCTGCAGCATTCTGCAGGCAACCCAGCTCACTCATCAAGTTCAATGCCCTCTCCGACTCCCTACGTAGTTTTTAATAATGCAAACCTAGTGGAAGCAAGTTTGTGTCTGTGTGGGCATACGGAAGATGGGAAAGAAGCCCATTTCAAGTCAAAAGAATACATTAACACTCTTGAAACATTGGGTTTCTTGTGAAGAAATTGTGTACCATGGATTTTGGATCATAACACTAACTTTGGAGCTGTAGTAATTTTGCAAGGCACTCAGTACCTCACAGCCTCTTCCCTCTGTCTCCAATACCAGAAGATCTGGTTCAGTTCTCTTAGAAACATGAGCTCTGGAGTATTGATTATTGATAATTTATCATAGGTCTTTCCCCTGCTACATAAGATATCATCTTTATTTTGTTTTTAAATAACTGTAAGATGCCTATGCCAGGGTCTGGGCACCTTTGTCATGAAAGTACAATCCTTGGACTCTAAAACCCAATACGAATCTACAACAAGCCTCTCTAAAAAATCATGAGATCACAAGGACACATTTGACAAGAATGTCATATTCCCAAAAAAGATCCACCGTTTAGGATCTTCAGCTGTCCTCAAATGTCAATTCTTAAAATCTGCCCTTGGACAGGTCCAAAACTTCAGCAACTTTGGGCTACTTCAAGCTCAAGTGGGGAATGATTCCGAAGTTGAGGGTCCCTCATACAGATTGTTCTGCCAAAAAACTCTCTCAAACCAAGGGAATCCTAATTTGAGAACTTCCCCAATCATAACTGTGACAGGATGTCTCCAGATCATTTAGAGCTTTACAAATCTAAAAACTGGAACTTTAAACTCCACTGGGAAGGCAATACTTTTGTTTAACTGTATTATTCTGGGGGAGTGGCTCTGACCATTAGGCTCTGTCACATTTTGCTATGAAATGAGGTGTCAAGTTTTCATGACAGATTTCTGAAGAGTGTGTAGGTCGGTATAAATCAGTGTACAGATCCATGCAAATGGGATTGTAGGGCTTATTCAAGAGCTTCCACACCTAGGTAAGTTTAGCAGCAGATAATAAACTGGTGTGATGTGCCATAACCAATCAGTATGCATTTTGAACTTGTCACTTACTTAGAATCATAGAACCAGAAGGTTCCTGTAAGATCATCAAGTCTGGTCCCAGGCCATGGGCTGGAAGTTACTGGGCTCAGATGAGCTCAACAAGGTGCCTATCCAGCTTCATCTTGAACACCTCCAAGGAGGGTGATTGCACCACCTCTGCCAGGAGTATGTTCCAGATTCTGGTGACCCTTACAGAGAAAAAGTTATTTCTTATATCTAGCCTGAATTTGACCTCTATTAACTTATGCTCATTGGTCCTTGTCCTCCGTTGGGCTGCCTTCCTGAAGAGTTGCTCCCCTAAATCACGGTGTTCATCACCTCTGGTGTACTTGAAGATTAAGAAAACATTTGCATGATGAGCAAGAAACAGTCAACTACTTTAGTATATGTGTAAAAGCATTAGACATACAACTACAGTCTCAATTTTAATTGTTCTATGACTATTATTTCAGTTAACAAGAGGACCCATTAGTACAGCATAGTTTCACAAGCAAGAAAAATGGTATTCCATGTTAATGCTGAATTAAATACAATACAACCACCATTTAATCTTAATAATAAACTACTGATCAGAAATCCCACCTAATGTTTTTTACCCAGCTTCTGAAAATAATTTAATTGGAACACATTTATAAAATTAGCATATTATAACATAATATATTTTATACCACTCACTTCCAAATAACTTTGCGAATGGACCTGTGGAAAATATTGATACATCACATTATATAATAAAATTTAGATTCATTTCCTAGAAATGCCGTGAATAATATATACGTTGTCTTTGAAAAGATACAAGGGTCGATTAACTATTTCACTACAAGGACAAATGGGATAACAAGCATAAGGAACAGTACACTTCGAATTAAATACTAGTATTAGAATTACTACTAGTACTAGTAATATTGTGTCTATTTTTTTTAAAGAGTTGTAATTCAAGATCAGAGTTAAGACTAGAGTCCAGGATGCTTACTCTAAAAATCTATTTCATACTGCACAAATGATTAAGGCATTGCAACGAGACCTAACATAAGCTGGAGTGATGATCTATATCCTGTGTCACTAGACATCTGTTGACATTCTGGAAAAAAAGCAAAGAGGAAAGGAAAGGAGGAAAATGATTTTTCATAGTTTTAAGTGTTTAGTGGTGATGCCTGAGTACAAATAATTGACATTATCCACTGAGTAATATGTTGTGGAGTGCAAATACCATGAGTTTCTAGATCAGGTCATCATACAAACGTAGAAGTGCATCTATCCACATGTTAATTCTTAAATCCTTTTCTTTCCTTCATGTGTTTCGTCCTTCAGTGACTCAGCTGCAAGTTTTATTTGCTGTAAGGGTTAAAAAAAAGTGTAATAAATAAGAGTGTTGCGTCACTGTTTATCAAAGCCAACAAAGCATCAGAACCTAAATGCAAAACTGAGTAAGAGTATCACTCTGAAGATGATAAAATGTTTAAACTATAAGAAAGAATTTTAAATTAACTAACACTTCACTGCTTACAGCAGGTATGTATTTTACAGCAAAACACAGGAAGGCATGGTTTTACCTGCTTTGTTGCTTTTCTCACTAGAAAACTTAGGAACTAACAGTCAGTTTGCTAATTACATTTGTGATAAATAACACGTATAGTTCTATGAACATACCCTTCAAATAGAATAACTGAGCCCATGGGCAAATCTAGGATTTTGAAAAGTGTGGTGTGGCACATCACCACATACAGCATAATTCTTTTTTCTCCGGTTAAACAGAATCTAGAAGCATTAATACGGTAAGGGCCTCAAAACAACAACAAAGATAAACTTTATTGGAATGTGGACTAATTTGCTATATTATATAGAGAGTTTAAAAAACAAACTTGACAAAAAATTGTCAAGATATACTGTTTCATTAGTTCTGTAGTCATTATACTTAAATGTACAGCTCTTATTCAGCTTCATAAAACAACTCTATTGAGTGATTTGACAGTGTCTCCAATACTTCAGTGACAGTCATTTCTACACCTAAGTTAGTATTATTGCATCTGAGTTAAGCCTTTAGGTACAGCTAAAAACAGTCTGCAGGGCTGTGAAATAAAAGAGACATTACCAGGAGTGGCTAACAAACAGCGAAACTGTAGAAGAAAGAATAGTTTGCGAAGTGGAGCATCAAGATTATTAAACAGGAAAGAGGGTTGTTAACACCTGTGAAGTGGAGAGAGATTAGCAGGAACCAGGTAGATTACAATGAGTCATGAAGTCAATTGACTCCCCCCACCCACCTGAATAGAAATACCACTGCCCCTCCCAGGCGGTTTGGGTGGAGCAGGAATTGGCGGGAGGCCGCACAACTGTGCTCCGCCCCAGATCTGCCACTGACTGAACCTTACAAATGTAGCATGGGGAAGATTAAGGTGATGACAATTTACAAACACTGGAAAAGTGCCTCACATTATTTTAATAACCCATTCTCCTTTTAAAACAACTACAGAAGGAGTTAGATATAATTCTAACACCTAACTCCAATTTCTAAATACACTGAAATATTGAGCAAGTATTAAAGAATGATTCATTTTTTCTCTCCTATAATGTTGCTTCATAGGTGTACTGGCAAATCACAGATACAAAGATCTATAAAACTACAATTTTTAAATATCAGAGGTTGTTACAATGCATCTTTTTAGGAAGTCATTTTAGGGCTGTTTTTGATTGACAATAAAGCCATCTTGCTAGAGAAACAAAGCAAAAAGGCTGTCAGTCGCTACACCAAAATTTTCGCATAGCAGATCTCTAATCTGTTGTGTCTCTACTAATAATAGCTGCATATATTTAATATCATGATTTCTGTAAAAGCAATTAAAACTATGCTGTGTGCCACACATACTACTGATGTATACTTAAAATCTCAGAAGTATCCTGATACTTGGTTATTCCTCATTAAGTAATTCATTACTGTGAATGTGCCATAAACATGAAGAGAACTTCATAGAGTTTTTGCTTAGTTTGAATTAACTTCATTTCAGGGTGCTGAAGGAACTGGTAGAAGGGAATCCCCCGGCAGTAATAATTACAAACTTATGGGAGAAGTGAGGTTCTAAACAACTGGAAAACAACAAATATAGTGCCCCCATCTTTAAAAAAAATGGCAAAAAAGGAGGAAACAGAGATTGATCAGCCTGACTTCAATACCTGTGAAGTTACTTGAGAAATTTATTAAGACGTCAAGTTGTAAATATTTGGAGGAGGGGAGATTCGACACTAGCAGCCAACATGGATTTGATCAAAACAAATTATGTTAACAAAAAGCAATCTGATTTCCTTTTTTAGTAAAGTAAGTAGTTGGGTAGATAAAGGGAAAGCAGCTGACATAGCATGTATGGACTTATGTGAGGCTTTCAAAAGCTTCCTAGACTGTCTCATATGAAAACTACAGAAATGTTGGTTAGATAAAATTACTACAAGGTGAATAGAAAATCGGCTCAAACAAAGTGCAATTATAGATGGATTGATATCAGAAGGAAGTTTTGGTAGGGTTCCACAGGGGGCTGTCCTGGTTGCACTGCTACTTAACATGCTTCTGAAAGCCTACTGCTCAATGCATTATACAGTCATAGGGACTCCCACATCCCTTCCAAATGAGTTAGACTTCACTGCTAGTCAGTTCTTTTGCTTTTCTAAATTATCTGCTGATAAATTGGATGAATTTACTCCCTGACATAAACAAAATCTGGAAAGAAGGCTGCGGTGGTGAAATGTGTTATCGCCAAGCCTACTGTGAAGGTTTTCTCTCTGTTATCTTTGGGTGTTACTAGAAAGAGGACTCAGTGTGAAAGAGAAACTGGAACCATTTGTGCAGCTTCTTGTTAAAGAGACTGTATGATCATTCCAGAATAAGCAGAGGCAGGGAACTGGATGAATTTGAGCCCGAGGAATAGTTTGCACACTGCCTGATATTATCAGATAGAGGTGTCTCAATACTTGGCAGGCTAGAATTCATCCAAATATGCTGAGCAATGAAAAGAGGGAATTAATTCCTTAAACACACACTGAAATAAGTAAGAAATAGCTAGTTATTCTCTGAGGAGAAAGATGATTGAAAGATATAGTCCAAGCAAGGAGAACAAGCTGTGATCATAAGGGAGGATAAGGTGGGGAGGAAGGGAGAGGCTGGATATACTAAGCAGCTATTTGAGATCCTGGAGTTCATAGCCTTGAGTTTAACATGACTTCATTCTAGACAATTCAAAGACAGAGAATAAGAAGAACTCCGTGTAAACATGAGAAAAGAACACTTACAAAATTACTGCCTATTACCTAACTAGGGAGTCTCCAAATCATTCACATGTTGGCTGTTTAAAAAATGTTTGTGTTCTGAAGTTTAAGCTGCCTTTCTGTTAAATAATGTTCGACTTTAATAACACAGCTAGAATGGTAAAAGGGCAGATGAGCGCGCACGCATGCACACACACACAGACACACACACTCCCCCCATCTCTCTCTCTCTCTCTCTCCATAGGCATGTACCATCACAAAAACTGGAAGGGGAAACTGCATTTGTCTACAGCAAGCACAACAGAAACTTTCATTCAGATTCTACTGAGTGATGTTGGGGATGCCAGGTTTCTTTAATGCAGAAGAATGCTCAAACCTTGCAGTTGCTCTTTGCCTGAATGCATTTCAAAATATGTTTTGTATGATATCAGCCACCTACAACTGTTATTTTCAATTTCTAGCTGCATTTCCATCTCACCTATGCGCAAAATAAAATTAGTTTGCAGTACAAATATTTGTATACTTCTCCGTGGCAACAGCAAAAAAAAAGGCATAGCTGAATAATGGAATTCATATTCCCCTTCTGTATTGTCGCTGATTCATTTATTTAAATAAATGCCTGATTAAAACTACAGGCAACTTAATTAAAGTGACTTCTACCCCTAATGTAAAAGCATTAGAAAGATACAGAGAACAGCTATTTAATTCAATTCATGACTCATCAAACTCAAGACCAATTCACTTATGTTGGAAAGATTTTCTTAAATTCTTAGCATTGTTGTAATTACAATGTGATTTAGAGCAAATCTGAAAGAAAAACAAGGTGTTCTCTAGCCTGTGCATGTACCTATTAAACAAAATCCCAGACATTTGAAAAGATCAACAGCATAACATTACTAATAAATATGACCAGAAATTTTGTACATAATATTTTCTGGTACCAGTGATTTTGACTGTCATCCTTTCCTTATGAATGACTTTCTATTTTTCACTGGTCTGACTCCTTAGGGTAATTCTATTAACTTCAATTTAAGTTTATAAAATATAATATTAAAGTTTATTTTAAATCTTCTTTACAGTATCCCAGGCTGCCATGTCATACACAATATTGTCCAAATAGCTCCGTTCAAATCTTTCGTTCTCGGGAAAAAGAGATCCATAGCAATCAAAAGCGTGAGACTTAAAAATGTGGATTTCAGTGTTGCAGTGATGTTGTAGCTCCAATGGCCTAGGAAATACGTGACAGGCAGTCTTCTATGGGGTGATATATTTTATAAGACCAATGGCATGGTTGGGATAGACTTAGACAAATTTTCAAATGCACTTCCTTCTTTAGGTCAAGGTGATGTAACAGGGAGCCTGAGGCTCCTGTTACTTTAAAGAGAAAAATGGCAGCAGATGGAGCCCAGACAGCTGAAAAGGGGCTAGCCACAAGAGGAAAGACATCAAAGAAACACTGCTGTCTAGGCAGGGGCTGCCCATAAGAGTGAAGGGTGCACTTGCAGCTAAGCGGGAGAACTCTGCCTGTTGTGAGTTGGCTGGAAGGGAAAAGACAGGTAAGGATAAACAGCTATGACTGCCTATTGCAGAGCTAGCTGCTCTGCAATAGGGCAGAGCCTGGCTTGGGCAACAAGGGGCTGCCTGAACTGGTCATAACCAGCCATGGCAACCAGCTGTCAGGGCCCAACGAGAAATCCCTGCAGGGCTGAAGCACCACCTGACTGGAAGGGGCAGGCCTTAGGCAGTATAAAAGTCTAGGACCTGAGTAGTCAGGCAATCTGGACCTGCAAGCTACAGGAAGAAGAGATCCTGGTTAGGAAGACTACAGGAAGATGCTGGGCTGACTTCTGAGTTGCCATGGGGCCTGCCACTAAGACGGTGATGGCTTAGAGAGGAATGCCTCTCCCCCAGGGGAAGGGGAAGCTACCCCTTGCTACACAGGCAGGAAGCTACTGTTGATGTTCACACCTTGTGTGGGTTTAGTTTGTTACAGCCAGTGGGCTTGTTTCTTCATTGGAATTTAGACCCATGGTTTGGGTTGGGACTATTAGGGGTGGTACGGAGATCCCGATAGTGCCTGAGGACACGAGAGGCTCAGGACCAAAGTAATCAAGACGAGCTGGAGCTCAGAAGCCAGGTCCAGCACAGTGAGCTTGGATTAGAAGGTCCAACTAGAGAAAAGGGGTGGACGTTGAGAAGACCAAGGCCCCAACAAGGGTGACTGTACAGTAACACTTGCAAGGCATGGGCATGGCTGTAGGGAGAGTCAGAGATTGTGAATAGCCCTTAAGGATAGATTGCCTTGGGGGTGTAGATGTGTAAGGCGGGCCCACTTAGCCCAAGAGGGGCAGAACTGAGACCAGCAGGGTTTGGGAGGGACCTGCTGGAGGCCAGAAAAACTGAGGCTTGCTCTAGGACCCTTACGCAGCCTCCCTTTTGATCACACAAATACATCAAGAGGTGGCAGGCAAGTGAGAAGGGGAGGCTCACCCTAGAGCTGGAGCAGGGCAAGGGTTGTGTGGTTTCCAGGTGTTGGCGCCACCCCTAGAACCCAAAACTTGCTACACGTGGATATTAGATTTTTCTCTTCCATGATTCCTGTGATATCATTAGATAATCTCCAATACTATGGCACCACACCCTAGATACAGATACTTGCATCTGGAGATATTATATTGCAGTGCCTTTGACAGGGTGAAACCTTTTGAATTCCTAGAAAATAAATGCTTCCTTAAACTTGAATACAATCAAGCTCTGTGATCCATCATTGACAGAGGCTACCGGGAGCACAGAGCTACTAAGGATCCTAAGGTTCATCTAGTACACTGCCCTCCCACATGCAGGATTCATTATTCCAAAACTATCCCAGACAAATGTCTATCCAGCTGCCTCTCAGAAACCTCCAACTAAGGAAATTTGACAGCTTCCTTAAGTAGGTTGCTCGCTCCACTGTCCACTGTTTTTGAAGTTAAGGGTTTTTTTTTTAATTTAATCTAAATTTGATTTGCTATAATTTAACTGTTGCTTCTTGTCCTGCCCTCTGTGGCCAGCAAGAACATTTTCTTTTCTCCCTCCTCTTAATGGCAGCCTTTCCAATATTTGAAAATTCCTATCATGTCCCCTCCCATAATATCCTCTCTTTAAACTAAACATACTTTTTTCTTCAAACTTTCCTCATGTGTCTTGCCTTCCAATCTCATAATCCTCTTCATCACTAATTTCTGAAGTTCCTCCATTTCTCTCTCTCCCTATCAGAATGTTGTGCCCAAACCTGGACAGAGCTGATATGTAACCAGTACGAAGTCCGGAGGTACTATCAATGTTTTGCGTACAATATTCTGTTAATGATACCTAGAACTGCATTCATTCCTCTTGGGAGTACAGTCTCACTCTCTGACTCATTAGTTTGCAATCTATCATAATCCCCAGAGCCTTCTCAGCAGTGGTACTGCCAAAGCCAGTTATCCCTTCATTTATCTATCTCTGCATGTGCTGTGAGGCAATTTCCCTAAAACCACACCCAAAATGATCAATTCTTTCACCTCTGTTGATTGCCTGGGGCAAAAAAAACTCTTCCAAACACCACCTAAATGGAGATTTTCAACAAGATTCTCTTCTAGGCCCTGCAAACTTTCTTTTGCAAAAAGCATCAAGAATTTCCTCTCAGTCTGGACCAGTATCACTTTGAACAGACACACAGCAGTCTCAAACCAAGCCTCTAACAGACGTTAAAAAAACTTCTCTTTAATATTTCTTTCATATCCTGTTTTCAATACTGAATCAAGAAAGAAAGGGTTTCTGGATTGTTTAGCAAACAGTCTTTCTCTGGAGGAATAAACCTAGTCTCATCAAGCAAGACAGATCACTTTCTTTGTGGCAACAAAAATATCTAGAAGCCTTTGTCCAGTCCCAGACATGTCCACCCTCTCAAACTGCTTTCATAATGAGGGACACACACATTTTTTAGATCAGTAAAAAGCCAATCTCCCATTCCAAACCAAAATTTCATGTCATGGTGCCATGGTGCCAATCCTGATCAAATTGGTGAAAGACACTAGCAAATGTGCAATTTAGCACTCGATACTGCTTCTCTGAGGTGCAGAATGGAACCTCCCATTGTGGCTTCTGCGTGGACTTAACCTGCTGAGACTTTGAATATTGGGAAAGTAGATCCTTTGCAGGCTTGGAGAAATCTCTTTGGGCAGGGAGCACTCTGAGCTGAAACAGGATGAGTGGCTGGAGGAACAAGGCAAGGGAAGCCACTGGAAGCAAATGTTTTCACTGTAATGCTAAGGGTAACAGGAGTTGCCACTATGGCTGTTTACCTCATCCTAGAGGGCCTACATTCATTTCTGGTCGACCGAGGTGAGGATGGAACTAAATACAGGAACTAAGCTGAGGCAAATTTTAATTAAGGATGCATTAATAAAAAGCCCCCAAAACAGAACTATGGAAGACAGGAAAATGAACACAGGAAAAGTTTTCTGGATGTTGCCTAGTGCACCCTCTTTCTGCTAATGAAGCTCTGGATTAGGTGGGGGTCTACATCTAAGGTTGAAAAACCTGCACCATTCTTCTAAGTACTGCCCATACACCTCCTTCCTGCTATATGGAGACCAAACTGCAGACAAAAATCCATAGGAAGAGGAATCTCTGCAGCCTGCTCAGGAAACCTCTACCTCCAGGCACTAAAGTAGAGGACTGGGGAGTAAAGTTCGCTACATGCACCTGTAAAAAGCACCAACAGGTGACCTGCAATGTGGGTGGCAGGGGACTAACCTCTTGCCTGTCTCAAACTTGCAAACCATAGAAGAACCCAACAGTTCTGAACCTGACAGATTCCTCTAGTAGGGAGGATGACATTATGCTTGATGTTTTAAAAACTACAAGCTTCTAAAATATAACCCTGTCAATACTTAATAACTGCTATCATTTGATGACCACCAAATGACCTAAGCAAGATAATTTGATGGTTCCCTATTTCAGTTCTGTTCTAATGACTGAAGATTACAGTCCTCAAACCAAAAATGGGTCAGTTTTGTTGGAAGTCTCAGCAGAAAGGTCAAGGATTGTTGTGAATACCAGTCTGCCCTATGAATTCTTTCAGGTTGGACTGAGAGAGGGAGCTTGACATTGTGGCCTGGACTAACTACTGTGTGGTTTAAAAAAAAAAAAGTACTTTAAATTCTGGAGACTGAAGATTTGGCACATTTCTAAAGTATTACACTTGCAAGAAAACAATATAAATGGGTCAAGTTTCTCACACTACAGAATCATAACTGGAAGTGCAATATCCTGCTATGAAAACTTTTCCTTTGCTTCTCTACTCTGCAAAAATCCAAGAGCTTTGTGGCTAAATCCAAAGCCATTAAAATTGGATTTAAGCTAATTACAAGCACGCTAATGTCGGGACCGAGGGTCGGTCTGAGGCTATGGCCAGTAGCCCGGACTGTCAGGTGGGGTTTTTCCACGACGGAGTAGAGTTAGGCACGGAAGCGTATTGGTTTTATAAAGAAAGCTTTACTTACACTGCCGATGGTCACAGTGCAGGAAGGAAACTTGCTTGAGTTGCAGTTGCACACAAACAAACACAAATGAGATCTCTTCCGAACCGCACCGAACCAAGATGAGTCGTCGATATACGACTCCACGAGCGCTTCACACGGGGGATACGTCAAATTTACACTATGACGGGAAGTGGCTAAGAGCTGATCAGGCCTCTCTGTCCTCCTCCAAGACACACGCGGAGTTTGCTAGGCTCCATACCGCGCTCAGAGTTCCCCACGAGATGGTTGTGGAGTCCTCCAACTTGGGCGGAAACTGCTCTAACCTTTTATACGGCTAGCGAGCCAATTGCTAGCCGCCACATAGGAATAATTTAGAATCAGCCAATAACGGGGTACAAATTTGCATATGTGTGGCGGGAACTCTTTGCACCGGGGTTTTCTCTCTGCAGCTGAGAAATCCACCATGCAAAGAAAGCTCCATGTGGTGGGAAAATTCCAATGTGCTGAGGCACTAAAAATCATTGGGTTATGACAGCTAATATATTATAAACAAAGCCTGCAGAGATCACTTTTTACCTATAGTGATAAATAACACTGTAACATTTTACTTTTCTTCAGACTGACTGAAAGGGGTTGATGGAGAAGAACTGATTGGCTGACAGATTGTGTATTAAGATTTTTTTTTCTCCTTGGCTTATCCTAACTGGCTCTCTGATAACCTTGGGAACTTTGGTTACTAGAGTACTGATTTTGGGGGTTTTTTTTCAATTTTATTTGAATCTTTTAAAGAAAGTTGAAAGAGGGACTGTATGAACTTATTATTCTACTTTAAAATGCATGATATAAATATTGATGGAAGAAAACCAATGAAGAGCTCAGTGGGTTTTTTTTTTTGAAGTGCCATGTACATTACACAAAGGCATAGTTCAGAAATGAGATACTTTGATAAAACACTTGTTACACTGCCAGCTGAGAACTACTAAAGATTCAATCTGAACAAGCAGAATCCAGAACATGCCCTCATAAGTTTTTAATTAAGTCAGTGATTTCATTCTGTTTTTAATTGTTCTCCCAAAGAGACAAATATCGGATTCATTTAATTAGAAAATTGGATAATAATATATGATAACCTATATGTAACATGAAAACAGTGATTACTGACGTAGTACAGCACTTAGCTTCATGCTCATCTTCCGGGAAGATGCTCACATGTTTAGAACCACTAAAGTCAAACACATGCCTAAAACATTTATGTACTGGGACAATATTGTGGTATATTCCAACATTTTTTTTTAGTATTTTTTCTTCTTATTTATCTGTTGTAATAAGATAGGGCTTTAAAAATAATTTTATAAAACCCACATTTCTGTGTGGACTTGACATAAGATTTTATTATATTTAGATACCCAAAGGAAATATAGTTAAACCATCTTTTTCAAAAGAATGGGCAAACCATATGAATAATGCTGTATTTCTTGAAACTTTTTAATCTTTAAGTAGATTTACAGGTAGGTTCCATCCAATAATTTGGATTTTTCCATTATATACTTCAAAACTAGATTTTTTAAAGTAATTTTAATCAAACCTCACAGGTAGTCTCAAACCACCAATTAACTTGCAAAAAAGTCAGGAGATTGCTGTAGTTCTAGTATCTATTTAAAATAAATTTTAATGCTCTTAGGCAAAGATGCTGATTTTATATTTGAGTAATTACAGATGACTCTGAAGTTAGGAGGGTGTAAACTGTTGGATTTAATACCATGAACCATAATACAATGATTAAAGATAGTTATAGACAAAAACAAACACAAAGAAAGGTACAGTTACATTATAAACCTGGATTACAGAAAAAGAGAAAGTTGTAGCGGGACTTTATTATAGCAGTACTCAAACCTTGCCCAATTTACACTTCATTTGCATGATTTGAAGAGCTGCTTTCATCTTTAAAAACAAAGTGCAGATACCAGAGGGAACAATATGCTGTTTCTTAAGCTACACTGATCAAGATAGAGCATTTCATCATATGATTTGTAGTTTCACTGCGCTCCTGCTGTAGAGCCCAATGGGCATTACAACCACAGACATTGTGTGACCTTTTTGTAATAAAGATGACGTAGATAGCCCAGGATTTCTATTCTTGTCAATGTTCACTTCACAGATCTTTCACTGTATAAGAGCACTGATAAACCAAAGCGTTCTCAGCTTCTCTGTCTGGTTCTTGAAAGACAGTTAAAATTTTCTCCAGAATTCTATTAGACATGCTCTGCTATGTGCATTACCTCTGGTTTTTCTACTTTCATTTAATGATGTTTTCTTCTTGTACTTCCTGAACTCCATGCCACTCTTACGCAATGTAGCAACATTACATTTTCCAGTATTCTTTTATGATCTTATGATCAGAGGCTTATCCTTGTCCAGTGGAGGACAACCTTCACTGACAGGCCTGTCACAAATTAAGACCTACACCCTCCCTGAGTGCTACTCCAGTTCTCTTCCCCTGCCTGATCTGCTGTTCTGTTTCCTAGACCCTCCCTGATCTGCTATGTGCCACACACAGACACTTGCAGCACATATGTCACAGGTTAGCCACTCTTGGACTATACTGTCAACATTCTTTGACATAGGTTGACATATAAGCAGGGAAACAGGGCCATCAGACTCTAATTCAGCAGCTAACTTGTGGACAGTGAGAGAGAAATCAGCCAAAATAGCTGGAAAATTCAAAAACTTTGAGCTGAAACTAAAATTCACTAATACAAGTTCAGCCTTTTCAGAATATACAGACAAAAAGAAACAAGCAGATGACAGAACGTATAAGAAAGGAGGCTGAGAGATAGACTCCTTTAACCGACCATTTCCTCTTAACTTGTTAACATTTTGAGTTCACTGTCTTAAAAATTATAATATTGCAGGTCTTGCATTCGAAAGCCTGTCTAACTCTATCCCAACTACATAGCTGGTCCAACAAAAGATATCTCCCTAAGAAATTCTTGCCTCTGGCAGAAATATACCAGTTAAGTCTTAGTCTCATCCAGTTTCAGAACAGGCCTGTCTGCACTTGCCAGGAAACAGCTAGGATCCTTCTTTCCTTAACAGCTACTTTTTATTTTTCAAAAAGAATAAAATATCTCCCACACTGTGAGGGAAGCTTATAGTATGGTGTGGATCTACTATCAGCAATCTTCTTCCCATCTAGATATTTACATAAAATATGCCATTTCTTTACTTTTTCTTTGATAAGCTAAAAGAAGTACAAGAAGGTGTGTTTTGCAGACTTCAGATGCTTCTTGTGCATCTTTCCAGAATCCTTTCTAGTTTTTTCCTTTTAAAGTATGGGCCCCCAAACTAGGCAAAATATTAAATAATGCTAATTATTACAGTGATAGTTCGTACTTCCCATATTCTCTGACAGTTTCCTGTTTATAAATCCAAAACTAGGCTAGTCCTCAGCCATAACACTTGGAGCTCAAAGTCAATTAATTACCTAGCATGATTCTAAATCTTCAGACTCACTGGTATCCAGGATACAATCTCCCATCGTGTATATAAAGAACAAAAGGTTTTGTTCTTTGGAGGCCTCCTGGATCAACTTTGCATCTTATTCAGTGCAGCCAAAGCCAACAGCCCTGTGAAGCTCTAAGCTAACAAAAACAATGATCTAAGAAGAAAAAACAATATAAGGCACTAAGCAGGTAAAACATATCTTTTCAGGGAGTGGGAAGGGAGAGCCTTAGGTAAAACATCAGAGAAATTTTGGGTAAACAAGGAAACATGCTGTAGTAAGTAGTTAACCATGTAGCTGCTATGCGAAGTGCCTTCCCTGCCACCCATTAGAAAGGGTCTATCCCCATATGGAAAGAATGGTCACCCAAGACGGTCAATCTACTTGTTTATATAAACTAGCTACGGTCCCCAAAGCTGCTCTCATTTCACTTATCGGTAAACCAGCACTGAACAGTGACTATATTTACTTTGCTGAATCTTCTCCACGTTGGTTCATATAATAATATAAAACTGCAGTAGTAATAGCAGACACCATGTTAGATAGTTGTGAGGAAAATATTCTGAAAACTAATAGCTGTTTTTTTTATCCTGCTTCATTATCATAATTACTTATTTTTATGCATAATGTTTGAAATTACTTTAATTTTCTCTTCATTCTATTTTTAATTAATTTCTTTCAACACTGTAGGTGGAAAGAAGAGAGCAAGGAAATATAGAATATAACAGAACTTAGTTACATGTCTCACCAAGAGTCTCTTCTCACTCTGCTCACAGCATGAGAATTTTTGTATGCTGAGTCTTCTCTCTTTTAGGTCATATGATTTTTGTCTCATCCAATAGGCAGCCAGACAATAGATTTTGGAGCTAGAATCTATTGACCAACTAAGAGAGTAATGATGCAAAAATATTCAAAATGACATGACTGAATTCTGCATTAGAAGAGGGATTAATTAGACAGTCTCTTGAGGTCCCTGCCGACCCTACAATTCTGATGCTTTGACAGTTTTCTTAGCCAAATCAATCATATACCAATACAAGGCTTTAATTTATATATGAGCTACGACCACATGAATGATCTAAATGACATTGCCAGAGGCACAGCAGGAGATGGGGGGGAGAGTCTGTACTATGCCTGTCAGCAACTCCATTTTCTCTTCTTCCTGCAGTTAGGTCTTTACAGGTCTACACTTCGGGCACAAATTCCTTTAGCTCTTAGCACAAGGCCTAGGGAAGAGACTCAACTTGGACAGACACCTTTTCCCAGAGTTTAACTTTGTCTTTGGTCATAAAGTCCTGGGTCCACAGACACGTCTACATTCCAGTCACAACGATGACCACTGCGTAAAGTAGACATACTTGAGCCAGCTTTAAATTAGCTAGTTTGCGTACTGACAACAGTCTTGCTACAGCAACATGGAACTCAGAGTAGGCTTATTTACACACCTAGCTTAAGTCTTCAATACATTACAGTCATGACATCCTCCACGTTTCTGAGGGCTACAACCAAGAATCATGAATCTTAAATCTGAAAAAACCTCTGCATCAACTAGGATTGCTTAGGATTTTGTCTGACAACCTTTTTCACAAGCTGATCCAGAGAGTTCAAGGGGATGGTAATACTACTGAGAGATATTGTGATCCCATTTTTATTACACCATGCATAGATTTCTGACCCAGTACATAGTTAAAACCAGGTATTTTGGTTTTATTCAGCTTCTAAAAAAATGAGGGAGGAAGGAATCATAAGCTTTTCTATGGAGTTACTTTTTTACAGTTTGAAATATTCTGGCATTTAAATACTATTTCACTGAAGTCAATGGAAGCTGCTATGAGTTTATGCCTTGTAAAAATCACCCTAGCTTTAGGGTCCATTTTGGATATATTACCCAGAAAACAAGTATGATGCAACAAGCACACTAGCCAGGTATAGACATTACACTTTTACTAGTACAAGTGATTGGAAACTGGTCTATATCCATAACAGAACAGAAGGTTGGCACACAAACCAGTCTATAACCATAACAGGACAGAAGTTTAGGATGTACCGGCTAGTTTAAAAATGGCAGAACCATTTTTGCACCCTTCCAACCCGCCCCAACCAAAGGGCAAATGTACCTTATGTTGGCTACCAATCTGGACTACGCCACTTACAAAAAACCATGCAACTTAGATCAATTCCACTTCATGTTTTTTTGAGTATCTGTACCTAGCCATTAAACTCAAGAGGCTGCCTCTTGACAATGGTCTACGCTCTATCTTGCTACTGTTCTTTATAAAGATCAAAAAATGTCAAGAGATCAAGAACTCTGTGGGTCTTCCACCAGACAGCACACTCAAATGTCAGTTGTCATTTCTAAGCCAATTCATCACAAAAACAACAGCTTAATACTCTGTATTTACTTTTTTGGATGCTTGAAATTTAAAAAGTCAATATTAAGTGTGGCTTTATTTTTGAAATTATATTACTACTGTATATAATATTTATAAAATAAAACTTTATTATAGCAGAGTATATTTATTTTAATAACATTTTGTATATTATCTGGTGAAGAGGAAATACTATTGAGTCTACCTAGGCATTTCAATAAGAATTTGGATTCCAGGGAGGGTAACAAACAGGGGATAGATCACTCTAGATATACCCAGTTCAGTGCTCTCCTAAGCCAATCACTCCTGCCACTGTTAGAGACAAGAATACTGGGCTAGAGGGACTGTGGTCTGATCTGCTATGACTTATTATGTTCATGGAATCCTAAACTAGCAGTGAAAGTCATCTATTAGGTTGTATTTATCTAGTACTTTCCCCTTTTCTCTATAGTTTATTTTTCTCTATAATATAGCATTTTGTACTTTTGCAACTACTTTTATCAATCTTCAAAGATAGCTTATTCCATTTCCTGCAGGGAAAACATGCGACAGTCATGTAGTTCATAGTCAAGAATTGGAAATAGGGAAAATATTCTTAGATTTCACAAATTTTCGGAAGAAACCCGTTTTAAAAATGTTAAAATAGGAGTCAAGATTTGACTATACATGCAGCTAAAATGCTGTGAAAGACAGAATTCCTTCACTTACCCCAACGTAGGCTCCCATTCAGCAAAGAAAGTTAATCCTTACTTGGGAAAATGATTCATTCATGGAATAAGAGGTCATTTAGAGACTCTTAACTAAATGCTGGGATACTCGGTCTTAGTCCAATACAGTAACTTTATTTAAGTTAGCTATGGCAGTTGTATGATGTGGTCTGCATATGCACAAGGGACAAATCTGTGGGTTACCAAACTTCCCCTTTTCATTTGTAACATGCAAGTTGGATATGAACCATATTCTTAGAGGAACAGAGTAGACTGAGTAGTAAGCATGTATGAGGGTCAAAATAAACTTTGTACTGGCTTGCAGAGAAAATTTAAAAACAAGATAAAACAAGGACTTTGTAAAATATAACCGTTTTTTCTTTTTCATGGTGAAAATTATGGGTATCATCAATCATTCTAAAGTATAATATTGTTAAACATTCATGAAAGGCATGAAAGTGTGTGTGTGTGTGTGTGTGTGTGTGTGTGTGTGTGTGTGTGTGTGTGTAATATATATCATTTAATATTATGGGACTAAGGTAAAATTCTGGTCTCATTAAAATAAATGGCAGCATTCTTACTGGTTCCAGAGAGGCCAGGGTTTCGTGATAAGTGTTTACTAGGTTATTCAGGGCCAATTATTTCATGTTTTCCAGTGAACTGCTATAAGGGAAACTTCCTTAGCATCAGAATATTTGCATCTTTTGTTTAAAAGCTAGACAAGTGAAAAGATTTAGCATTTTGTTTATATTTGTAAAGCTCCTGTCTACTCACCTTTTTCTAGAGCAATAAAGTATTCTTGCAAGTTATTTGTATGAGACAAGCTGAAGGAATGGAATGCCTAAGTACTCTATTTTCTATATGTCTTTTTTCAGTGCTACTTCCAAATTGTTATCACAACCCCCAGCAGTAGTTTAGGTTTTTTTTCCTAGCACTAGCAGTTGATTTGCAAAGTTTTACCATTTTGTAAAATGCTGCTGTACTGCTGGAGGTATTATGGTATGGAATGGTAAAGATGATTAAGAGCTACTGTTTCAGGTTGAATGGCCTGAATTTTTCAAATGACTGTGTAGAACTATGAAAAAGTTGAATATTAAAGATTTCCCACCAAAAAAGTAACATCCAATATGTCCTCTACTTAGAATTCAGAGTTTGGCTTCAGTGCTTTTGAAATAGTCTGGCATAAAAGTAAACAAGAAAGAGGAAACAAATCTAGACCAAGAACTAAATTGGAAAATAAATTGTACTACTTTTTTTACATTCTCTCTTACTTTTTCATTTTCAAGGCTTAATTGCCACATCTATAATCACAGACTCCACCCCTCACCAAACCTACAACTTTATCATTCCAAGCTTGCCACAACTACTATATTAGGTTTTCCTGCATTTCCTACATCTAGAATTATGAGAAAATTAGATTAAAGTGAACATTACAAGTATGACATGGAAAAAAGTTAACAAGCATTTATAAGAGATTGATATTTAATTTAGCAACATAACCTCACGTTTAAGTTTAAATGATCATTTATAATGATAAAAATTGATACTATAAGCTTCTACTCCTAACCAAAGCCATGAATGAAGATACTGAAGTCAAGATTTTTCTTTTCTTTTCTTTTTTTTTTTTTTTAAAGTTGAACCCCCACTCTCTACCCTGTGCCTCAATGAACACTATTCTTCTAGTCACCTGAGAGTATTTCTCAAGTCTTAAACCTTCTCTCTTCCTTTTTGAAACTCTTTCATTAATTTTCCCTCCTTTTCCTGGGCATATGTTTAGAGGGCAGCAAACTGAAGCCAAGAAAGAATGGTTGTGTTATGCAGGCTAGCTGACCTGCTTCATTTGCTTTAGTAGAGATTAGAACAACTGGTGCCAGCTAGTGTTCAGGGTGAAGAATTAGATATTGTAATTCATGTTCAAATGCCATAATAATTTAATACTATTAGACCATGAGGCTTAGTTTTGAAAGATTTCTTACAGAGTACAAATGCTGTGTACAGACTAGGAGCTACAAGCACTCCATGATACTATTCTTCCTCAACTTCCTCCCAATACAAATATATAATCTAATACAGGGGTGTCAAACCCATCCAACCCTGTGGGCAGATGTGTGGCTCTGGGTTAGCCCACAGGCTGCATCAGGCCCATGGACTTCTGTTCCTCTATGCCCCACTCCCGGATCCAGCACAGAGTCCCCCTTCCGCCCCACCCCTCAGCACATGTGGTATACATCTTGGGCCCTGTGCATGGGACCGGCCTGGTGGTGTGTGGGTCAGGTCAGACCCAGGGGCAGTACCAGGGCCCAAATAATGGAACTCCGTGAGCCATTCCTGGCCCACAGGCTGCATCTTGGATGCTCCAGATCTAATATATCAAGCCAATATGAAAAGCTATTTGTATTCAGTATATCAATGTATTACACTTTTATAAACTATACAGTATAGGAAAACTGCATCCCTTTGCAATGTGTATCAGAAACTGCAACTCTTGTTTTGTAAATTCTGTTGTAAAACTTTTGAAATACAGGTAATTTAATCTGTTAAAATAAAATAAAAATGCTAAAATTATTGTTAGAGGTCTCTAAATAAATGTTTCAGACATCATATGATTTTGCACTGGTAGAGTTGGTTAATATTATCCAGTGAGTCACTTCATTAATTTGCTGTAAATTTATGTGATGTTATAAGATGGGAGGTGAGTGTGTATTTCCACAGGGCAAATCAAATAAGCATGCTAGGACATGACAAATAATTATAAGATATTAACAAGTTGCGGAAATCTATTTTCTGCACTTTGAGCCTGACAACACATCAGTACTCACGTATAAGCTCACTCTCCGGGTGCTATTCTGATGTATTGAAAAAAATCATAAAGAAAAATTGAAAGTTCTATATATCCTTTTAGAACCAACAGAAAGTTTCAAAATAAATACCTGACAGCTGTAAGTCTGGGCTTCCTTAGTAAACTAAGCAAAGCTTAATACCTCTCATACAGGAAAAGAGAATATGCCATTCACATTAACAGGAAACCACCAATTAATACTGTAAGGACAACCCCCCCCCAAACATGTCCCAAACAAAAGAGAAGGGAATTATAGGTTGTAGTGTTTAGTATCAAAGGAAAATGCAGTGGCAGTCATAGGCTAGAACCTATGAACGCCATAGAAGGCAGAACTCTTTAGTAATGATGATCAGTTGTAGTATACTGCTTAGGTAAGGTGTGTGTTCTTAACATTATGAATGAGAAATTTCTTGCCTGACAATTGTCTCCCAGCTGTATGGCTTCTCCTCATTTCTCACTAATGGGTAATACCTCCCATCTGTGCAATCTGGAGGGGGTCCAATGTTGCTGTTGTAAATTCCAAATTAAGTCCCACCAATTATGCAGCTCAGGCCGGCACAGTCATAGATATATTCTAGCAACCAACTAGTAGCATTAAGACAGCAACTTAGCCATAATGTTTGCATAGAAGACAGGAGATCTGAGGGATAAAGAAGGGTTTAACATAGTGTCCATCATTAAAAAGGAGAGAAGAAGAGGACCTGGAGAAGCATAGATCAGTCAGCTGCTAGTGAACATTAACATCCAACATTGATTCAGTAAGAACAAACTAAGTCACGTCAACTTGATCCTCAGGAGTCAACTGGACAAATATGGGCTAGACAGAATTACTTACAAAATGGACACACAATTGGTTGAATAACTACAAGGAGAGTTACTAAACACAAATCAATGTCAGAATGAAAGGTTTCAATTGTGGGTTCCCCAGGGTCTGTTTTGGGCCCAGTGTTGTTTCACATTTTTATTAATCATGGGGATTGCAGAATAAAGAGCTTCCTGATCAAATCTGCAAATGACACAAACCTGGGCAGGGGAGGGGACTGTAAACACTTTGCAGGCCAGGATTTGAATTTAAAAATATCTTGATAGATTGAAGAACTGGGCTGTAGACATGAAATGAACAACATGAAATTCAACAAAGAAAAATGTAAGGTGCTACGCTTAGGGAAGAAAACCCAAAGGCACAAATAATAAGGCAGTAATACCGCTGAAAAGGATCTGTGAGGTTTGGTAGATAAAAGACTAAACACAAGCTAGTAGTACGATGCAGTCGCAAAAAAGAAAATGCAATTTGGGCATGCATTAATAGGAATGCTGTATGTAAGATACAGTGCCACTCTACTTAAGAGATGTTAGTGGCACTCTATTCAGCACTGGTTAGACCTTAGCTGGAATACAGTGTGTAGTTGTGAAAACTGCATTTTAAGAGGATTTTAGAGAAATTGGAGACAATCCAGAAGCAAACAATGAAAATGATAAAGGGATTAGAATGCAAGCTGTATGAGGGAAATTTGGGAGAACTTGGTATATTTTATTTGGAGAAAAGAAAATTAAGGGGGGCACAATTGCTAGGGTGACCATATGTCTTGTTTTAGCCAGGGCAGTCATGGATTTTAAAGACTGGTTCCAGTTGGCTGTTGAGAATGATAATGGGCGTCCTGGAAATGCAGGGACGTGGAGAGCAGTCTGGCCAGGAGTCACTTTGCAGGTGGGCAGGCAAGTGTCATAATGTCTTGGATTTCTGGAAATTCCACATGGTCAGCCTAGTGATACCAGTTCTCAAATATGTGAAAGGCTGTTACAAAGAAAGAGATGAACAACTGTTCTCGCTTGCCACAGAGGGCAGAACACAAAGAAATGGATTTAAACTGCAACAACTCAGATTTAGCTTAAATCTCATAAAAACTTCCTTGCTGTCAGAACAGGAAGTCACTGGAACAAGTTGCCTAGTAAAGTTCCTTCATTGGAGGTTTTTTCATGAAGAAGCTGGATGGGCGTTTGGCAGGGATGGTTTAGACATAGTGGGGGTTGAACAAGATGATTTTCAAGGTATTTTCACCATATGATTCTATAACATGTAAGGGAAACTCAAGACAATTATACATACAAATCTCCCCTTAGACCAAAATAAAACCAATTTGTTACTAAATGTATTCTTATCATTTACCAGACTCTATCAGGATGGGTTGAATTGGAAGACATGCTGATGACGGATGAAAAATTATTCAGTACATCATATATCACTGGCCAAGTCTGCAGATGACACCAAGTTATGGGGAAGCTCGGTCACGCCTGAAGCTACAGATACAGGCGGATCTAGACAGGCTAGCAAGGTGGGCGAGTCAGAACCAGATGAAGTTCAACATTGAGAAATGTAAAGTGTTCCACCTAGGGACAAACAACCACCTACATACCTACAAGCTTGGCGTCGCCAAACTGACCAGCACTACAAACGAAAGGGACCTGGGGGTAATAATAAAGACCACAGTATGAATATGAGCTGGCAGCGCAACGCTGTTGCCAGCAGGGCAAATAACACTCTGGCATGCATCAATCGATGCATCTCCAGCAAAACCAAGGAAGTGATTCTTCTGCTCTACTCAGCACTGGTGGGACCGCAGCTGGACTACTGTGTCCAGTTCTGGGTGCCACACTTTAACAAGGATGTGGTCAAACTTGAGAGAGTCCAAAGAACGGCCACCCGTATGATCATAGACTTGCACGGCAAGCCATACGAGGAAAGGCTGAGGGACCTGAGGCTCTTCAGCCTAAAAAAGAGAAGGCTGAAAAGGAACTTGGTAGCAGTTTACCACTACATCAGGGGAGTACATCAAGGGCTCGGTGAACAACTGTTTACACCAAGGCAACCTTGAGGAAAGCCAAGAGTAATGGCCACAAACTCTAGGAAAACCATTTCAGGTTCAACATTAGGAAAAATTTCTTCACAGTAAGAGTGTCCAGACTGTGGAATAAGCTCCCTCCACAGGTGGTACAATTGCCTACCCTGGAGATCTTTAAGGGGAGACTGGACAGTCACCTTGCTGGGGTCACCTGACCCAAGCTGTCTTTCCTGCCTAGTGCAGGGGACTGGATCCAGTGATCTTCCAAGATCCCTTCCAATCCTTTACAATCTATGAATTTTTCATTCTGTTGCACTGCTTTTATCCTCATTCACCAGTAATGGGAGGAGTGAGCTGTGAATCACAGAAGTGTGAAGAAGAAAAGATAAATGCTCTTTATTAGTTTAGTAGAATAATATAAACAGAAGTTCCTCCACATGAAGAATGATCCATGTAATGTAAAAAACTATTTGAGAAGTTGCTCAACAACATCTGCAGAGGACTGGCAATCTACTTTGCAAATCTTCATATATAAGGCTCATACCCATTTTTCCCATTAATATAACTATGAACCATGACTCCTCCTCTCTGTGTAGCTTCCCTGATGCCTCGTATGCCAACAGCTTTAAGATTTTAATAATTTGCCTGCACTGACTTTGAGGCCATAAGGCCTTGACATTTTGTATGGAATAAAAACAACATGGTACAACTGATGCATGTATTCCACATATTTGAGATATAGTTTTATAGTGCTGGTAATGGCCATTTATGCAACTACCTTTCAAAGGAGTTGGTAAAGGAATAGAAGAAAGTGATGGGAGATCTTTTTCTCATGAAAGAAAGGGGAGGGGGAAAGGGAACCTTACCTTGAACAGAAAGTTTTCTAGAACTATAAGCTTAACCTTTCCCACATAACAACCACATGATTCTTGTATAGACAGCAGAGTTAATTTAAAAATTTGTCTTTTGGAGGTAATTTAGAAAGGCCTGCACAGGCTTGTCTAATGTGCCATTCTGATTAATTTTTAATTTGCTAATACTCAAAACAGGAAGTCTTAAGTGTCTGCATAAATAGTACCAGTAAGGCCAACATTTATGGTGGTTGGATGTAGCACTCTAGTCATCTTGCAGAAATTCTAGGGTAGCTGCAATTATTACTCTGTTGCAATTAATACTCTTATTTGAAAGGCAGTAGTAGCTAGAGGCCAAAGCCCTATTTATGTTAAGCACTGTCCAAATAAAGAGACAGTCCCCACTCCACAGAGCTTTTGGCTTTCTCTCACATGAAAAATATAATTTGAGCAGATCAGTAAATTAAATATCCTGGTTGACTTCCATTAGGAAATCAGACAGTAACAATGACAGTAATGGAGAACCTAGGTTGAACTATACACGTCATTCAATGCCCAGGGTGTTGTCAGCCTGTTGTCTGTGATCTGCCTACAAAGTTGCATTAGGATATGATCAAAAAATGACATCTAATTTTATCTAGTGAAAGGTTCCACATCTTCAAAAGAAAGGTCTAGAGTTGCAGACTGAGAATTTCACTTGGGCATGACCCTAAAAATGGCAAATAGAGGTCAGCAGCTACAAATGATCACTGCCAGTAAATGCCTGATGCAATGAAGTTTCAGATCTTTTCATGGTGGTAAAAATGATGGAGAAATGTATGTCTAGTTGAACCCCTTGGTATGTAAACCAAGTATGAAAAGCTCTTGATTTTGAACAACTGCTTTGCTTCCTTTCCACTGGTGTAGGCAACAGCAATCAACAGTTGCTATGAAGGGTCTGACAATGACTTTGTTTTCTCAGATATTGATTTTTTTCCCCAAAGCTCCTCAACTGGAAATTTGGATGTGCACAGTAGCTGCTTATGATGACTAGTGATTGCTGTTCATGGAATGAAAGAGGATCCTTATAACCACTGTTTTGATTAGAACAGACCCTGAAACCTCCGATTCCAAATGAGAAACAGGATGATGAGCCACTGGCTTGGCACCCGGTACCTTTTTCCTTATTAAGTACAGGAAAATCTTTGGTCTGAATGGCTTCAGTGGAGTCTCTGGAATTTCTGTCCATTACTTGCTCTCACGGTGTGTGGTATCTTTAGAAAGGAAGTCGTCTTCTGAAGTTCAGGATTTACCTTTCACTGGTGGAGCTATTGCTACACCAAGGTTAAATTCTCAAAACTATGGAATTCCTTTATGCTTTTATTTAACACTTTAGTTAAGCATTTTTTGGTTGAATTGTTGTTTCTCAGACATGTACCAAGCTAATCTCTTTAGCATGTGTGACAAAGTAAGCCATGTACCCTTCCCAAATGCCACTCCAAACCCCTTCCCCTGCCTGACCTATTGCTCTCCTTCCTGCTCCCTGCCCTATTTGTCACTGTGTTCATGGAAATAAGTCTAATATTTATAATATCCCCAAAAGCCTGGAAAGCTGCCTAATTCTTTCCCCAGGATAGCTGGTGGCTAAGGGAAACATCACTGAAACTATCCATCCCTTCTAACATTTGGACACAGCCCCTTTATCTGGCAGAAGGCAGTTCCATGGGCTGCAAGCCAGCCAAGAGCAGTTCCTAGTCCCCTGAAGCTGAGGCAGAGCTTCACAGAATTATCAGTTTTCTCTGTCCATATTTGCTGCATGATGGTAAGCAGGGATGCTCCTAATACTGAGCATAGAGGCCATGCATAGACAAAATGTGGGGCATGTGTGCACGACACTTTAAAGCAGATTAAATGCTTTTGTACCGCTTTAATGGTGTTGGTGTTTGCATGCATCAATGGCATATTGAGCAGTAATTGCAGTCGCTGTGGCAAATTCGGCGGCATAATGTGCCTTACATGACTTGCTGCCCTACAGCCACGGGGCAAAGCACCAGGCTCCGTGCAGCTCAGGGGCTCTGCAGGAAGTCTGTGCAGGCAGCCTGGCAGCAGCTCAGGAAGGCAGGCTCTGCCCAAGAAAACAAAAAGCGACGAGCCATATCTTTTTTCCACCCCCACTTGGAGCCTGCCTCCCTTCCTGAACTGCGTGGGTGCCCGGGGCTTCCCTCCACAGCTGCGGTGCTCCCTGGGACAACCCAAGCTGGGTGCCTGCGAGTGGGTGCCACCTGGGAGGGGCTGCCATGGAGGGAAGCACCAGCCCCCCCCTGCAGCCCAGGGACTGCTCCACATGCTGGCAGCTTGCCCTCCCTTTCCCACCACTGCAGAGGCAGGTAAGTTCGGTTGTGTGCGCAATATGGGGGTTTAAAGGGCTCTAAATTGAAGCGGTGTTTTTAAAAACCCATCGCTTCAATTTAGGGCCCCTGTTTCATCTATACATGCCCTGAGAGACAGCCTTTGCTAAGAGAAAAGCTTCAACAAACACTTCCTCATCAGGACAGGAAGATAAAGGGAAAAGTGTTTAAACACTGATTTTTATCACACATGATCATTAATTGTTGCCTTGTGGAGCAGGCATGTTCTTTTGTTTTTAGTGATCTGAAACCCCTAGGTTTGCATGATTTGTCCCTTATCAAGTTCTTTGTCAAGATCCTCATAGGGGAGCTACAGTTCCATGAAGGGTTCTAGGCCCTATATGCCAGTCTGACCTAAAGTCTGTGCCCTGGCAGAACCAGTTAGTGGCTTATTGTGGCAGGGCATAGATCTCCCTCTGATGCTTCTGCACGCTGCCAATGGACCCACTTGGATCCCTTCTAGTCTTACCGAACTTCTCTGGTTGTGAGAATGGGAGTCAGTAAGAGCCTGTTTGAAAAGTGTTCTACTACAGAAGCCAAAGCCAGCAATCTCAAGACAGTTATAGTTAAAAGCTGAAATGAAATCACTACTGATGTAAGTTCTAAAACAAAATGGTTGGGAGAAACCAAACCAGCAATTTGTTCTTCCATCAGAGGACAAATGCCTAGGGGCTTAAGCTGAAGGGTACTGCTTAGTCGTGGAGCCACAGCAGCAAAACTGGACTGCTGCCAGGTTCCACAAGTGGGCAGCATTAGCTGTAGTGACAAGTGAAGAGAGATGATGTGAAGCAAAATGTAAAACGCTTACAAAGCTTAACAAAATTAGGCACAGCACTATCAAACCTGGAATATTTTCTTAGGCAACTCCTGACCTACAATGACCCTGGAAAATTATAATTTTGGTCAATTATATCCAATTGTGTGGGTTTTATTTTTTTAAAAATGCCTTGAAAAGTTCTCTAGAAATTTAATTGGGATGAGTGATAGCAATTTATTTCTGATCTGATAGTGACAAGTTTGGATCATGTATGAAAATGGTCTGCCAAAAAACTCCCAAGCACATTCCTGTTGTCAGATATCAAACCTATTTGTTTCATAATTTCCAGTTAGTTGTATGTTTGTTTTGCTGGAAAAACCTTCATGTAATCAACCTGCTTCCTGATTACTTCCTCTCTAACTTTCTTTTCCTCTGCCAGCACTTCTTTCCTAAACCACAGTGAACAAGATATTAGAAGATTTAGTTTTGGCTTCTGTCCATACCTTATAACCACAAGATACTAATAAATTCTTTATCATCAACAGTCAGAAAAGAAAGGCAACCTGCAATCTAGTCTGGAAAAAAAACCACAACTGACTAAAAGGAAAAATGATAACTTTGGATGAAAGAACAAATTTAGATTATATTTTACAATTATGGACAAATCCTAGTATTTTAATTTCTTGCACCCTATTTGGTGTTTCTCATGCAATGGGAGCTCATTATAGATTTAAAGCAATGACAAGGTGATCCGCTCTTACATGATTTTGATAACTCAATTTATATTCTAGTCTTCCCTCCAGCATTGTGACAAAAAGAATCATTGAATCATTTGTTCAAATACTGATTTTGGAAGGAGGCAATTTACTCATATTACCAGAGAACCTGAAAATGCAGGCCTAAACTATTTGCATTTAATAATGGAAATCAGGTTTTTTTATAACAAAATATTGCTGGAAAATGCAACTTGTGCAGCAAAGATTTTCTTTGCTGCCTCTAATTTTGGTGAAGTGTAATAAAACCAATTATGACTTCAGTAAACTGTAGTTAATTGTAGCCACTGCAAGTTAGACTTGTTGGAACAGCAAATAAAAAGAGGTAGACAAAAGACAAATGGAACTTCCTGAGTAACCTATCATACCACAGCACAGCAATAAAGGAACTTATCAATAAGTTGAGTATGAATACATGGATGACTGTAATTATCCATTTCACTGGTGGGTTTTCTTCCTGTAAAGAGGATAACCAAAGCAAAATCAGTCATCTAGGGGTCCCCAGCTGTTTCCTTCAACCAAGAATGCATCTGATCTGTTGTTTTGCACATCGCCTCAAGCTGGCCTTTTGTGTTGATGTCTATATTGCTTGTTGTATAAAATTGTTTTAAAAAATGAGTAAAAGTTGAAGTAGAAAGACTGAACTGATCCAAACAAAAATTCTTCTGATATAACTCAAGGACTGGTGACAAGATCATGTATGGTAAATAACAGACGTGCAGAACTGGAAGCCAAGGACCAAAACTGATATGCCATAAAATGAGGTATTGGTGAAAAATAAATTAGAGGCTGAGAGGTTTCACCCATCCCTCCTTTCTATGATCCTAGACAGCCAGGATGAAACTTAATTTGACACTGCTGCAAGAAGACTTGCATGGACTATAAGGAGTGAAGGGTACAATCATGGCTTCCATCCTTATCATCTCCTGCGATTTAAGTCTCCTTCATGATGGCACTGGGTCTTCATTGTTCTGATTCTGAGAAAAGGACCCAGATGAAATCACCACCTCCACTGGCTTCAGCTAAATCTTACACATCACTCAGACCATGAATAGAGACATAACTGGTAAGATTTGTACTCTGGGCACAAAAACCTAGTAGCCTGAGTCCTCTCAGTCAGCCTCCTGTCTCCCCCCACTGTGGGAGATGCTATTTCCTTGGGAGAAGTATCAGTACATCCAGCAGCTCAGGGATTAATGTTCTCATGGCAACCTATATCCACTGCCATCACCCAGTACTGCCAAATCCTGTCATCATTGGGACACTGTAACAGTGAATTTGGCAGCACCTCCCCCTCACAGTAGTGACATCTCCAACGGGGACAACCCCTCAAGGTGCCCCCCCCTCCCCGTTCACTCCCCTTCTAAGTACTGTCTCAGATCCCATTGCCAGTGCCCTTTAACTTAGAACCCAGGTCTTATGCCCTGGTCACCTGCCACTAGTTCCGCTGACTTGCATTCCCTGTTGTCATCCCCTCATTTGTGTGACTTCTTCCTTCCTGATTTATTTCTTCTCTTCTCTTACACTCTTTTGCCATCTGCTTAATAGAGTTGATCTTTGCCAGCTAAGAGTGTGTCTTTGCAACAGAGCCTTTAACCAAAAAAGTAGCTAAAAGCAGCGTCTCAAACCATCTGAGGCTGATTCAAGCTTGCCAGGTTTTGAAGTGGCAAATAAGACTGTGCTTTGCTGCCATTCTTTAGCAGCAAGGCTCTAAGTAAAAATCAGTGAAAAACATTTTCTTTCTTTGTTATTCTTTTCCTCTCTCTTTTGCATGCACTTTTCTTGTCTGTTTCCAAGGAGTCAGGATAAGACTTAAGTAGCCGTAGCAACAGTTTCAGCCCATTGCAACAAAACTTTTTCCTTCTCCCCAAGAAACGACAGTTTAGACCATCTAAAAGACTATTAAACTCACTCCCCCTCTCTCTCTGGAATAAGGGATTTTGTTAAAATGAAAAGCTTACTACTTCATGGTTTTAATGCTATTACTGTTTTTCCTTCTTTTTCAGTATTTTTAATAAAAGGTTTAAAAGATTTTTGTTGATGGTCACTCCCATGGCATTGAACATGGAGGCTTCTTTCCTCAGGACCCCAAAACTGAGGATTGCACAGTGACTAAGTTTTGTTCATACCTTTACACTCTGGACCCATTTATGCCACTGAAACTAACATAAGTAATATCCCGGTCTTGCTTCTGGATCTGGTAATTGTTCTTTCTATAAGACAGAAAACTGGGAACAGGACTTGAGCAATCAGAAAAATATCCCTTTATAAGTAGAATTAGGTTACCACCAGGACTCCACTAGGACAAAGGGGAATCTCTGTTTAACATTCATTACCTTGTCATGACAACTCTTTTTAGGTGCTTTGCTTTACAGGGGAAGTATAGAAAAGAACAGAGTCCCAACTTGGAATAAAAACCCTGTATGAACATTCCAGATTCAATTACATACTTATATGGATAATAAGAGTGATATTAAATACATTTTTTTAAAAGAAGGCATATAAACTAGTCTGATCCAGGACAAACACTAAATCACAAGCAGCAGAGGAAGGATATTGGACTACAGAGAACACTTGTTTGATTTGCTATGACAATGCCTGTTATGTGAGATTAAAATAGAGGAAAGAAAAGGTAAGCAAGGCCCATCTCTTCAGGGAAACTTTGGGTGTGTTTATACTCAGAAAATGTTCTTACCACATATTAGCTAACTGACATACACTAACTCCTAGTGTTTGCCTCAACCTGTTAAAATGTGTGAAAACTACCAACTGTCTCATCTTTTCTAGGACTTTATCTCATTGATACCAAGTGTTTACTAGCAGCACCACACGCTGAGAAAAACTCAGTCCTTCAGGGAACAGGATTCCTAGTGTTTCGGCCCCTGGTGAGCAGGGCAGATATTCCCAAACAGCTGGGCACCTGGGAAAGCTGCCACACAGGCGTAACAGTGATTTCCAGCTGCTTCAAGTACAATCATATGGCTGCAGCAAAAGATGGTTTGTTTCTGCCTCCTACCCCTGTAGGTGCCTGGGGTGATTGTCCCTGTTGCACTGCCTTAGTTACACCACTGGCACACAAATTTTCGTGCCTGGATGTGCCAGAGATCCGGCAAGTCAGAGCAGATTTGATTAACCGAGTCTGCTCCACATGCAAGCTGATGCACAGGGTGCTGTGTCACTTGCAGTTGTATAAGCAGCAAAAAGCACGTCAGCACAGAGAACACCTTCTATGCGTTTTAGTTCAAAAGCAGACCACTGCCTTTTTCTGCATGCTGACGCGCATTTCGCCACTTATACAACTGGAAGTGATGTGCTTACATGTGTAAAAATGCCCACTGTTCCTAACACAGATCTCTTTTCCAGTGCCCATAGAACACCCCCGGTTTTATTCCACATTGTCCTGTTCTTCAGTTTGGCAGGCAGCTGCCATATTAAATTTGAAGAACCAAGTTATTCTGTATACTTTCTTACAGTTTCTCTGTTCTTTGCAGAGTACTAAAAATGAATGAGACACAGAAGGGCTGAAGATTTGTGGTTCATCCCTGGCCAAGAAAACACTTATCTGTTTGCAATGTAAAGGTTTGTAGGTAATTACTTTGAGACTGTATACGCCTTTGATTGATTCGGGGAGGGGGGGG
>NW_005842434.1:428071-433695 GCF_000455745.1 Alligator sinensis
GAAAGAGTGGGAGGGTGGCACTGTCATTTACTGTGTTTATGTAATGCCTAAGCACAATGACCAGGGCCATAACCTGGTTAAGGCCACTAAGTGCTACCATAAGATAAACGATCTGAGCCTTCAAGAGGCCAAGAAGCAACTACAACACAGCTAACACAACTAACTGCCTCTGTTTCATGAGCCAATGCTTTCCCCATTTGATAAGCACCTGGACTTGATGACTTGTTTGAGAGAGTATTTTTTCTATATGAAATTGTTTCAATATGGGTGCCTTTTTGAATTCCTTGAAGTCATTAGTATTGTTTTACCATTACTAAGGTTGAAAGTCAATTGACTGTTAGTGCAAGCTAAAGTCCAGTAAAGCTAAACAAACAAACAAAAAAAACTCTCTCAAAAAAACTTAGGTTTCCCCTCTAACAAGCTTCTGAAGAAGGTGCATCAGATCTGTGAAAGGACAGCCATTCACTTTGGGTGTTACTAGGACAGTGGGGGACAACCTTTTTGGCAGGTAAGCCAAAATTAAGCCACATGTCCTCCCTAGTTCCACTCCAGTCATCTTCCCCTGTCTGATATTCTACTCAGCTTTTTGTTCCCCACCTGACTTGCTGCTCTGCTTTTTTCTCCTTTCCACTAGGCCCCCACTCCAGAAAGGATGTAGACAAATTGGAGTGAGTCCAGCAGAGGGAAATGAAAATGGCTAGGGGGCTGGGAGAGGCTGAGGGAACTAGACTGATTTAGTATAGAGAAGAGAAGACTATGGGGGGGATTTAATAGCAGCCTTCAACTCCCTGAAGGGTGGTTACAAAGAAGATGGAGCTGGACTGTTCTTAGTGGTGGCAGATGACAGAACAAGGAGCAATGGTCTCAAGTTGTAGCAGGGGAAGTTTAGGTTAGATATTAGGAAAAAACTCTTGGGGTATGTAGTAAAGCACTGGAACAGGTTACCCAGAGAGACTGTGGAACTGCCATCCTTGGAGGTTTTTAATTTCCAGCTAGATAAAGCCTTGGGTGGGATGATATTGTTGAGGACAATCCTGCTTTGAGCAGGGGATGAGATTAGATGACTTCCTGAGGTCCCTTTTAACCAGAATTTTCTATGATTCTACAATATCTACTCTTGTGCTGCCTGCCTCCTTCCCAATCTACCCCATGCCATCCAGAGAGGCTGTCCGTGCCACTTGTGGCACGTGTCATAAGTTAGCTACCCCTGTACTAGAAAATCATTCACAGGCATACCACTGATCATAAATCTTGCGTCAAACAGCTTTGAAATTAATCTTCCTGTTAAAGTTTTCTCTTAGAAGAAGTATTTAGGGTTTCCCTTCTAATTAACATTTTTGGGTCCATGTAGGAAGTCTCTAAAGGTTTCATTAAATAACCTCTGCCTCTGGTACCAAATAACAGGTAAGTATAAAGTTTCTCTAGGCATCTTGTCATCCTTTAGGTTTAACTGACCAACTGATTTGGTCTAGAATTAGGAAATATTCCTCTTTCATATGCCCTTCTTCCAACAATGACAAGACACTTTTCACTCATTTGATGTCAAAAGAACTATACAACATTTCTACTCAAACAATGCAAGTGTCTCCAAGAATTTGTTCATTTAATCTGGTGAACCAAAGCCTACAACAGTCAAATACATTAAAATTTGTGTAAATTTACTGCCTTCTTCCAAGAAAATCACTGCTTATTCCATAAACAATAAAACAATGCTTCCTAAGGAAAAATATGGAAAGCTTCTGTGCAACTCTGCACAAGTGCTCTTATTACATGCTATAAGTGCGGGATAGAAAGCAGATCAGGCAACAATGTACAGAGAATGAACATATGTTATGAAGGATTATAGAATTTTTCACTGACAAAGATAAAAACCAAAAATGAATTATTCTAGGAAGAGAAGACAGTCAAATTAAAAGAAATGTTTGCTTTGCTTTACAATTCTAAAAGAGAAGTCAATAAATACCCAAAAAGAAGAAAATCCAAGTAAGATGTGACCCCAGAAAACAAGTTAGAAAAGAAAATCCTTCTTTTCTTATGCATTTAATAGAAAATCTGGCTAAGCCCCACTTCACATTTCAACATTTATTATTGGGTGAACAATTTAGCAAGCCACAAAAAAATCAAGTTCCAAAATTATTTCTGAAGTTGTCGGTCTTCAATAGAGGAAAAAGAAGAGCATAGTACTTGTACTCAGAAAAATGTTCTTTCTATTCATTTCCAGTTTCAATCTTCTGTTTAGTTTTCATTTATTTTAATAAACGTCAAAATGTAGGTGTCTGAATGTGAACCTGCTTCTAAATCAGTTCTTTTGTGAGGTTCTTGCTTCCCAGCTTCTCTAAGCTGTTGCTTATGAACTGGCACCTTAAAATACAACTTTGGTATGCAGAGTTCTCACAATACCATTGAAACTTCCTGACAGACTACTTTTTCAAAATGAATAGACATTATCCAATCAAAAAGCCTGGCTTACACAGCATTCGCTTTTGCACATTAACTACCTATCACCACATGCCATATTATTCATAGTAGATATGACTACCCAAAATATAGGAACAGGAGAAGTATTATATATAATGTCTTACAACGATCTACATACAGACAAACTGTTCTCTTGTGCAAATACTTACATATTTGTACACTATGATATAAGGCTTTCAGTATAAACTTCTGTTCTGTGTTTATAAGAAACTGTTTTTGTTGAAATTTATCACTGTCACAGAACTGGAAACTGAAGACTTATTTAACCGCAAGATAGATATAGAACAGAGCAGCCTGCATTTCCTGAACCATGCAACCGTGACCTAGCGCTAACCACAATGATGGATATGCACCCTACTACAGAATTACAGTCTAACAAGAGATTTCACAAAGACTTCAGAATAGTATTCCCTTTGTTTGACAACAATACATGTCAAGTCCTTTGGTTAAATGCCTTTTTTATGCACCCACTTCCTAAATAGCAAAACCTAAAATGTCAGAGAATGCTTTTTAGTACTTCACCAGTTAAAAAAGAAAAAAAAAATCTTGCTTCAGATTAAAAATACAATTCACAGTTTCTCTGCAGGAAAGATTACAAATGGCTACTTGCAGCCTTGCAAATCTGTTTTTCTTGCTGTATTTACAGCATGCCCTACAGTGAATTTAATTACTTGAGAAAGAAATATTTTCATGGCATGTTGAAAATGAAGTTGTTTATATAAAGACTGCCATGCTCACTGGCTGGCCCATGTAGCTTTAATTCCATTTGAAAATGCAACAGGTTTAGTGGTTAGTTTTGCAAACCCTGTTGCTTTTCCATGCAGGCATGGAAGACCTCAGCAGCAATAATGTTTATGCTGCACCATGGTGGGGAGGAAAGATGAAGCAGGCAGCTGTAAAGACCAATCCCCACCTGCTGTAATGCAAAATCTGAAGTGGTTTTATGCACTGGAATACTCTATCCAAGGGGATGAAGGGGAGAGAGAAGTGGAACATGCGGAAAACATTGAGTGGGGAAAGAGGTATACAAGGATGGGTGGAGGAAGGGAGACAAGCGGCATAAAGGAAACTTGGAGTGGGAGATGTAGGACAGGGATGTGGGAATTTAGCTGGAGTATTCTCATGCCTCACAGAAATTTTCCCAGTGCTCACCTACCCTGCTCACTCTATGCTCCACCCTCCAGGGCTTTTGACATTTGAATATTGCCCCATTCCTCCATGTACCTATTCAACATGCTCCTTCCCACTTGCAGCCCTTTTCTCTCCAATATGCATTCCCCTTACATGCAACTTTAAACAGAACTAGGTCCTGGTACTGATATGCATGGACATTTAAGAACTAAACTAGACTGGGAACTAAGATGGCAGGGGACATCTTTATTTATTCAATTTATATGCTTCTCTTCCCCCAATGGCTCATTTACAGATGTAAGGCAGTGAGGATAAAGGAATTTAGGGAAAAATTGGCATGGAAAGAAGAAAAAAATGGGACCCTACAAGAGATACTGAAAAAGAATGCAGCCTTCCAGAAGAAAGTATGGTAAAGAGTATGAGACTGGCAGGGGAGGAATTATTATTTTACATCACAGCTGTCCAACTACTTCTGAAGCTGGGGCTGCATAATACACAGACTGCCTGCCACTGGGCCACACACTATACAGGCTCACCAGCCAGGGAGTGTTGTGGTAGCCATGATGGTCCAGGAAACATGAGAAGCAGAGCGTTTTCTTTTTTGATGATGTCTTTTACTGGATTGACTGTATAGCTGATCCAGTAAAAAGTTAGTCCCTTGCTTCTCCCATACTCGCACTCTGTCTCTTACACACACACAAATTTTCATTCCATAATTCCTCCAATCAAATCATTTAAAACACTCACTAAGAGAGCACTTATTTCATATAAACTGTGAATTTAGAAAAATCTCAGTCTACATAAAAGTATCTGTAATCTGACACTATATCTAAATGACTTACATACTCCAATACAAACTAAAGCATAAAAGCAAATACAATGTAAATTGTGAAAGGAAAAAATAGCCCAATACTAGCCCTTGAAATACACTGAATCTATAAACTATGCATGTGATTAGTTTCAAGGCTGAAAAGACTAAGGGTGGAGGTATTTGGCAATGGGTAGTGGAAGGGAAGTAGCTGAGGCAGGGAACTGAAGAATAGAGTGTAGATTTAGCAGTTGCTAACCCCAAATATTCAAAATCGAAAACAGAAAACCACAGCGACTTAAAAGCAAAATAATACATTTTAGATTCTTTTGGTCTTCTGGTGTCTGAGGTTTTAGGTTTGGGTGCATGTTTATGCTCTGTAACTACCTAAAACAAAAAAAGGTGAAAAAGAAAAACTGAGTCTCTCATGTAATCTTTTAGTACGAGTTGGACTTAAGATTACAACCAACTAAAAACTGGAAATGTTGTACATGGGATTTTGAATGACTTGCTTGGCTCTTTTTGCTTTCTTTTATGGCTGTTGGTAGTGGTGATATGAACCTGAAAACTTACCTAAAGCTTATTAATTTTTTTTTTGGAAAAATGTTCAATAAGCTGGGTCCTTTTACCAAAGTGTCTCTTTTTACCTAACGAGAATTCTTCTCTTATTCCTATGGACTAGATTCTGCCCCTTGCACACACTAAGTACCAGACCAATTTGATGAGACTCAGGAGGTAAGGCACTATTAAACACATATGAGGATGGCAGGGTCCAACCAAACATTTTATTACTCCCTTTGGACATAAATTAATATACTTATATACAGTAATATACTATTACTCCCTTTGGACATAAATGAGTGTGCATATTTTATTTTATATACATTCTTGAACATATGCCTTTACCAGGTCTAGTAACAATATGCCATAATTGCGAGGTGATCTTGTGGCTGCCTACAAATTCATTAGGGGGACACAGCAAGGGATCAGAGATGCTCTGTTCACCAGGCCACCTCCTGGGATAACAAGGAACAATGGTCACAAACTGACAGAGAGCAAATTTAGGCTAGATATCAGGAAAAACTTCTTCACGGTAAGGGTGGCCAAAATTTGGAATGGGCTTCCAAGGGAGGTGGTGCTCTCCCCTACTTTGGGGGTCTTTAAGAGAAGGCTGGATAGGCATCTGGCTGGGGTCATCTGACCCCAG
>NW_005842434.1:433723-439198 GCF_000455745.1 Alligator sinensis
TCTTTCCTGCCTAGGCAGGGGGTTGGATTCAATGAGCTGTTGAGGTCCCTTCTGACCCTAGCATCTATGAATCTATGAATAATATACAAAAGTTGGCTTCTTGAAAATCAAATCATTTTGAAATTCCATTTTTATAATTTCCTATTATTTTCTGCTTTGTTTATTATGTTAAAAATTATCTGCCATAAATATATCTCAGGCTTCATTTTCTCCAGTTAATACACTGTGACTCTTGCCTAGGGGAAGTGAAAAATCTATTATTGCACACTAACCTTCTTGCAGATGCATTTTTCATCTGTTTAATCATTTCACAATTCAGTTGTTAGGGGTGAGACAGCCAGTAAAACAATTTTTATTTATTGAAAAATACCCAAGAATAGTCCATAATGGCTACACTTGACACCACATCCCCTGCTTCAAAAACTAACGGGACTTAAATAACAATTTCAGCTAAAATGTATGTATTTTTTCCATCCCTCTTAAATGGTTTATTATCCATTAGCCTTCTCTGAATTCATTTCGCCAAATATCTGTTTACCTTTCGTATGTACTCTTACATTTTCTGATAAAACTGGGCACATCTACACTTGCACTTGCGCAGTAGCCTACTGTACTACATATTAAAGCATCATATAAAAAAATGTGATGATGCTAATGCACAGTAAAATATGCTACTGTGCATTGCCACCTAAAAATGATGTGGATTCGTTACTGCGCATTAAGGCAACCTAACGTGCATTTGTTTAGTACCTCACATTGCGGGGCATTTATATATGTGCTCCAGGAGTGGGTTGGGGTGGAGGGCATTTTAAATAGAGTGGCTCCGGGAGCCACTCTAATTAAAGCACCTTGTGTATCAGCATCCGTGCACTGAAAAATGGCGTCATTAAATAAAACTCATTGAACAAGCTTTGAAGTGCCCCTGCCGTAATTTTTAAGCACATGGACACTGGTACACAAGATGCTGGAGTCTTCTGGAGTGTGGTAATTACCACACTCCAGCAGACGCAATTAAGTGAGTCTGTTCCAACACGCAGTAATTACAGCATGTCAGAGCAGCCTTGCTGCTTGTGTATAGGCACTCAGATGTACTACATTTAATGCGCACGAGAAAAAGTGCTTTAATGCTCGTGTAGACGCACCCACTGGGTACAAATAACACAGCTCTACATTTGAGAAGGGCTTGATTTTACTCTTTGCAGATGTATAATTTCTCTTTTTGAAATGGCTAGATAGGTCACTACAGAGCCAAAATTAAACTCTCTCTCGCAGACTCAGGAATTAATGTGCAAAAACCCAGGTTAGTCTCTCTCTATTCTGACTTCACTAATATATAGCATTTCTTTTCACTGAACCTAGAATAAGATAATTTAGACTAGTCAGGTACAGGCCAGGTACAGACATCATACTTTTACGGGTATAAGTGATTGGAAACCATTCTATACCCGTAACAGAATAGAAGTTTGGCACAAATAGACTACTTTAAAAAATGGCAGAACCTAGTCTAAGAATTGTACCGCTCCCCACCCTCCGACAAAGGGAGAATGTGTATTCTGTTGGCTACCAATCTAAACTACACAACTTACAGAAAACCGCATAACTTAGATGGATTCAGCCTTGACTTTTTGAATGTCTGTACCTAGCCTTAGAAATGAGACTGTTAGGCCACGGCCACACAAGAAGGGGCAAGCACTTGCAGCAGCACAAATAGTAGCGGCACAAATTTGTGCCTCAGCGCATGCCGTGTCCAGCTCCTCCTGGGTCCCAGCCAGGTGTGCTGTGGGGGTTAGCTGGCTGGGGCACAGAGTAGCCAGCAGGTAGCCTTCACGGTGAGGCACACTGCGCCCCAGCCAGCTGCTACATGGTTGGCTGGGGTGTACTGTGCTTCAGCACAGGGGCTCTGCAGCACATGGAGATGGGGGAGCAGGCAGCCCTCTCTCTGTCTCCACATTCGTCCTGGTGCACGCTATTTTCATGCACTTTGCACTGATTTTTTTCCGGCATTTTTTTTTTTGCTACTGGGAAATCCTGGTAGCAAATTTTGCTTCTGTGCTGTGAATGAGCAGCACCACACATGGTTTAATAAGCAAAATGTGCAGTTTGTGGCAACATAAAGGACTTGCATGTCTGGACATACCATTAGAATGTACTACAGATAGATACTGTTAAATTATGAATTCCACTGGGGTAAAAACTAATTTTAATGATAAAAATAATCTGAAATTTTTTTTACAATATTTACAAACATTAGTTTTAAACCAAATAAACATCAATGGACAGAAAAGATAGCATGAGAAATACTCCTACAAGCTACCAACCACTAGCACAATAGAAGATTGATTTTGAGAGTTTTGAAAAGTGCCCAGAATTTACCAAATTCTGTTCCTTTGGAAGTAAATGGAATTAGCCAATTTTAAAGCACTCTGGATACGTCTACCCCCCAAAATTGCAAACTAATCCTGACACTATGAATGGTCATTTTTTGCTTGCAGTTCCTGTAATCTGTAAGGAATATGAAGTACTTTTAACTTTCTAAGTTTCCTGTTCTCATTTGTGACTCCAGTTAGACAATCTCCTATGAAGTAGAGCGGGGGGAAAATCCAAACACGTTATTCCTAGACACTTTAGCCAAAGGATACTAAATATCATGGTGTTGGTTCAGTTTTGGATTTCCAAATTTTACATATGGCTATTTCACATTTATTATACAAATTCAATCCATATCAAAGTGAATACTTTTTAATATCTCAAGGACTTTTTAATAACTCTATGCAGGATGAAATTTACTGCTATGATGCATGAAATCAGCACAACTTTCTTCACTTTAATTGTAATGGCCTATCTGAGTACAGGAATCTGAGGGGAAAAATCTTGATTTGCTTTCCACTTTTAATATATTTGCTTATTAGGAAATTCTGTCATTTTCACTAGCTCCTTTGCACTCAGTTGCAGGAATTACAGTCACCAATGTAGGATACAATGTATGAAATATCTTTTATCTCTTTATTTTGCCTTGAAGATACAGAAAATATGTTCCCATTGGCACAGAGTACAGGCAGGTGTGGAAAGTTTAACTATCCTAAAGAGTTCAATGTGAATAGGAGAAAAAATAAGGTAATTGTAATACAGAAGGATATTGTCAGCATAAAAGGCAGTCTAACCAAAGCTTGCTACTTGATAAACTGAAAACATTCACAGTTTACAGAAATTTAGCTTTCAGAAGAGCCAGAAGAATAATATCTACCATGGCAACCAACCAGAGCAGTCTTCTGGCACTTTCTGAATGAACATTTAGGAGGAGATTAATTCAATACTCAGACTGATGAAAGGACTCTTGAGATCCATAACTGTCTCCCACAAATTACACTCATTGTACAACTGCATGTTTAGAACAGATTGCACATTACCTATATTGAACTAGAGCTTTCATAGCAAATTTATATGAAACAGATTAAATCCACATGATGTGTCGCACCTTTTTCACATACTCTATTGGATACATTTACAAAAAAGGATATTTCATTAAGCAGTGATTAAAGAGAATATGGTATTGTGCTTAACAGATCAGTGAAGTTTTGTGGATTTTATTTTAAATGTAGTTCTATTTAGAAGCCATTGTAAACCACTCTTCAATCTAACCTTTAAATCCTTGACCCAAATAAAAAGCTATGAACAATTAAGCACACAGATACTATAATATACTTGCTATAAAACCGTGAATAGGACCCAAAGTATTGCCACGTAATAGTCACATTAAATGGTTAGCAACATTCTCTTTCATACATTTCATGCTTCATATATATATATATATATATATATAATCAGATCCAAATGATGCAGACAAACCTCTATCAATAATTGTATGTATTTCTATTTACAAATGTCAAAACACTTTTTTCAGCAAAGACTGAATCTGATGAGCATAATATATTTCATTTTAAAGGCAGGTGTAGCTTTTTAAAAATGATGTTAGAAGGGTAAACAACTAGCTGCTTCATCAGAATTTAAATTACTCTAGAGCCTAGCCTTCCACGGAAAGATAATTTACTGTAAGATTATGTCATTTATAGATGTCCTTAATACTGTGACTTATTATACTGTACAACATTCAAAGTGAAATAAATTTGCTATGAGACAAGATTTACAGGCACAGAAATATTCAGAGGTAGAGGCGTAACAAAGCGTTTCTGCACCTTGAGCAGCAGCAGCCACTGATGAGTTTGGCTGCCCACCCTTACCGTTCACAAGTTAGCACAGCATCAAAGTAGTAGTCAGCTAGTTGGATGAATGCAGAAAGGATGCATTGTAGTTCATGGGCAGATACAGGATTTTGCAAAGGGGGTGCAGATGACGCAAGACATCACCACATATAACAACACACTTTTTTCTCCAGTTGAAGAGAAACTAGAAGTTTTGCTCACTTACTAAGGGGTAAGCACTATATTATTCAGATTGAGATCAAAGCAAAAAAACCCCCAAACTATTGGAATGTACATTCATTTGCTAGATTGATATATAAAGTTTAAAAAAACACAACAAATAAGGCAAAGATTAGTCAAAATTGTAAAAAAAGACAGTCATTATTCCTGTAGTCATTGTAGTTAAATGTACAGCCAACTCTTAATAGACTCATAAAACAAAATCTAGCCTTCCTGAGCATCTTGGTAATGCCTCCAATATTTCACTGTCAGTTAATTCTGCATATGACAACACCTGAGTTAAGGTTTTTAGCTACAGCTAAAAACAGTCTACAGGGCTATGAAACAGATGACATTACCAGGAATCACCATCACATTTGCAAATGAAGGAATAGTGTGAATAATGGAAAATCAAGACCATTAAAAAAGAGAGTCATTGCCACCTGTGGAGCAGAGAGATTAGCAGGAATCAGAGAGCTGATAATGAGCCACAAATCCAATTGACTCTCTCAACACTGCCTGAATGCCTCTGTCCCTGCCAGGCAGTGGTTTTAAAGTCTGGGTGGACCAGGAATCAAGGGGAGTGCAACTGCACCTCCCTGGATATGCCTCTGTTCTGGTTCTTTCTAAGATTATGAAGTGTAGGTCTTCTCACAAGCACAATGAGGCAGCTACATTGATACTGATATTGGAGCTAGCTAGTTTTAATACTGGTGTAGATATTAGGGCTGTGCAAAGCTTTGGTCCCTGTGCAGGCCGGGAGCGACCCGAGCCCTTTTCGCGCTGCACGTGGGCTGTGGCCAGCAGCCCGGGCACGCCGGGTCGGAGAGGGAAGGCCTTCGAGCTGGAATTAGGCACAAACACGTATTGGTAGTTTAAAAGATTGTTTACTTACACCGAGATAGCAGTGGTGCAGGCTGGAAAACTTGCTTAAGTTGCGGTTACAGACAGAAAAGAAGAGAAGTGGACAAGAGTTCTAGACTTGTGAACTCTAGCCCAGTCCGGCTGAAGGCTCTAAACACGCGAGCCTGTCGTGTCAGCCGAAGAAAGTACTCGT
>NW_005842434.1:439384-447231 GCF_000455745.1 Alligator sinensis
GAATAATTTAGAACTGGCCAATAATGGGACTCGAATTAGCATACAAATGGCGGGAACTCTTTGCAACGAGCATCTCTGTGCTGCAACAAAGAAATGCACCCTGCAAAGAAAGCTTCAAATTGGCGGGAAACTCGTCCCTTACACCGGGGTTTTCTTTTGCAGCAGAAAACTCCACCATGCAAGGAAGCTGTAATTTAGCGGGGACAATTTAACAGTGCCGAAGCACACAAAAACAAAAATCACACCCTTTGGGTTGTGACAGTCCCTAATTAAATTCAGAGGAGATCCGGCCCAATTTGAATTCAAATCGAATCAGGGGACACTTTAATCTCTCTGAATTGATTCGGAACCCTCCGAATCAATTCAGAGAGATTTGGAAAGCTTCAGAGATAACAACAGCATTAAATGTTTTTTCTACATACCTCTAGGTAGCAGGGGGCTCGTGAATGCTGTGATGCTGGGTGCATGGAACATCCCACAGGAGCATGAGGGGCTCTGCAGCACGCTCAGCAGCAGATCCAGAAGTGGACCAGAAGCACCTCCGGGTTTGCTGGGGAGCGCGCTGGGGGGGCCACCCCCTGCCCTTCGGCTCGGTGACTGGTGCTGGGGGGAGTACCTGGGGTCCCCCTGTGGCCGATCGCCGAGCTGGGGAGGCATGGGGGGCCAGGGAGGCCCCCCTCAGCGTGCTCCCCAGCAGACGCAGAAGTGGACTGGAAGTTTTTCCGGTCCACTTCTGGGTTCGCCGCCGAGCACGTGGAGTGCCCCCTCCCACCCCCCCCATGGGATGCTCCATGCGCCCCATCATTGCAGCGTTCACAAGCTGTGCCTGCTACCTCAAGGTATGTAGAAAAAAACTTTTAAAGCTGTGTCTATGTCTGAATTGCTGATTCTCTGAATCAGCATTAAAATCTTCAGATTTGGCCGAATTAAATCAGGGACAGTGATCTGAATCAATGAATCGAATCACTGTTCTTGATTTGGGCTGAATCCAAATCCAATCGGGCCCGCTTCACACACCCCTAGTAGATATCTCTTCCAAGCTACAGTGGGCTCACTGTCCATTGTGACTGCAGTGGAGACAGACTGTAAGAGTGAACACCAGACTGGGAGTTAGAACTTATAAGTTCCAAAATCAATTCTGACACTGATTGGTTCTGTGGGTTTGAGCAAGTCAACAAAATTTTCACGTTGGTGGTGATAATGGAACCTCTCTACCTAAAAGAATTAATTTATCTCATAATGTTTGTGAAGTGCTTTGATGACAGAAAACACTGTACAAGTGCTTATTATTGGGAATGATAGCATATTAATGTAATGTAAAGACAAGTGAGGTCAGAGGAAGTAATCCTGAAAATGACTCAAGTTTGAAATAGTGCATTCAGTTCTGGACTCCTCATTATAAGACAGACAGTAATAAATTACATGGAGTTACAGAGAATAACCAGAAATATAATTACAGATCTTAATGAAAAATCAGAAACCTTGATTAAACAATTCTATGAGAACAATCATCTTTTTTTCTTTTTCATGTTCTTGTGACAAGCTATTTAGCAGAATATGCAGATTTTGTTGTAGTCTGACAGGTCGTGCATTGAGCGCTAATGCTAACAACCGTATAAGAACCAAACAATAAGAGCATATAGATACCTTAATGGCATAAACATTATGTAAACAGAGCCATTATTCAGCACATACACAAGGAGTAAAACAACTGCACTGAAGAGAAAAGAGCATAAAGTATCAAGAGCATAAAGTATCAAGAGAAGTAGCTGAATGCCCATTGCTTCAGTAGCAGAATGTCCACTGCCTCATTTAAGCTAAAATGTGCACAGTACGCAAACCTTTATCATGAGGAAGAATTGCACACTGTTTTGCCAGTGACCAGATCATCTAGGGCAGTGGTTCTCAACCATTTATGTATGAGGACCCATTTGTAAACACTGATGGCCAGTCTTGACCCAGTGCCCCTCACTCCTGACTCTCTGCCCCCCACCCCCAGGCCCTAGCCCCACAGTGTGTGGGGCAGGGGATGGGTGTATGGAAAAAGGAGGGGGGGGGGGGCATTGGGAGCCCCAAGCAGTCCCTCGCAGGCTGGCACTCTGCCAGCCTGCAACAGAAATGCCAGTTTCCCATGTTTTTGTCCTTTAAAGGAGAAACCATGTTTAAAGTTTGTTTGCAACCCTTTAATATATTCTTGTGACTCACTTTTGGGTCGTGACCCATGGGTTGAGAAACCTCTCTCGGGTGGCCAACCTATGGCACGTGCATCACAAGTGATACGGGCAGTCTCTGTGTGAGACAGGTAGCACAGAAGCAGATAGGAAGATTGGGCAGGGAGCACAAGGCAGAAAACAGAAAGCAGAGCAGTCAATCAAGCAGGGGAAGATCAGTGTGGTACTCAGAGATGGTATTTGGCTAATTTGCGATATACCTCTGAAAAAGGTTGTTCCCCTCTGCTTAATGATCTAGGTTATGAACAAACGTACCTTGTAACCACTTTAAAAAAGAAGGGGGAACTGCCACTTGGCAATGTCCTTCAGCTTTTACCATCTGTTACATCTGCATGATCCTATAGTAATACAAGTGCCCTAAATTGACCTTGAATGAAACACGGTCAGTTCTTCCACACTTGTACTGCTATAGAATCAACCAGACGTAACAGTTTAGTTTAAACAACTGATATCTTTTGCTATCAATACAGTCCTTGGGCGCGTTCACACATGCAAGCACACGCGCTTGCAAATTTGAGCTGGGGCTTCTTGCCTCAGCACACGTGCTTGGACATGCACTTTGGTGTGGAGCAAATTGTGCCACTTGGGGCAAAATAACCCTGCCTGGCTCCTCCCGGATCTGAAGGTAGGGGGAGCTAGAGCCTGGGGCCAGCACCTGTGCTATCCCCAGCAGCATAAAAAAGCAGCCTTCTCCTAGCCTCAGCAGTATAAAAAGCTGCCCTGGCAAGTAGCTCAGGGCTACTAGCTCTCAGGAGCTTCTGGGGCCCAGCCAATTGGTACCTGGGGACACAACCCCTTGCGCCAGCAGAACGCCCCTGAGATTCCCTTGCCCCCTCTACCCACTGCAGCAGTCTGGCAGTGGGGGCTGCTGCCTGGCTGTGACCTGCAGTGCACCTGCCAGACTCAGATGAGGACTGCACAGCCAGTAGAGGCATCTGCCCCTCTGGGCCAGCTGTCAGTGGACTGTGGTTGCAGGGTTGGCCTCTGTGTGGCACTACTGCCACGTGTGTTCCCTGCCTGGCCATCTGGGCAGTTATCACCCGGAAGATGTTCCGGGTGTGGTGGCCTACTTTGAACTGTCAAAGCATGTCCTCCTGGCCCTATCTGGCCAGGAGGTTAGCCACAGCCAGCTGGGTCCAAGGTGCCAGCTCTGAGCAGGCAGGGTCCTGCCACTGGCCTCTCTAGCAGGAATTCTGGTGTTCCCTATTGGAAAACTGAAAAATCCCTGATAAAAAAATTTCCAAAGTCACTCTGTAAAATACTCCCAAATCCATGTACCTCCAGAAATAAAACAAAAGACCACTATAAAGAGAGAGAGACAGTGAGACAGAGACAGCGATTAATTGGACAATGCTTTATTGATATATATAGTTATTTTATTGATATATAGTGTTAAAGGAAGTCTCTTATCATAATAATAAAGTAAACTCTAAATACAGGTTTCATGGATTCATGAATACATGAATATATATTTTGCTGCCCTCCCACAGGAGATTTGGCCCCCACACAAGGGCTATGGCCCCCCAACAGTGGATTTGGCTCCTACACAAGGGCTACAGCCCCCCAACAGGGAATTCGGCCCCCACACAAGGCACAAGGCACAGAGGTGTGCCTGAGGAGGCACACCTCTGTGAGCAAACAAAAAACCCATCCTTGTCTCTGTAAAAGAATTAAATGTTTTCAGGTTAGTGTATCTTCAAGGGGAACTAACAATTCTAATCTTGAGAATTTGGTCACTAAGGATTTGTGCAAGTACTTACATTACTCAGTAAATTATCTTTTCCCAACAACGCTACCTCAGGATTATCTCTAAAATTTACCGCTATCTTTAAATTAAGTTAGACAAATTATCCAACATATGTTAGTTTAAATCAGTGCATGTTGTCAAGTAAAATATGCGACTACAAAGGAAAGAAGAATTGTTTGTAAATGTGAACCCTGATCCGACCTTAATCACCTTCTGCCTAGATAACTGAAATCTTTTCCTCTCTGGACTTGATTTTTGTACTATTTCCTTGCTTGTCCATAAAAACTACTGGTTAAAATAATTTCCTTGATTTGTCATTCTAACTCTAGTATTCCCACTTTTCAGTCCTGTGAATGGCTCCCCCACTTCTATCATATTAAACACAAACTTCTTGTTCTAACTTTCAAAAAAATTTCCTAACTTTGTCTTAATTGACCTAAGAATCCCATTATCCTATTAAGAGGTTGGCTCCTGCCTCACTCTGCCAGTACCAGCTTCTAATTCCTCCTAGTTTGCTTTTTCCACAAGAACCTTGGTACTGTCGTCCCATCTTGCCCCAGAATGTGTAGGAAAAGCTTCCAGTGAACATCTATAAGCCTGTCCCCTTATACTCTGAGTTCCTTGACACCAACCTTCTTTCAATATGATGCACACAGAAAAATGTTACACAATAAAGATGAGACAGGTGATAAGTTGCTGTTATTACTGCTAGCAATAGTGATAAGCTAGAAAGTTAGCATGCAACCTATCCATGCTAAAATATCTGATTACTTTGTTACAACTTTCTCTTCTATGCCATAATTTTTGTCACTGCCCTCATCCTATTCTTTTATCCAATGATGGATAAAGTCTTCAAAAGTTTTGGACCATCTTAACTATGTCAGTTATGAATAAACATAGTAAGAAATTATAAGTATAGCATGGCAGTGTAACAGCTAACAAAGATCTCGCTGTTTTGGAAGTGATGTGCTTTGGAGCTGTATTTCCCAGGAGTAATTTCTACTCATAATTGTTTGAAGGAAGATTAATTGCACAACAGCAGATTATGGGAGCTCCAGATATTTTTGAATGGATCTAAAAAGTTAAATATAGTAACACATCCTCCAAAGGTAATCTTGCCAGCTAAATACCCTCCATCTTCTCAAGATGACAGCTGATTGTTTCCTCGGTAACAAAGGCTGCTCCACACTGTGGCATATTAAAGGGAAACAGTCAACTTGAAATCACGTTTCTAGCTGAAACGGTTATACTCACTATAGCTACAAATAACCCTTGAGCTTTCTAGGACAGAAAGAGCTTGCTTCTAATATTTGTATTGATTTTCATGTTAACTGTATGCATGTGACAGGAATGAGCATATAATTGTCATGACCCAAAGGCATGATTTTGTGTGTGCTTCAGCACCAGAATTATCCCCGCCAAGTTGCAGCTTCATTGCACGGGAGTTTCCTGTTGCAGAGGAAAACCCCGGTGCAGGGACGAGTTTCCCGCCTTTTTTGCAGCTTCTTTTGCAGAGTGCATTGCTCAAGTTGCAAGAGGAATGCACGGTGCAAAAGAGTTCCCGCCACCGGTATGCAAATTCGTTCCCCGCTATTGGCTAGTTTTAAATTATTCCCACGTGGCGGCTAGCGATTGGCCTGTTAGCCGTATAAGAGGCTTGAGCAGTTTCCGCCCAAGCCGAAGAGGACTCCACATCCATCTCGTGGGGACTCTGGATACACGGCAGGGTAATAGAAACCCTGTGTGAGATTCAGAGGAGCTTGGCGACCTGATCCATCGCCCACCTCTTCCCGTCTTCGAGCGCAACTTTTATAAGACGTACCTACGATTCTGATTTTGGTGGCGCGTTCACCCAGAGCATCTGGGGCTCTGTTCCGTGGAGCCTAGCAAACTCCACGAGACCGTCCGTGTTGTCTGTGTCTGTAACCGCAACTCAAGCAAGTTTTCCAGCCTGCACCACTGCCATCTCGGTGTAAGTAAACAATCTTTAAAACTACCACTAAGCGTTTGTGCCTAATTCCAGCTCGTCGCCCTCCCTCTCCGACCCAGCGTGCCCGGGCTGCTGGCCACAGCCCGCGTGCAGCACGGAAAAGGGCCCGGGTCGCGCCCGGCCCGCACAATAATCAGTTTTGCACTGGTTTGATGACAGTCTGTTGCATCATCCTCAAATGCTGCTCTGCAGAGAATTCACTTGTACATGGTTCCCTCTGCAAAAGGATGATTATGGTAACAGGAGAAACAAACCTGAAACTGAAAGTGAAAATGAAGAAGCAGTAGGTATAGGTAGGGACCACTTAATTTCCGGATGTCATGGAAACCACGAAATCCAAGATTATTCACAAAATCAACAAAAACAAACATATTAAAAATTAAATGCTGGCTCCCCAGTGTGAGCCAGAGGTTCTCACTGCCAGGAGGGGAGGGCACCAGCTGGTGGGGCAGCACAAAGGGCAGCAAAGATGATCACTGCACACACATCCCTCCTCACTGCCTGGAGCTTCTGTGCCAATCAAGGGCTACTAGCAATCAAGATGGTTCACAACCCCTTGTCCCTCCCCCCTCTGGGCATCTCTGCTAATCAGTGCCAAGGGATGGAGCTGGCAGCCGCCCCTCACCCATCAGCCTCAGGGCTAGGGTGACCATCTGTCCCTAATTGGACAGGACAGTGCCAAAATATAAACATCAGGTCCTGGTCCCGGGCTGAATGACTCCAGGACAGCATTTGTCTTGGATTCTCCTCGACACAGTGAAACCATAGCAACTATTAACCCAGTATCACGTGCAGGGGTCCAGGTTTTCATTTCACCACAGAAAAATGCAGGAAACTGCGGGTTTCCCCTTGCAGGCTGGCAGAGTTCCAGGCTGGGGTTACTGGGACCCCAGGGGCAAGGTGGGGAGCAGGATGGAGTTGCGGGCAGTTCATCCAGGGGATCAGCATCCCAGTGCTTAAAAATGGCGGGAGGGGAGCTTGAACTAAAGCTTGTCAAATGAGTTTTAGTTCAAGGACTGCCACAACCATTTTTAAGTGCAGGTCTTCCTTTCTTTAACCCTCTCCTACTCCCTCTCTAATTGTTCCTTCACTGTGTTACTAAGAGGGTTCCACATTTCTGGACTCAAGTCTGTGACCGCTCCTCTTCTCTTTCTCTCTATGTTGTCTCCAGTTGATCTCATTTGATGTAATATAAAAGGAAGATTTCCATTTTGCTCACTTCAATTCAAGATATAATGTCAGAAAATGTCTGACTGGTTGCCCTCACAAAAGTCTTCAGGTTCATTGTGCTAGTCTTAATTAACTGCATTGCTTCACTGGGATACCCATATGAATCTCAGGGTGGGGAAGGACTGTACTATGAGGAAGTTGAAGTTAAAATTAAAAAAAAAAAATCAAATCAGGATCTGAAATCTAAACTCTTTTTATGAATTGTAAATTAGAATACAATTTCATTGAAAAAGAAGTAACTGAAAAGATCAGATAGTGCCTTGCCACAGCAAAATCAGTTTCCCCAGGGCATTATTGTTTAACGTCATCATTACCTGTATTATTTACTAGCTGATTTGCAATTTGCTTTGTATGTATCCAGCAATAAAGGCTTTCCTAAGACCACTGAACATTACTGCCACCTGCAGTGCTGTGTGCCACTTAATTACATAATTTTAAACAACTAGCAAATCGAGAGGAATTCAGAAAAACTTCCAAGGACTCTTAATTTGATAAAAAAATCAAGTTACCTTGTTTCAAATCAAAAACAACATCACCACTATACCTATGACACCTATAACAATTCAGTGTAAATCAACACTAGCTCACAATATATAGTAACATGACCAAAGTTTTTATGTATAATTAAAGTTGAAACATCTGTAGGGAA
>NW_005842434.1:447262-460010 GCF_000455745.1 Alligator sinensis
TGATCCTGATAAAACTCTGGGCAGGTTATTTGGCCTTTTCTTTATAATCTCTAACGACTGCTGCTAAGTGACTTAGGATGCACATTACTGTTAAAATTGTCACTGGTTCAAATCTGCAAGCTGATTTAATAGCACCAAACAGTTGCTATAAAAGCACACAAAATATGCACACATGTAACCCTCCCCAGCAATCAACGAACTGGAAAAGAAAGATGTACTTTAAATCAGCAGATATGTTTTCTGGATAACTTGCATCCATATCATATATCAACAGCATAACTGGTACAAGCAAGAATTGTTTATTTGCTTTGAAACTGAAAACATTCCTGTAGCATGACTTTGACATCAACCCAAAAATTTAGTGGAAGTAATATTAAGACTGAAGCCAAAGCACATCCGCAAATGCACCATACACAACAACCTTTACCTCCATACCCCATCTCCCTCAACCTCATTTTAAGGTTTCAACATTCAGTTTTATTCACATTAGGCTTTCCTCCAAAACTAGCACATTCTGTTCTCACTGCAATAAAGTCCTTGAGAACCAGGCATTTTAAATGTTATAGCTGAAATGTGGGCATAATGAGAGTAAATTAAATGCAATTTAATCTAGTTGGGAGGCCGGGAGACTGTGTTCAAATACAAAATGTTGTGATGAGAGCAACAGCACAATTCAGAATAGACTCTCTTCTTCTTTCACTCTTTGTCTGTGTCCTAATAAAATCAATGTAAATGAACTGCCTAGTGGAACATGGTTGGCATGGGTACCTAAATGACTTTTTTTTAGACTGCTTCTTTTCCTGGATTTATTCCACTGTCATTGTGTTTAGGACTGTAGAACATTAAAGAGGCAAATAAACTGATGTTTTCAAAATACTCACAGTACAGGGACATTTTAAGATGCCTACCAGCTGTTTAGAGTTCAGGATAAGCTGCAATCATACAAACGCTACATTTATGAAATCAGGTTTGTGAAACTGACTGTATATAACATAACAATGTCTCTCCCATGGAGATCATAAACATGAGGATTTAAGTAAACAAGCAAGAATGAGGAAACGTAGAATTAAAAAGATTAAAAGATTATACTTACTAAAAAGTTATATATAATGCAGAACAGACCAAAAGGGAAAAACAGGAATGAAAGAAATTTTATAATTTATTAAAACATTAAAGTTAAAAATAAAACAACACGTAAAAACTAGTCTAATAGCCAGGACAAAAATCCAGAAAACAGAACACTTCCCCCCTCAAAAAAACGGGGGGGAGGGGAGAGACATGACAAATTTACTCTGTAGTCATAGGCTCTAGCTTTTTTCCCCACAAAGCTAAAGGAGGCCACTCATCTAGGCAATGAAGTACAGTAGTAAAGATCAAGCTACTTCCTCTTGCTCACCTAAAACTATATGTGAAAAAGCTGGTACTTCCCTTTCAGTAGCAGTGTTTTTTCAAGATACATAGTCCACATGGAGCCTGGTACACATGATCCTCATGTGTCTGAGATCAGCTCCATCCAGCAGGATGAACTCTGGATGGCCTTGTGCCCCACAAGTGAGCACATAAATTATGGAGTGGGCCCAACCCTCCCCCAGGTCCTTCACCAAATTGCTGAGCTATAAGACTGTAAAAATGGAAAATGAGAGTAGGTCATGGGATCAATGTGGCCTACATACCTTGAAGAATTGCTTACTGCATAAACTATGCAAACACTCTCTTTGCCCACCTGGATCTCACTATTAGTGACTAGCAAAAAGTTATCTCCTGGCTTGGAATTGGGTGCTTGAGTTGCATATTAATTAGGATTACAGGACAGCATTACCAAAGTGGATGTCCAAAATGGACTGCAATAACATAAGTGGCTCTACCTAGCTAGCCCAGAGAAGGATGTTATGGTTAGACATACTTGTATCACAGAATCATAGAAAAGTAGGGCTGCAAGGGACATCCAGAGGTCTACTCCAGGGGTGTCAAACTCACCCAACTGTATAGGCCAGTTGCCAGGCCTGTCTGCAGGCCGGATCAAGACTGATGCCCATAGTGCCAGGTCCAGCCTGCATGCCATGTGCATGCAGCACAGGTACCTGGGGGACAAGAGTGCATGTGGAACCTGTACCACACCAGACCTGCACATTGGCCCTGGGGCCAGTCTGGATCTGGCCATACATGCAGGGTCGGTCCAGTAGGATGCTGCATGCAGCCCATGCCCTGGACCTTGTCTTGTGTGCAGTACTGGGTCCAGTCTGTGTGGTCGGACCCAGAGGGTAGTAATTGATGGAAGTCAATCATCATGGTGCCCTGTGACCAGCGGGGTCCCCCAAGGCTCTGTCCTTGGACCCATATTGTTCAACATCTTCATTAATGATGTGGACACTGGAGTCAGAAGCGGACTGGCCAAGTTCGCCGATGACACCAAACTTTGGGGCAAAGCATCCACACCAGAAGACAGGAGGGCGATCCAGGCTGACCTGGACAGGCTCAGCAAATGGGTGGATGAGAACCTGATGGTGTTTAACACTGAAAAATGCAAGGTTCTCCACCTTGGGAGGAAAAACCTGCAGCATCCTTATAGGCTCGGCAGTGCTACACTGGCTAGCACTATGGAAGAAAGAGACTTGGGGGTCATCATTGACCACAAGATGAACATGAGCCTGCAATGCGATGCTGCAGCTAGTAAAGCAACCAAAACACTGGCTTGCATCCATAGATGCTTCTCAAGCAAATCCTGGGATGTCATTCTCCCCTTGTATTCAGCCTTAGTGAGGCCGCAGCTGGAGTACTGCATCCAGTCTTGGGCTCCACAATTCAAAAAGGATGTGGAGAAGCTTGAGAGAGTCCAGAGAAGAGCCACGCGCGTGATCAGAGGTCAGGAAAATAGACATTACAACGACAGGCTGAGAGCCATGGGGCTCTTTAGCCTGGAAAAGCGCAGGCTCAGGGGTGATCTGATGGCCACCTATAAGTTTATCAGGGGTGACCACCAGTATCTGGGGGAACATTTGTTCACCAGAGCGCCCCAAGGGATGATGAGGTTGAACGGTTACAAACTACTGTAGGACCACCGGAGGTGGTTCAAGCACCTACATTGAACACCTTCAAGAGTAAATTGGATGCTTATCTTGCTGGGATCCTATGACCCCAGCTCACTTCCTGCTCTTCGGGCAGGGGGCTGGACTCGATCTTCCAAGGTCCCTTCCAGCCCTAATGTCTATGAAATCTATGAAATCATGTGCAGAGGGCGTTGGGTTCCTGCAGCCCTATTTGGCTTGGCCCTGGAGCCAGCACACAAAGCCTGGCTGACACAGGTACCACATGCACAGCACACCCCAGACTGCTCCCCTGTGCCATGTATGGCATGTGTGGAACCAAATCCAGCCCACACAGCACATGCAAAATAGTCTGTGGGGGCAGGGCCAAAGATCCACAGGGGAGATCATTCATAAATCAGATACAGCTTGCAGACCATGTTTAAAACCCTAATCTAGTTCAACCCTCTGCCTGAGGCAGGATCATCTCTTTCCAGACCACCCTTTACAAATCCTTGTCTAACCTATTAATAAAACTACACAATTAGCCCTCTCATACAACAACAAGGCACAGCACCGTAACTTGCCAAAGGGAAAGCAGGGGGACAAGAGTGGTCAGTGCCCTGTTGCTGCAACAGTTATTAAAATGCACATAAGAAATGCAGGGAAGAAAGCCAAGCCTCCACCCCCCTCCCTAGTCCATACCAATATGACCATGATATAAAATTCCTTTCTGACCCCAAATGCAGTGACTGGTCTCATCCTGAGCAGAAGGACAAGACCATCTAACTAGGAACCTTTGGGTTTTAGTGCCAGCAGGAGCAGTGGCACACCCCAGTCAAAATTTCCAGCCTGGGCAGCAGCCGGCACCCAATGCTTCTAAGGAAGGTGGAATACCCTTCCCTAACCAAGCCCCTCAACATCTGTAACAACAGAGGGAAAAATTCTTTCTTGGCCATGTGGCAACCAGCAACGCCTAGAAGCACAGAAAATACCAAACACCCTCCATTCTGCTTTGCAAGCTGAGGACACCAAACGTAACTCCATGTACCACATCTTCTTCCACTCACCACATCCTCTTTCTGGACACCAGAACTCCCTTTTCTGTTTCCCCTCCACAATCTTATCCCAGCTCCTTTAATCTTCTTTCATAACTAAACTAGTTGTGGAGCTCTGCTTCATTCTCCTGCTATTGAGTACAGCCATCTCCAATATCCACCTCCTTTAGACACTTCTCCTTATCTTGCAGCAGTCTATAGGAGGGAGGGCTCCTGGACTTCTAACTGTTGCTTTTTACAGAGTAGGGTTGGGTATTTGACGATCAAATAAAGTTTGATCAATTGACCGTTCAAATATTGATCAAAAATTGTAAAAAATTGCCAGTAAGTTTAAATAATACATAGAAAAAGCAAATTTTCCATTAAATGGGTCAAAAAGCAATACAAAATATTTCTGTCAAGAAAACTACAAAAAATGTAGGGTTTTTTTTTTTTGTAAAATCATTATAATATTTGCTATAATATTTGACTGGTCAAAAATATGCATTCAACTGATGATATTTGACCAGTCAATTGACCACTTGCCAAACCTATTGCAGAACACTCAAGGCATAACTACTCCTAGATCATTCCTAACCAATGCTTATCCAACTTATTTTTGAAAATCTGCTATGATAGAGATTCCACAAACTCCCTAGGCAGTCTATTCCACTATTTTACTGTTCTAACAGTGAGAAGTTTTTCCTAATACCCACTCTAAACTTTACTTTGCTGCAAATGGAAGCCATTAATATGTACTGTCCTCTCTGCAGCAATGGAAAGACGGTGTTCTCTCTCTTCTTTACGGTAGCCCTTCCAATATTTGAAAACTGCTATCATGTCCCCTATTAACTGCCTTTTCTGCAAGCTGAACATGCCTATTTCTTTCAACCTCCCTTCATATGACTCACCTGCCAAGTCCTTTATCATTTTTCTCACCAACCACTGAACCCTAACTTCTCCAAATCCTTCTTAAAATGTGGAGACCAAAACCGCGCACAGTACCCTAGTTGAGGTACAGCCAGCACTGAGTAAAGAAGCACTATATCACCTCCTATGTCCTGTATGCAATAATCCTATTGACGCAGCTCAAAACTGCATTTGTGCAGCTGCGTCACATTACAGACTCATATTAAGAAGCTATTTCACTAGTCTTCAAGTAGATAGCACCAGTTCCTTAACTCTGGTGCACTGAAGAAAGAAAGCTTAGGTTGTCATGTGATTGCAAAGTTTGACATGACTCTTGTATTTCTCTCTTGTAGGCTGAGGAAGGAATAATCTACATCTCAGCTTATCTCAAGCGATGCCCCTTCCTATCTCTTCCTATACCCAGAACCTCCCTCAGCCAAAGCTGCTGACTGGGGCCTCTTGGACAATACAGCTCTGGAACTCAGGGGTGAATTACTGCTCATTCAGTATTAAACAGGACTGCAAAAAACATTGACTACCAGTGTCTTTCATCCTCATGTGTCCCCCGAGCATTCTAAAATGAATCAATTTAGGCAGCAATTTCTAGCCTTCCAAGTTTGTTTTTTTTAAAAGAGTGACAGATGCATCCTTTACCTACGCAAAAAAGGCAACACAGTTCCCATCATTAAACAGAATACAAACATCATAATGACATATTTTAAACATGAGAATTTGTTTGCACTATAATGGCTAGAGTCCTGGTATTAACACGTCACATTTCTATTATTTGTTTTATAGTCTCCATGAGCAACTAAGGGTGTGTGTGTGTTTATATTATACAATGCAATGCCATGCAGATACCTGTGCTAGCTCAGGTAATGTTAAGAGAACAGATGCATCTGTGAAGCACTCTGCCTAGGATGATTAGCTCTACTGACAAACAGGATTCATCAGTCTGGGCAAAATGCTGTTCCACTGCAGCTACAGAGCTAACAGTACCCACACAAAACCATTCAGAGTTATCTTGCATGTCTTTGCATGACACTGCATTGTGCAAGTAGCCAACTAGTCTTTAAGGGTATGTCTAACAAATAAGTTGCTCAGAAGTAGATGGATACTGCAAGAATTCCATCTGGCTGCTAGGATGTGGTCAGAAGGAACTGTGCTTTATACTTTTGGATAGAAGAGAGGCATTAGTGCATCTGTTATACAGACACAGCCCCAAAAGACACTCCTAGCCAAAAGAATTCAATCTCATGCACATGCACCTCAGAACTGTGATCCATTCAGAGTCACTCAAAGGAAAACATCGTAATTCCAAAGAAATACTTCAGAGGCTGAGATGAGAAAAGAATGGAAGTGCATTTTTACACACACGGCTTGGGAGAGGCTACTGATATTTCTATATGAAGTATCCTATGATTTGTATTTGACCTACACTAATGAATGTTTCTATTCTTAGACACAGTTTTCCAGAGGGGACTGGTGATTTCTGCGTTCTAAATTTGGGACACCCTAGAGTGTCTTTATTTCCACAGGACAGGAAAGCAAAGCACTTTCTGAAAATCAGGCCATCTTATATTGGCTACACATAGTCACTAGTCACTTTGGAAAAATGCAACTCTTTCCTTTCTCTGATGGACCAAATCACAATGGGACACAAAGAAGAAAATGTCAAGGATAAAACCCCAACTCACATTGGGTTTAATAACATTCAACCTTTATATCAGTTTCATTCAAAACATTTTTTTATTTTAGATCAGAGCTGTCAAACTGGTTCTCCACAGCACAATGTATGGCCCCAAGGATCCCACCCAGTGCCCACTCCCCACACTGCTCCAGGTGCTGCTGTAACCCACGGTGTGGTACAGCAAGGGAGCTGAGGGAAGGCTGCCTGTGCACCCGATTCCAGGGGAGGGCGCCACCAGTACAGTGCAAGAGTTTGTCTATGGAGTACAGGCGAGATGTGGCCAAGGGGACTGTGCCTCATACTAAAGTTGCCCCTGGCTGCTTAGAAGTTGGACAGCCCTGCTTTAGATTGCTATGGTAAGTGCATTGTGAGATTGCATGCAAACTGTCAAGTATTTTTTCAATAATGTCTACAATCAAGTAGTACAAATTTATTACTATCTATTAGGTAAACTACCTTCTTGGCTTTGCATTTTCATTATGATGAATAAAAAGGGCCTCCAGATCTTTCTTGTAATTTCTGCCTTTAAAAACATTTAAAATATCCAGTCCTTTTCATGAGGGAACCTTTACAAAATCTTTGGACGACTTGAATAGTGATGTCAGACTAATTTATATAATTCGAGTTGGAACTCTTCCTTTTAGAAATGAAGGGGAAAAGGATGCTGGATCAGACTATAAACGAATAATGGCTTCAATATTTTAATTGATCCAACCAAACATCTGAAACATAGCACTGAAACAAAAATATTTGATTGTGATGTAAGCTTTAGGGTACAACCTGCTCTTTTAACTCAAATTCACTATAGAACAAAATAAGTTTTGAATGATGCCCTTTGCACTTTCTTCGCTTTATTATAAATCATTCTAGTATTTGTTAATACATTCATGAAATGCTCATTCATTCAAAACTGCTGTTGCTACAACTACAGTACCACATCATTTAGATATAAATTTTCTATGTGAATGTGTGTAATATTCTTTAATACTCAAGCTGTAATTAGTTTGGGAAGAATAGCCTGCAGACCAGCACTGGAGAACACTTACATAACATGTAACATATTACATAACTTTCATATATAGTGACAGCCAAACGATCGCTAGGGTTTCTGACCACTAGATAGCTTCTCTCACCCTTCCTTTCACTCATGGATAAGAGATGTGAAAAAAGGCCACTTAGATTACATGGTATCAGTATCCTAATGGAGTCACATTTGCTAGTAGCATACTGCTGAGAAGATTTCTGGTTTTCAGACTTTTTGACTAAGTAAATTCAGGTTTACAAATTTAAAAGGTATCCATTATCACTCAGCCTAAAATCAGACATGGATTCTAATATCAGACTAAGGAGATAGAAATGTGTTTGTCTTTTATCTATGGGTGAAGAAATTCCTATCACAGCAAAGTTATTTGCAAACATTTGGGAAACTCAAGTTTTTCACAAGATGTCTTTCCCCTCATTTATTAATAATGCAATATTTAGCTAAGCAATTGATAAATAATTGCTGACAGTCTGTGTGTGGGGAGGAATCCCCTAGAACCCGCTAATATTTTCATCACAATTTAAGAGTTGTTTGAAAAAATATCTTCTAGGACATACTTCTCAATTCAGGTAGTGTTCTTGGCTGATATCACTGCAAAAAATTAGGTATATTACTTTTACCAAATCATTTTCTGTTTTCTGTTAAAGAGCAGCCATCAAGTAATTATGTAATATATATGCCTTAATATTTTATTAGCCGTTGTTCCAATATAATAATTCTTTCTGAAGTTTTCAAATAACATCTTTTCCTATTAAGATATACATAACATTCCTTTTCAAGAAACCCTGACCTCCCTCCACATGCCAATTCTAAGGGAAGTGAAATCATACTTTTTATTTAACAAAAATAAAAGGATCACATGCAAACTTCTATCACATTCTGTTGTGACAAAACACCTTTCATTTTCTGCAAACATCATTGGAATTATATTAGCACAGTACAAAAAGCAGAAATTGTACTATATATGTAAGTCTAAAATGCAAATTAAAAAAAATTTCAGTAGTTGAGTACAAAATAAAGTAGAACATGGAGGACTTTCACTATCAGATTCTAAGAATCTTATGATTGTGTATAAAGATAAGGCCTTAATTACTTGATATTGTTAATTTAAGCTTTTTTTTTTTTCATAAAAAGCAACACAGAAGCTGAACTAGAAAAAGTGGCATTTAGGTGTAATGCCTGTGAAGGACAAGGGATAAAAGAAAATTTGACCTAAAAAACTAAGAGGCTGTGTGCATTAAAGGAAACTTTCTGAAATGTTTATCTTAGTGCAACAGTTTTGCCCTCAAAGCTATTCAGTATAATTAATATTTGCTGAAAAAATGCCATATAGAGTACATTGGTAGGTAGACAGTTTTAAATACAGCTACTCTAGGGAAAAGTGGCTGCTAAGCCTTTCAAAAACTGCCTGCTGTGATCAAAAAGATACCATTATGAATGTAAACACATGTAGTAGTTGCACACAAAATAGCTACCACAGAATTATTTTTCAGTGTCAGCTACAGAAATCACATAGGTTCTGGTCACAACTCTGCAAATGGAGTTCCATTTTCTACTTAAAGCAAGGATTCAATCACTTTGTATTTATAACTAACAAACGTACACTATTTTATAAGCAGTTGGAATCTTGACGTTTCTGCAAAGAAATTTATATATAAGGATTAGAAAACATGTAAGCTGATAAACACCACTGATATGTGGTGGTACATTTTTTGTAGGAAAAGTCAAGAGATGGAAAAGATCTACTGTGTTATGCCACATAAGCCACCTCCCTACCAATGTAGCATTTCTCCTACTGTACAGTTACTAGCATTTTGTGGGCATGTCTACACGATCATTAATGCACCATAATTATGGTATTGTATTACCTTACAGGTATTATCTTAAAGTGCTGTAATTGGCACTACTGCACATTAGCACCAGCGCATGCTTTTTTTGGTGATGCTAAGGCGCAGTCAACTAATTCTACTGAGCGTTAGCACGGGTTTTGCCCGCCGCACTAATGCGCAGTAGAATTAGTCTACTGTGCTTGAAGCGTCTCATGTAGACATGCCCAGTGAGATATACTTTAAGGGTAAAATTCTATTTCACCTACAAGACGTGTAAGTAGACTCCAGCACTGCAGTGCTGCTTTAGACCCTGGAAATCCATTACTGCATCACCTTCTCTAACAACTTTCATTTTACCCTTAAAACTGAGTCATAAAAGCACTGAGGAGGAGGAGCAATGCCCACTCATCTTTCATATTAACAGTTTTTCAGGGACCTAATGAGGATGGAATAGAATCACACTTAGGTGCCTGAAAGCCCACTTATAAACCTAACAGACTCATAGAAAAGTAGAGCTGGATGGGACCTGATGAGGTCATCTAGTCCAACATCCTGCACACAGCAGGATCATCCCTGCAACCCGTGAGAGGTTGAGCTGTGGCTCCCAGAGTGGTGTCCACCACATGGTGGCGACACACGGTACAGCAAGGGCCACATGATGCAGTGGAGGGGAGGGGGGGACGGGAGGGGCCACCACATGCAGTGCAGCAGTGGAGTGCATGAAATCCTGTGCCCTGGCATGTGAACCATGCAGCAAGTAGCTGGCAGCGCATGCAGGCCATGCGGCTAGTGACCAGTGAACAGGGGGAGTCTGCAGCCCTCAGCCACTCAGAAATAGGGCAGTCCTGGTCTAAACTATCCCAGTCAAGTGTTTGTCTAACCTCTCTCATAAACATGGAAGGATAGAGATTCCACAACCTCTCTGGATAGTCGATTCCAATGCTTAATAACCTTCACAGTAAGAAAGTTCTTCATAACATCCACACTAAATTTTCCTGACTGCAATTTAAGCCCAGTGCTCCTTGTCCTGTCCCCTGTGGCCATAGATAATAGTCTACCTCCAGCCAGTGTATAATTACCATTCAGATTATAACCACAAGCAAGCAACCTGCTACAACTATTCAATTCAGGATGTAACAGCAAACAATCAACTAACTACAAAATCCGGTGATGCAACACCACCGTGATGATGAAGGCACTCTCTTCAAGCCAATGGGAGGAAAACAATCTGGCTCTAAGCATTCCAGTCCCAGAATATAGGATTTTTACTATGTTTTGAGAAACTATTCCGTACCTAATATAGTAGAAGTTTCACAGAGTTTAGGATATAGTATAAAAAGAGATCATGTAGCCTATCTCCTATGTATACAGAGGACAGTATTTCACAAAAATACCTTGCATCAATACCAAAAACTTCAGTTTGACTAAAGAATTCAGTCCTAAGGAAGATGGAAAGCTGCCAATAACCCTGGCAATCTGACCTGTGGGAAAAAATTCCTTCCCATCCCCTTGATGATAATGTTGACCCCCAAATCTGAAAATCAGTATTGACCTTCAGAATAGTAGGAAGATTGACTAGTCAGGCATATAAGAAAGAGGATCCCTCTGCACTCTTCAAAACATAGTCTCTAGCTACAGCCAATCTCTGATGTTTCAGATGATGACAAAAAGCCTCCCACTATCTACCTAGCCAAATGGTCATTGGGGGGGGTCAGGGGGTAGAATTAAGGCAAAGCACACAATCTTGTTTTCCCAGGCCCAGGAAAGAATAGGATGAAGAGGAAGACTCAGGCTTACAGATTTCAAGATTTTCACAACCCTGACCTTCTAGCCACATACCTCCTCCCATGCATACAAGTCAAAGAATTTGAAGATTTTTCTTCCCAAAACTGGATTAAACCAGGTCTGTTAGAAAGATACTGTATTTCATTTTATAGACTCTAACTGATGTTAAGTAATGTTTAATTATTTTCAATTATACTGGAAATTATGGTAGTGTAAAAATGTTGTTATAGCTGTTATAGTTCAGAAATTATCTAAGTGACAAGGATTTCTTAGGGCGATACCTTTTATGGATCTATATAGTCAGGAGAAAGTTAGACAGAATGTCTTGGATTCTAAAGCTTGTCTAAGTTTATCCCAAATACACAGTTGGTCCAATAAAAGATATCACCCTAAGAAATTCTTGCCTCTTATACTGGAAATTGTGGCTTTTTTCAAATCCAAATTTATCCACCATATGCCTTGACTACAAGACATTTATTAAAACAAAACATTTCTTTTAAAATGGCCCATGTCTTAGAGTGAAAAGGAAACCCCGCCCCTCTAATCTGCTTCAAAGATGTGTTTGTTATTCAATGGCTTATTTATTTCTTAAACTGAGATGAGGAACATTTGGTATGTCTTAAACTCAGGAGTAGCCAACACCCAAAGAAATATGGTAACTTAAGCATTCATCCACTGAATACAGTTATAACTTTGTCAGTACGTTTGTAGCAGATATCTTTTCCATGCATAAGTACCAAAATGCAGTGATCAGGCTACCCCCCTCAATCTTTTCTTTCAAAAGCTAAAGTATTATGTTATTACCTAAACAAAGCAGGTTGTTGTCTACAGAACCTCATGCCTTCTCTGAATCAACTAGTATCTTAGGTGCCACCCCGCCTTAAACTCTGCTTAAACATATACATCATAAAGTAATCCTGCCATCCCTCCTCTTCCCTGCCCAATTTTTCAGTATCATTTTAATATACTGAATGGATACTGAATATTCCCAATGGAAAGGAGGGGTCATCACCAAGGAGGACTATTCGGCAATTGCTCGGGTGTGTAGGGGGGTAGTTAGGAAGGCCAAGGCAGAGATGGAACTGGGACTAGCTTCCCGGATTAAGGACAACAAGAAGTCCTTTTTTAAATACATAGGAAGTAAAAAGAAGGCCCCGGGTAATGTGGGGCCCTTGCAGGACGCGACGGGGAATCTGGTTGTCACACCAGACGACAAAGCCAACATATTTAATGATTTCTTTGCCTCTGTCTTCCTCAGTAAGGACCAGAACTGCCACCTTCCTGCTAGGCCCCCATCGGGCCCCGAGGGAGGCACACCTGAGCCCAGGGTAAGCGAGGATCTAGTTAGGGAGCTGCTGGAAGGGCTGGACGTTTTTAAGTCAGCCGGTCCGGATGATCTCCACCCTAGAGTTCTAAAGGAACTGGCCGGGGTC
>NW_005842434.1:461330-480858 GCF_000455745.1 Alligator sinensis
GGCAGGGGGTCGGACTAGATGATCTGCCCAGGTCCCTTCCGACCCTAGAAACTATGAAACTATGAAATAAGACAGTGCTTAGAAGTGAATGTAGTGTCCCAAGCAGAATCAACCAGATAGATTACTTTACTATTTCATGATGTGACACCTCCTACAAAAAATGCAGTCCATATCATACTGGCTACATTACACTGAATTTATGTCTAATTTGCTCTTCAATGAAATTCATAAATCTCTTTCAGTGTTACATGGTGAACAGGCTTTTCCTTTTCCAAATCAAGCCAATTTTTTGGTAGAAACTTCTCAAAACTAGATGTAGTTTGTGCTCCAGAAAGCAAATAATAAATTTTTTTTGGTTTGTTTTTTTGGTGATATATGTAAATAACAAAAAAACCTCTGGTTCAAGAAAGGATTCAGAAGAAAGTATTTTGCTGTTCTAGAAGATATAACCTTTCATAGCCTACAAAGCAGTCATACCTATTGTAAATCTGAAACTCCTGAGGGTCACACTTAGTATAGACATCAATCTGAATGCTTTTAAAGGATAGTGTCATTACCCAATGATTGTGTGTGCGCTTCGGCACTGCAGAATTATTTCCCGCCACATGGAGCTTTCTTTGCACGGTGCAATTCTCAGCTGCAGAGAGAAAACCCCGGTGCAAAGGAGTTCCCGCTGCTCGCATGCAAATTTGTTCCCCATTATTGGCCGTTTCTAAATTATTCCCACGTGGTGGCTAGCGATTGGCTTACTAGCCATATAAGAGGCTTTCGCAAGTTTCCCCCAAATCGGCGGTGGCTTGAGCAGTTTCCGCCCAAGTCGGAGATCTCCGGGGAGGACCTCATTTAGGAGGACTCCGCATCCATCTCGTGAAGAACTCTGGGCCACGTGGTAGAGCCTAGCAAACGCTGCGCGTGTCTTGGAGCTGACTGGTGGTTTGATCACCCATCAAGAGTCTCTCCCCGTCACCGGACGATCCTTGACATACCCCTGCCCTGCGCGCTCGTTGAGAGTCACAGCTCAGACTCTCATATCGGTTCAGAGAGCTCTCATTGTGTTTGTTTTGCGGAGTCTAGCAAACTCCGCTCGTGTGTCTTCGGTGGAGCCTAGCAAACTCCACTTGTGTTTGTCTGTAACTGCAACTCAAGCAAGTTTTCCTGCCTGCACCGCGACCATCTACGGTGTAAGTAAAATAATCTTTAATCAACCTCCACGCGTCTGTGCCTAATTCTAGTTCGCCGTGCCGACTTCCCCGGCCCACGTGCCCGGACTGCTGGCCACAGCCCCTCAGCCCCGACAGATAGTATAATTTAAGAGGATCGATTAAGGGCCTTTGGTAATGGTACAGCACCACTTGAAAGTTGGCTGTATACAAAGGCCAATGGTTTGTTAATTGTCATCTATGGCCAAGCGGTGGTTTTCAGAACTGCTTTTTTCAGCAGTACATCTTCACTGCTGTGGAGATGTGCATAGCAGTTATGATTCCTAGTAACATGGATTAAGGCATTTTAGGTTTCCAGAAGCTTTCTTCTTTTTCTTTTTTAAAGTGTAGAGGATTAAAAATCAGATAAAGCCAGTTTCATTTAATCATGCTGCTTCAGGTTAATTTTTTCACTTTCTTGGGTTTTCTTTGGTGCTATTTCCAATACAATCAAATTTCTATTTGATCACAAATTCACAAGGCAAGAAAAAAAAAACATAGGAAGACAGAACTAAGCTGCCAAGTGACCTGAAAAGTTTACACTAATGTGGATGCAGGATAATGTGTACCAATAAATGTCAAATTCTACATGCAAAGAGAAGAAACAGAATACATTGAAAAATACTGGGAGCTTAACATCAACTAAAACATAAAGGAAACTGTTAGAGGCTGAAAAGAAGGAAGAAACTGTGGACACTGACTTGGGTTAAGGAAGCAATGTTAAAGGACGATAAATAACTGTCTTTATGTATATTTTAGGAGACTGGAGGTATCTTTAAATGTTAAATTTGGTGTTTGATGAGGTAGATTTGTTAATGAAGCGAAAAAGAAAAATACAGGGAACATAGTGAGGAAAAAACATAATGAATCATAAAATGAATTTACTTTCATTATGTCCTCTTCATTCTGCCCCCTCATTACTTTTTTCAAGTATATAAACCCTGCCAATGCTACAGGTTAACTAAGAAAATATGGGAAAGGAGACAGATTACAAAAGGATCTCAACTTTACGAAGTACTGTATTTACTTTGTATATAGTATTGCAACTATACTGCAGTTTTGCAACTTATATACAGTATTGCAACTGCATTGCAACTGTATTGCAGTACAGTTTTCCCTCGCTTTATGCAGGTTCTGTATGTGTGAATTCGCTCTTATGTGATGACCCTTTTTATACCAAAAGTTAGTTATATGCAAGGTAAATTCACTCTTATGAGATAGGTGTGGTGGAAGCCCGCAGTCAGCCCGCAGTCAGCTGCTTTGTGCAGTGCATTGTGGGAGTGATGAGCACCAAAATATAGTCTCCTGTGTGAACCTGTGCTCCTCGCTCGTTGTCTGCAGCATGGCTCGTTGTCTGTTGCCATCCCCATTATGATAGTGCCCTGTGCTTGCCTGCTGTTGGTGAGTATCAAAATTTGTCTTGTAAAAGTGGTAGAAATGGGTCTGGGGGTCAGTACAGTCGAGGTCTTGGAACGTATCCCTATTTGTTATGTTGCAAAGTGGGTTCCCTTTCTGTGAATTCGAGTCATGTGCTGTTTTCCAGAAACCCATGTACAGCAGAAAGTGAAGGAAACCCCTATAACCCCTATTTCAGTACTGCAATTCATACTGCATATACACTTCTCCAAAAATTCAGCCCTCCAAAAATGGGAGGTCTCTCTTAAGCAGGGAGCAGTTTTTGAATCTGAGAGCAGCTGTAAAAGTGTTAACACTGGACTGCATCCCTCCAACATGCTGGGAGAGAAAAGCTGTCAGCCATTTTGAAGCACAGTGTCTCCATGAAAAAGGCAGCATGCGTCTGGAAGTCTTTTTTTTCCCCTACATTCTGCTTTCCAAAAACAAGGTGCCTTACCTGGGGGGGAGCACGTGATATGTGAGGAAATACAATACTGCACATCTAAAGGGAATGGTATCCTTATGCCAACTGACCACTCTTATTTTTCTACTGATAAATAATGATCAATGTACAAATAACTGGAAACTAATCTAATATAGGTGACCCTTGCTACTCACGGGGGATACGTTCCTGTGATCCCCACAAATGGCGAAATCCATGAACAGGGCACTGAGTTCATGAACGCGGTCTGCATTCATGAATGCAGTGCCTCCAGCTGCTGGGGGCGGGGGGAGGGGCATGGCTTTGGCAGCGGTGGTGGGAGCCCGGTGGCAGCAAGTGCAGAGTTCCCGTAAGTGTTTAAAGTGCATTTAAAATGCGGGTTCAGGATTCGCGAATATTTGAAACCACAAATGCTGAACCCATGAATACCGAGGGTTTCCTGTACAGGCAACGCTTACTAAAAATGCTGGGCATGGAGCACTGTTTTTGGATCACGACTGTAGACACTATGCAATTATAAACAAAGCACAGTGCATTTCAGATGGAAGATACTAGTTGAAACAGATGTTCTTGTCACATTGGGTTGTAAAAACTGTATTAATGAACATCTGATGTGAAGACAATCAGTAAAGTGCTATTTTTCATACAATAAACAGAAGCATAAGTATTTAGGCAGTCAGGCAAGAGAATTCGCTTTTACGTTTCAAATGCTTAAAATCATGGTGACTGGATAGGCACAGACACATCAACTCTGATACTAGTCCTTATAATCACAAGGATTTAGTAATACATTCATGCCTCCTTAACACATGTAGGGACTAATCATGACACAGGTGTCAGCACTAATATCACAGTGATCTTCCTGCTCATTCATGCTGGCTCTGAGAGGGATACAAAACTAGAAATCATTACAGTGCTAATTAATATAATGGTAATTTACATAATGGGACGAGAAGCTTATGCTCCACTGGATTAACTTTATTCCCTTTTCAGTTTATGTTTCTTTTTCAAGACTTCTCTGCTTGTCCTCTTGCTGTTACTGAACAGAGCTCTTGCTAAATGGAATGCTACGAATGTACTATACAAAACAGGGAGACAGAACGTTGTGGAAAAATATTTCAGGATGATACTGAAATTTTGTTAGCCTTCTGCTCCTGCTGAGAAGTCCTAAGAGACTTATCAGCAAGAGCAGAAGGTTAACAAAATTTCAGTATCATCCTGAAATATTTTTCCACAATGTTCTGCCTCTCTGTTTTATATAGTACATTTATGGTTTAATAGAAATACCACTACTTACCAGAACTAAAGCAGGTGATCCTTAAAAAGGATAAAATAAGTCACATTTAATTCACTAATTAGTGGTCTTAAATATTTATTATTTTGATATTTTATGTGATATAAAGAACAGATTATTTCTAATGAGATATAAAAGTGTCCATGGTGTGTTTGTAACCAAGAGTATCTCGCTTATTAACTTAAGTTCCATGGCTGCCTATGACTAGGGACCTACTAAATTCATGGCAGAAGTGAGATGTGCTGTAACACCTTTAATCTTCTCCTGTACCCCTTCCCTTTCCGCTGATTGGCGGAGGGGCCCCGCCACTCACTCCTCATCAGCGGGGAAGCGAAAACTGAGGTGTAAACATGGCGCTGTTTTTGCCTCCTGGCTGGTTAGAAGCAAACAGCAGGGCCATGGGGGCCCCACAGCCAATCAGCAATGTGGGGGGCAGGGAAGGGGGGAGAGAGGGTGCGTGGGGGAACCTGCAAAGGATTTACTGCACAGCTCACTTCCACTGTGATTTCAGTAGGTCCCTACCCATGACTGAAAGTAAACTATTTGTGTGTATTCTTTTTGCATTTCCTTTTATGGGAGCATTAACAGTATAGTGGTGATAGTAAATATAAATAGGGATTCCCTAAGGGATTCATAGATTTTGAATCTATGAAGTCTACTGTAACTGCAGAGTTCTTGGGTTTAAGAATAATTTTAACTTAATTTTACCCTCTCATCTTACTTACAGAATTCCCTGTAGATATGATACATTTATCAATGTTTTCCAATGGCAAGGCAATCGGTAAAGAGGAAAAAAGGCTAAGTTTGATTACTGTTGATTACAGTAAGAAGAAGTGACAATGTGCTGTCTGAAAGAGAAATCTAAGTTTTCTGGAGAAGTGTGAAGCGGTGGTATTTTCCTTCAATTAACAGAATATAATTAATAAACATCACATAGTATTTATACATATTTGAAAATATGTATTTAAGATTCTATTTCTTAAGTGTCTTCCATTATAAACCTAAATTTTCCTTAAATCTGCAAAGACTTGGTGTCATCTCACTTTGTCAGTTGTTATCACAAATACAGTCACAAAACTGAGGATGCAGAAAATGCTACATGGGTTAATGAAGTAAACCCCATGATTAATTTTGGACTTTGGGTTTTATTTTTTGCAGTCTTGTTTTAGGGATTAAAGTCTATTGCTAGAACCATGAGAGCAAGTTTAAACGCAGCGTGTTTCCATTATGGTTAATTATAATTCTCTCACTTCCTCAAATGCTAACACTGACAGAAAAATTTATATAAAATTACAAAAATCTAGTAAATGATATTGGCAGGGTATTCCTTCTGCAACTAAACACATGCAAACCTTAGATTAAAAGATATTTTGGGACACCTGATGACTCACTAAGGAGGAGCTGCGATTGCAAGTTGAATTTAACAGGTTTGGACACTTAAAAACATAAGAAACAGAAATGATTAAACCCCATTTTATTTTTATACAACCTGTAGGTCTGTCCTTTTAATTACATAAATCACAGGAAATTTTAAGAAAAAAACTTTTTTGAAGCAGCAGAAACTCATTAAAATTAAAGAGTTTTATAAACTTGTGTCAATTTCAAGAAAAACTTTTGAACAATTCAAACTGAAATGGGCTATATCACTTCTGACTTTCCTATTTGGTTACCAAGTTTTCTGTTTCATTTCACATTCAGCTATTTTTATGTGTTGGATGCAAATTCAGCATTAAAGTCAAAGCTTCACTGTATTCTGTCACATGCATCATATTTGAGTGGAAGAGCGCAGTTTAGTCATGATTAAATTACCAATACCTATCAATTAAAGATAGGTTGCTTCCCTAGCATCGTATCACAAGGATATGTTGTTTGTCTAGCATTCAATCCACAATCTACAGGGCCAGCTGAATTCCTTTCATGTGCAACCTACCCTTTTTCACCTGTCCAACTTGGGTGCCCATACCAGGAACTGAAACTCCTAATGGCATAGCATTTGACATTGGCAGATCCAGGGGAGGGTTCAGTGATACAGTTGTACCTCCCCCCGCCCTTTGATCCCTGCTCCACACAAACTTTAAAACCATCTTCCTGCAGTGACATTTCTATTCAGGCACCACTGAAGGAGTTAATTTTATACCAAATAATATAATGCTAGACCCCTGGCATATTCTTAAAGCATCTAGTTTCTCTTCAACTGGAGAAAAATGTGGGCATTATATGTGACGATACACCACATAATCTGCTCCCCGCTTTTCAAAATCCTGTATCTGCCCACAAGACCACATTAGACTTTCCACTTTCCCAAGAGAGGTTGTACATAAAAATAATGTTTCTCTTTGTTGTTTTGGAAAAGTTTTCTTAGGAAAAAAACAAAACTGGAACATTTTCTTTACAAAGTGTTTGGGAAGAATTATGATGACAAAGGAGTAATTATGAAGGATGTTCTCACACAAACTTCCAAAGCACAAGGAGGTGGAGATGGTAAGGAAAGTACAACTGTAGATTGTAGTAATATAGCCTTATATATGGATAGGGAGCCAGCATGGTGCAGTAGTACAGGCAGTCCTCAGACTTACGACACAATTGGTTCCTGAAAACCACAGGTTAAGTCGAAACATTGTAACTTGGAAACAATTTTCTCATAAGAAACAATGTTATAAATGGGGGATTGGTTCCTGAACCAAGCCCCAATACTCTATTTTCACCAAAAATACCCCAGAATTTTGTACTCAATCAATTATAGATGAGTAATATAGCTACATTAATGTATTTATATTGTAAATAGCAATCATATTGATTTGGAAGGACTTCTTTGAGGTGAGTTTGCTGGACTTTTTGAAAAGCTCTTGGTTGGACTTTTTGAAGGGTACTTGGCTGGAGTTTTCTCAGGAGTCTTGTCTGTTTTCTTAAAGAAAGTGTGAAGTTTGGACAGATGTTCTCCAGGGAGATGGGCGACACAGCGAATTTGTTCGCTGGCATGGCGTTGCATCAGATCAAGTGTTGTAAAGTCAAAACTGACGTCAAAATTAAAACAGTGTGTCAATTTATAAGCATTGTAAGTGCGAAATGTTGTAACTTGAAATGTTGTAAGTCGAGGACTTCCTGTATTATAAACCCTTAGCTCACAAATAATAACGAAGAAAGAATTCACTAGTTTAACAATAAATTAATGATTAAAAACTAACAAACTAACTAACAAAAATAACAAGACTCTTTCATTGTTCCCTTTCCTGAATGTGTGTGATTCAGAAAGACTGGCCTCAAATCCTGGCTGCAGTTTGGATTGGCTTAACACTGAAGGAACTCCAAATTCTGCCATTCCAGCTGGGCATGCAGACAGCTCTGGGCCTTCACTGATTGTTCCAGTGCTACGGCATCTAGAACTTAGCATGTGTTGCCTCTCAAGCTGCTCAGTCACCAGCCCCATATCAAAACATAACAAGATGTCTTGTTTTGACATTTTCAGAAAAGACTGTTTCATTTTGAATTTAACAGAAAATAAAAGATGCAAAGTGGAGCATTTCAATGTTTTCTTAATGACAGTTTTTTTGAATTACAGCTCTGCAAAAATTGTGTTTTTGTTTTCCTATGAGATGAACCAGATTTTGAAAATTTTCAAAAAACAGAACTTTCCACCTTTTAGCCAGTTCCAGTAATAAGTATTTAACTACTTCTGGGAACTATTAGAGTGTCCGCACATGCAGCCCATTGCACTTGCAGCAGCAGAAACAGCAGCAGCACAAATTTGTGCCAGAGATTTGTACCTCGGCACGTGCCTGAACACATGCCATTTGAGGCAAACTGACCCTGCCCAGCTCTTCTTTCAGGTGGAGCTAGAGACTGCGGCCAGCACCTGTGCTGGTACCGGCAGTATAAAACCCTGCCCTGGTGAGCAGCTCAGAGCTACTTGCCCTCAGGAGCTTCTGAGGCCTTGCCAGGTGGTATCTGGGGACACTAGTCCCTTGTGCCAACTGGACTGCTAAAGCAGCCCTAACCTAGAGTAGCTTCTTGTCTGCCCTCCAGCTGGGTCCTCAGTGCTGGCCCTGGGCAGGCTCCTGTGCCCGGGTCTCAACACTTGTCTCACCAGCAGAGATCCTGGTGTTCCCTGTTTAAAACTTGCAAATTCTCTGATAAAAAACCTAAATTCTCTCATTAAAATACCCCAAATCTGTGGTTTTTTGTGATTAAAGTGAAACACCACTATATAGAGAGAGATCAGTTGGGCAATGTTTTATTGATATATTTACAATTTTAAAGGAATCTGGAAGCCTACCAGTGCTTCTATCATCATAATAAACAAATTATAAATATCTATACACTTTGGCATTTGCTTTTGCTTTTTGTATGGTAGAAAAATTAGAGCTGCCCCCACTCCCTTCACTCACCAGGATGTGGGGTGCTGAGCAGCACCGATATGCTGGTGCCCTGCCCCTGGCCTTGCCCTTCACTCTCAACCCACAGCATCCCCCCAGTGCCCCTCACTCCTGACCCTGCCTGCCTGCCCCTCGCTAGCTCCCTCCTGACAGCAACTCCATCCCAGCACCAGGACACAAGTTCAGCTGTTCTACCTGCTACTTTGTGGCTCTAAGCAGTGCCAGCCCCTGCTGTTCTGCTTGCTCTGCCTGTGCCCAGACCCCAGTGATGCCCATGCCATTCCTGGGAAGCCCCTGACTGGGGCTCACAAACCGTGACCCTGACCCCCACATCCCTACTCACTGGGGATGGTGCCTGGGTCCAGGTCACACCGCAGCCTTGCCCTGCTCCCAGATGCTAGAGCATCTCTCTGGATGGCTAAGCCTTTGGTTGCTTCAGAGCGTGGTCCTGGAATGTAACGTTCCCTGCGTCACTTTTTTTCTGTGGGTATTTTTTTATACCGGGATTTCCCGGTATCAAATTTAGAGACTGCACTGCATTTTTTTGTTCCCAGAGTGCCTTGTGCAGCATCTCAAACTGCTTTGAGATGCTGCAACAGGAAAATGAGCGCTCGTCTGGACACGCCCTATGATGTAGAGTCCCTAAAATCAGTCTCAAGGAGATGCTATGAATCAGCTAGGACATGGAAGAGCTGGAAGTCTTCTCAATCACTAATGCAAAAGTCAAAATTTCAAGAGTGATGTACACTTAGTATCTATTATCTAAAGGAAGCAGAACTCTGCAAGCTGTTTCTCAGTCAGAATCTTCTGCAAGAACAAAATAATGGGAAAAAGAAATTATTTGAATACCGATTGTATGCATTAAAATGGTGTGTGTATTGGCAGGTATTAGGGACAGCAATCAAGAAAGGGAGAGGATACACAGCACATAACAGTGAGGAGGACGCAGCTGTCAAGTGACATCTGAGCCACAAACATATTGGCCTTTGCTTTTTTTAAAAAGTTAATTTGGAGAAACTTAGGGCATTGGGTACCTAACTCCACTTAAATTCTTTAAATTAGAGAAATTAAAATGAGAGTTAAACTCCAAAAGGTAATACTTCCTGCCAGAAGATCCACCTGTAATGCTCTTTAACATCTGGAGCCTAAAGAGCTTGTAATCATGCTAAATAAATGTCTCAATACTTTTTCACATTGCCAGTAATATTTTTTTAATGTAGATATTTTGCCAGAACATATATAGAAAAGCAAGGTAGATGGGGGAAATCTACCAATAAAATCTAATGGGGATTACTTGTGCATATTATCATAGATATCCTAAATGTAGCTTTTCCTCTATCCTGCAGTTGGATGAAAACTGAAAGTAGCACAGAAGAACCAGAGGGTTTTGATTCTTATTGAAATTCAGAATGCCCATCTGTCAGCAGGATTAATAAAACAAACCCTGAAGAATTGGGGCTCAGGCATATATTATGGTAATGAATGCAGAGATACAAGGGTGGGAGATTAGTTCTTAACTGCTGACAGATACATTCACATTGAAACAGGCTTAGCAGATTCCAAGTGGCACATTCTAACCGAAGGTAGCTGTATTCACTTGTGCTTAAGGTTCCTGTGGATGACCTAGTTTTGCTTGTCTACCAAATGAAAACAGAAAAGGAACAACTAAAATAGAGCAATTCTGTTCTTTTTAATGTTAAGAAAAGAATATGTGAGATCACTATTGACTCCTGGTAACACATTCAATACATTAGAGAACTGCAAACTAAATGATGATGCTTTATATTCTATTTTAATTTCAATTTTATTTTTGTGGTTTTATTTTGGAAGACAGTCTGACCTGGATAGGGACACCCATCATACGAGTCTGTGGGTTTTTAACTATGATAACAATGTAAAGTTTCAGGACTGTCTGATATTAATAAAACAGCATTTTGCCAGATGTCAAAGAAGAATTTATAAAAAGTGTATTTTCTATCTCCACACAAAGATCACAAAGTAAGGAAGGTTACCCAGCTATACCTACAATATTCTCAGGGTATGCCTACACTGCAATATGATATACATTTCTGTTCACATTTTATGTACTTTAACCACAATATTTGCTAATCTTTACCCTGTAAATCTATACTTTGTTACATGATCATTCAGTTAAAACTTTTTAAAGTGAAGTCTCTCCAAAATTTCTTCTTTACTAGTTACACTGCTCTTCTCACTTTATCACAGATTTCCCCAAAAATGGATTGCAATGGGTAGCCACATGGGCATGCTCCACCCAAAAGATTCCCCTCCCACTCCTCAGACTGGTTATCTTTGTACTAATATCGCCATTATTTTTGCTCTATAAGCATTTGCCTACAATATTTTGCAGTACAAAAATGTAACTCCTTATTTTGGTAGGGCTCCTTGGATGGCTGTTAAATAATGCTGAAATATATTTGATTCCTAAAATAAGAGGAGAAAGTTCTGAACATAAATGTCATTTAAATAATCTGTTTCACTCAATGTTTCCTATAGTCTTTGATTAACTTTCTCAACAAATATTTCAGTGATTTTAAAAATTCCATACCAAATGCGTTTACAATAAGGCCCCTGTCACACATTACACTTACAATATGATTAACCAGTTATTTATGTCTTAGCTTGTGACTCAGCCACTCATTAAAGCAATGGCATCATAAAACAAAGAATACGTTGCAAAGTTATTTAAAAAACAAGTGTAACAACTTTGTGGCTAGTACCTATGATGCCATTAGTTGAACATGTGGGCAGGTGTACCCTTGTGGCTGGGAGCCCCATCATATGATACAACTCATAGCTGCTGGGGTGTACCAAACACCCACGAGGCTGGGAGCCCATGGCTGATGGGGCTCCGAGCTGTCGAGGGCATGATGCAGATCAGCTGATGGGGCTCCTAGCCACAGGACCTTGTTACTTACTGTGGCAGGGGTAGCCCAAGATCATGATCCTAGGCTCCCCCCGCACCAGCAACAAGGCCTGATAGGGTCTGATGCTCAATCCCAAACAGGAGATTGTGTGGATCACAATTGAGATCTTGTTGCACCTTTACCTGCAAATCTGGCAGGGGCCTAACATTCACACAGTAGCCAACCGCTGTTCACGTACAGTTGCATTTCAGAGAAGAAAAATATTCATTGACCAGAAATAATAGACATCATTCTTATGTAGAGCTTTGCATTCACAGATCTTGAACTTTTTTGTGAAGAAAAAATAAATATTACTATAAATAAAAACATTAAAAATAAATAAACATAATCTAAAGTGACATATTCGACTAAAATTAAAGGGACTGTGTCAGATTAACAAACTTTAATCCCTATTTGGCTATCAAAAAATGAATACATCTCTGCAAATTTTAAACATCAATGCTATTTCCATTTTGTTTTTCACTCAAAGTACACAATTCAAATATACTATTCATTTTCATATTTGTTTTTCTTTTTCTTTGCTTGTGACGAGCATTGCTTTAGTTGCAAATTTTATAAAGGGATACTTAAATTCCAATCAAAAATGGTTTTCAATGGAATACAGGACTAGAAAGGCCATACTGGGTCAGAGTCTAGTTTCCTGCATTCATAGGCAAGCATTTACCCAAAGAATCCACCAGATCACTACTTCAATACCTCAAACAATCATGTGGAAGAAAACCAGAAAAAACGTGAATAATCTACAACATACTATGGAAAAAAACCCAGAAATGAGGGCACTGCCAACGTCCTGCCATTGCAATGTCAGAAAAGTTTTTGGTTAATATAGGTTGAGGGGATATTTGTTTGAGGATCAAATCTCAAGACACAAAGAAAGGCAAAAACATCCAAAGCACTTCCCAGTCTGACCTTGGGGGAAAAAAAATCTTCCTGCCCCCAAATCTGGTGATCAATATGACCCTAAGAGTCAGACCCTTTAATAAAATCTTTTTTTTAATGAACATTGTTTCAGTGATAAGCAACTTTTCTTTCTTTTTTTTTTTTTTAAAACATTTTTATCTATATAACACGTACCCTTTAAAATGCTGGTTTTTTATAGTAAAAATTTCCATTAATTACCTCTCTTGTGAGCCCCCCAGGTGTTTCTGCCAAGTGAGTTGCCCTTACCTGTCGTTTGAGAGCCTCTAGAGATTCAAATTCCAACCTGGCCAATTTTATCTGGATATCTCGTGGTTTATCAGGTATTAAGAATGCCATGACAAACTTCATCGCTAATAGAATATGCTGGAAAAAATTAAAATTAGTGATTGAAGTACAGTGTTTGTAGTAAGAAAGGCAATTAGGATAAAAAGTTTCTGCAACTTTTAAATCACAGGTATTTATTTAGTGTTAGTGATACATAAAATAGCGATGGAAAATGAAATATAGAAATATGAATCTATACACTGGACATATGGCAGTCATTCCCAATCATTCTTGGTAGAAACCTAGCTTCTTCTCCAAGTTCAACTGCTATCATTGAATTTTTTTTAGGACTAGCACCCCTACATGTAACAGCCCATGAATTCATTTCGGGTCATAATCCCTAGTTTGGGAACTATTACCTAATGAACTATCTAACAGCAAACATATGGCAATATTTAAAGGCCAATCCTGGTAATAAAGCTAGATTTATGATAGAAGTTAACAAAAATCCACCACCACCACCAAAAGCTAAAAAAAAATATACAAATCAAATATATATAAATCATACAAAATCAAATAGAGATAAAGAATATATACATTTAGAAAATTATACTGATAATCCAAAAAGTAATAATTAATCCAAAGAGGATAAAAAGCCTAAAATATAGTTTACTACACATACTATATTTATGAAGAACTGTGCATGCAATGTAAGAAGTTAGTCCATGATTCAGGATATCTACCAGGAAATGCCAAAGTAGTATTATCCATTTCAATTTGTGAAATACTCTTGCTCTCAATGTTCGAGCTGATGAGCAACACACTCATTAATACCATATTATAAAAAATTCTGTACAAACAGAATAAAATGGAGAATAATTTTCACTTTTCCTTCTTAGTCTCAAAGTATCCATCTCTGAGAAATCCCAAGTAATGTATTTATTTTTTCTAACACAATCTGATGGCCAACAAACTACGACTATTGGATACTGGCAGTATTACTAGAAATAACAAATTATTTCCTAATAACTACATAAAGAAAACACGTGACAGTGTCAGATGAATTTCTCAAGGATCAAAAAATGAAATGTTGAAGAAAACTAGAATCATCCTAGAAGAAAAATTAAGGTATACACAAGGCTGGACAGATTCATCTTAGTACTCAGATGTGCAAGACAAACATGTGCAATATTAGCCTATAACTTTTGCTAGAACCCTTAAGACTGGCACCCAAGACAATGCAAAGAAATTACAGGCATGCAACCTTAACAGAACCGTCAGGAAAACATTAGAAAAAAAACAAAGATCAAAGATATAATAAGTAATAATTTAGATAACGATGGGTGCATCTACACATGCAATTAATGCAAAGCAATAAACTCTGGAGCAATTTGAGCCAGAGTAAACTGATCTCAGGCACAACATCTATACATGCACCCAGATCAGCTGCAATTTGAGCGGGGGCGGAGCAGGCCCCTGGCTGGCTGGGCTGACCAGATACAACTTGGTCAGAGTCTAAATGTGCATTCCAGTGTAGTAAATGACTCTGCTATAAGACAGTAGTACTATCTTACACCAGAGCAAATTAGTTTACTGAGCCCTAATACTGCTGCACATGTAGATAATGATGTTTTACTGAGGAGCTAATTAGTCTACTCTGAAGTAAAATGTGCATGTAGATACACCCAGTGTGGAGCTAAATTCTGCTTAATTACTGGTGTAACCTGGAGGAACTGAATGCAGAATTATAACAGAAAATCCTACCTATATTTCTCCCCTCCTCCCCATTTTCTTTTTATTAAAACTATATCAGCAGCTGAATTCCTAATATATACAACTGGATTTCTATTCTAAACATCCAGACATGCACTTCTACAAGGGTTTTTATAAGTGATATAACTGCAGCAAAAAATATATCACAAACCTGGAAGACCAATCACTACTAACTGATGTTTTATATATTTTACAGGTTATAACATACATGATAAAAATATAACATAATATACATAGCATTTATGTTTAAATACCCAATGTATAAACACAGGATTGCCAGGGGAGTCATCGCACCTGGTACTCTGCTGTTATCACGTGATACAATCTCTTTCATAAAATTATCACTCTCTATTTTAAAACTAATAGGTTTTTGCCCTCATTGGCCGGACCAAAATGCTCTCAGCAGCATTTCAGTTTGGATTGTGAGTAGTAATAATTTTCTGAGTTATTTCCCTTTATTTTTTTCTTTTTTCAAGAAAAAAATATCAGAAGGTATATCAGGAGGAGGATATTAGAACATCAGTTTCCCAACCTGAGGGGGGAAACTATCCTAGTTTGCCAGGCTATGCTACAAGAGATGAGGGGGGCATGGAAAAGTAGTAGAAATTGGAAACTTCCATGACCATTATTTCACTTATGACAATCTATCCACCAGCGATTCTCAACCAGGATGCCATAGCACCCCAGGATGTCCTGAGATCATTGTTGGGGGGCTGTGGAGTGCTGCACAATGTTAGCATTGTTAGGTGTGCAAACATGTTTCACATGAAAAAATATAGATTTAATCCATAGTGTTAAACATATTCTGACCTCTTGTCTTTCTGTGTTCTTTATACAGAAGAATTGCTCTATTATTTTTCTGTAGTCAAAAAACAAGCAAAAACTGAGATGCCATTTTCTGAGGGGTGTCTCTAGTCTACGCAGTGCTGCCTCAACTCTAAAAAAGGTTGAGAACCATTGCCACACAGTCTGACAACCTGCTCCCACAGATTGAAACAAAGCAATGCTTCTTTGAAACTGTTACGGCTACCCCCAAATTCATCTGGCACCCTGAGCAATTTACATGGCTACAGCTGTAAATTCATGGTGCTCATGCATTTGGGCCTACCATGTAGATGTTTCCCACCTTGAGGAGTATAAAGCTATATATTAATAGGTTTTATAATGAAGCCTTATCTCCTACACAGAACAAGCAAGAAAAAGCAACCCCCACCCAAAAAACCCAAACAAACAACCCCCACCCCACTTACCTAATAATCTCCCTCAAGCCAATAAATTTGGTATAAGCAGCAGCATAATTTTTAGAAAGATGTCTGGACTTGATTTAAAGACTTGAAATAATGAAGGATCTGTCATGTTTCTAAGTAACTTGCTCAAATGGTTAATTACAAATTGTACATTACTTGTCTACATTTGACTGGCTTCAGCTTTTAGGTGCTGGAGATAACCATGAATTTTCTGCTAGGTTAAAGAGAGTTCTCTAAAACCAGAAATCTTTCCCCAGGAATGGTGTTATAGACTGTAATCAAGTCACCCCTTTAACTTCCTTTGGATAAATTAAATAATTTCAGCTTCCCTACTCTCTATTGTAATGCATGTTTTCCAGGCCTTGAATCATTTTTAGTTCTTTTCTGAAACTATTCACGTTTGTCAGCATCTTTTATGAAGTGTGAACACTACAACAGGACACAATGCATTATTAGTTGTCTCGCTAATACCACATGCAGAAATAATCCATACTTCTTTTATTCATACAACAATCAAGTCTGCCCTCTTGGCTAAAGCATCACATTATGAACTCACAATTAATTTATCTACCATGAGCCTTTTCAGAATTGCTGTTTTTTCAAGGTATGGTTATTTTATAAGCATAACTGACGATCCTTGTCCTAAGATTAGGACCTTGCATGTGGCTGTAGTATGCTGTTTGAGTGTTTTGGTTTCTAAAGGAAACAGAAAGATGGAGCAACCAGGAGAACTGGAAGGTAAACAAGGGGAAAATACAAAAAAGAACTGATGAGAATGGGGATGGCACTGAGGGATTTGGACCGAGCACTCATTTACAAATTTTACAAAGGAGATTTAGCATCACTACAGCTCCCTATTTGGCACCTAAATCCACTGCCCCATTGGATGTATTGGGATGCGCCCCATCCCAATACAGCCTACCCATTTCTCCTGCTGCATTTTCCCCTTTTCTTGATAACTAATAAAAAACAGGAAAATACCTGAAAAATCTAGTACCCACACATCAATATGGGCGTGGTTGTTTCAGGAGAGCTCTTCCACAACAAAATATATTTAATTTCAAAATCTAGCCTAATTCTTCAAGAGTTGCCAGCTGACAAAAGAAATGCAAAGAATTGTTCAAGGGAAATATGGGAGAAGAAAGATGTACAGGGTATTTTGTTCACTTTATAATCCACCTTTGTCAGTTCCCTAAATCTTTTAGTAGAATAATCTTCCAAATCTGATTCAGGAACAAGAGAGAGATCTACTCTTAGAAACACCCCCCCCACCAAAAAAGTCTTAAGAGTAAATGGTCACAGAAGTAGAGGTGGCTAAAGCCTTAACAATTTAAAATTTTGTAATAAAAATGAGGTCAGCATAATCTGAATATACTACAAACAAAAGAGAAAATGTATAGTTTGATAAAAACATACTAAAAAATTAGACAAAACTAAAGAATTTTTATATGCTTTACAAAATAGATTTAATTGCATCTAAATAGTCCAAAAATACAAATCCACACTTTTGTTTTAAAAAGTAACTAATAAAAAAAGATATTGTTTTCAAGACCATGCCCCTCATAATGATTACAGGATGAGTGTCTTGGTATTAAAAACAGGATAACATTAACAAGCTGTGTGCTCCCTGATGCCAAAAGTGTAGTACCCTCCCATTTTGCCATCTGCCAAGTGTGTACAGAGAGAAATGGCAATGTGTCTTTCACCCTTGATAACTGCTGTGCTATCAAACTCTTTGTGGTCTTGTGCCAGGTGCTTAGAAAGCTAATAGAACTATTTTATTCTGTAAAACCTAGTGACACGAGTAGCAGAGGCAGCTGTGTTTTTCAGCAGCATGGCCCCAACCTGGTTTCTTATAAACAAAAAATGCAAATTCAGGCTGAATTTTTGGAATTTTTAACAGCTCATTTGATTCTATATTGGTATGACTTCAGCAATATTGTATTCCAGTCAAAGTCTAGCCACCATTGAACAAAAAAAATATGCAATGTAAATCCTTCGGCTGATCAGTTAAGCTACATCTAGAACACCAAGAGTTCAGTGAAATTTCAGATCAAAAGCCTGTTCCAGAAGTTGGCTGTTTACAAATACATTTAATTAAATCAGCAGTCCAGTTGTCTATATCCAGTTGAGAACCAGTACCTGTGAAAATAACTGATCACTATCTTGTACTAATTATTCATTAACTGGAAACTCTACATATGAATTTCCATGTGTAAAATTATATGATTTTGAGTTAATTAATTCTTGAACGTTTTCTACTGGGTTTGTGAATGAAGAAGGCATAATCACTTTACTGTTCTACTGCAAAATATGTGGAAGTCATATATTGCCCTGCTCTTCTGGCATTTAACTCCAGTAAAATCAAAGTTAAGAAACATTACAGATCAGAGTGAATAAACCTGTTCATTTTCATGGCTATGAAAATGAACATGTCATTCTCAAAATCCTGAATCCCTAATCTGACAGCTAGGTTCCAAATTCACTAACTGTACCAGATTGGTTTGGTATTTTGAAATGGTTGCAAGAAGTTGAAATTCATAAATATGTTTGAGTAAAACAGGTGAGAATTCAGTTATAGATACAAGACAAGCAAAGAGAAATTTTCATAAAACGCAGGATGCTTGTTAAATTAAATTATATCTAGTACATAGCAATGAAAGAAATTTATTAGAAAATACTCCTATAATACACACAAAAATAAACCATGATCAAACTTTTCCACCCGCTTTTAAACTAAACTACATTCATTATGGATCATGCTAATGGAGCAGAATCATCACAGCTGAAGGGCTCTAATAATAGGGGGCAATCTTCCGCTACAGCGATAAATGCTGCTTTTAAAACCTCACATCCCCACATGTTATTAGAGAATATTTTTGTAAAATGTAAACAGAATCTGCTTTGGTAAAAATGTGCGTTCTGCCCTTCAGAATGTCATTTTATGCACAAGAAACATCCAGGCAATATTTGGAGACAGCAATCTACTGGGAGCTTGTTTTGTTTTTCTAAAACTTAGCTTGATCATTATGAGAATTGTTCCTACTAAGCATTTTAGAACTGTGAGCAGTGAAAAAATTTCTGAAGTGCCAACTATTCTAGTTTTTGTGCATTTCACAATTTAATGCACCTGACTTCCCTGCTGCAGAGAGAGTGTAGTACATCTCTCTAACTCTCCCATAAGCAAGCTTAAAAACTACAGGATACCACATAACCATAATTAGACCAACTGAATATTTGGAAAAACTGTTCTTTGCAAGCTTTTGGACACAAGCACCCTTCTTCAGGCATAAGGAGAGTCTGCTGGTGTTTGCATACTCTCTAGGATCAAATAGAAGCTTAAGTCAATAAGCAAAATGCCAGTCTATGAAAATGCAAGTGTGTGGCAGGGAAGGTCAGAGGGGATAGGAGTTAATTGGTGCGAGACAGGTGGATGGGGAGGAAACAAAAGAAGGGAATGATGACCAGTGATAAAACGTAGCTGGTAAAATGCAGAGAGGTTACCTGGGCTTACTGGATGACAGGCAGGTTAGAATGTACCATAAATCCAATGTCTATATTTAGTCCATGATTTTTTTTATCTGGTAGATTTATTAAGGGAAGTTCATAGGGTATCTTGAAAGGTATCTTGTAAATTCCCTTTGAGGAATAGAGCTGAGAGACTGGAAAGAG
>NW_005842434.1:481330-493080 GCF_000455745.1 Alligator sinensis
TCAAAAGGGTCATGGGCTAAGCGCGTAAGAATGTGGACAACTACTCAGAGAGGTTTTTCCTATATGCAATAGCATGAAGAATATTTTTCCAGCTGACACTTGTTTCTAGCCATGAGGAGGCTCACACACACTATAAATCTAAGGGATCAGTAGGATAGGCATAAAATATAACTTGTATAAACTGTTTCATCTCATGAATCATCTGTTATCAAATGTGGAATGACTGATATATATTCATTCCACATTTGATAACAGATGATTCATGAGATGAAACAGTTTATACAAGTTATATTTTATGCCTATCCCACTGATCCTTCAGATTTACAGTAGAGATCTCTGCCACTTCAAGTTGATGGATTAACAATAAGGAATAGTAAGTTGTTATCCTCGATGGGGCTCAGCTGATGGAGGGAAAAGAGGCACACATTTTGCCATCGTGTTTCACACATAGTGAAAGAAAACTAAGAGTTCAGATCTTAGGTTCAATTCCAAAGTCTGGGGGGAATTGTGTTGTTGCAGTACCAGTTTTGCCTCTGTCCTTCCTGCCCTTTGCCTACATCCCTTTTTAAGGACACAGGACTGGAAAGGACTTTCTGGGTCAAGGCCAGGCACTGCTACCATTGTCATTCACATCATATAACCCTGTTCACCAACATACCAAGCTTATCAAACTTATCCATCTTTAAATAATTTAGGGGTTTTGTTTCCACTATACCAAACTGGAAAACTATTCCAAAATCTCAATTCTCTAGCTGTTAGAAAAGTTATTTAAATTCACTCATGCCCCATTCCCTGTGTTCCCGTTATACATTCCCACCCCAGTCTCTCTTTAATGTACTTTGCCCTAGTCCTATAAGAACATAAAAATTGCCATTTACTGGGTCAGACCATAGGCACATCTAGCCCAGCATCCTGTCTCTCACAGTGGCAGAGAACAGATGCTGAAAGGGAGAGTGAACAGAGTATAACCAGAGTTTTTCCCACTGTTCCTCTCTCACTTGCAGCCTCCAACATTTAATCTCTAGGAAGTTCTAATTCAGAGGCTGTATCCCTAACTCCGGTGTTTAACAGCTAGTGATGTCTCTTTCCTCCAAGAATTTGTCCTTTTTGCATCTGGCTAAACTGTCAGCTTCCACAACACCTTGTGGCAATGAGCTCCACACTTAAATTACATGCTGTGTGAAAAAGAATGTCCCCTAGTCTTCCATTCAAACAGAAGAGTTTTTCCACTCGTTACTTTCTGTGCCTGGTTTCACAATTGTCACAAGAAGCAGTGAAAGGAAGCTTCACTCGGCCCAGACAATCTGAAACTGGGACATGCTCTGTAGGGAGGAATCTTGCTGAGTCAGGATGGATTCTCCAGATTTTAGCAGCCACGCTCCAATATATTTTTATTAAGCATGTGGGGCGCTTACACATGTGACGAAAATTGGCCATTTTTGCAGTTTAGTTGCATCATGCTGTACATGTACAGGGTTTATTTTATTATTTAAATTAGTGTGTTACATTGCAAACTAAACCACATCTGCATGTAGTTTAGTTTGCAATGTATTTGTAATGTTGCAGCCTTTTGACACCTTGCCCCTCCTACTTCGAGAGAGGCAGGCTGAAAGAAGCAGCGAGGGGCCCAATCAGGGAGCAGCACCAGATGGGCTTCCAGCAGGTGGGTTCGAGGAAGAGTTGGATACAGCAGGTGCTGCCTCCAAGTTGGCGCAGCCCCTGGCTCGTTAGCACCCCACCTGGGCGGCCTCAGGGTGGTGCCGCCACCACGGAGGGAAGGACTGCCCCCTGCCCCACAACTCAAGTGCTGCGCAGCCTGGCAGCAGCTTGCACAGGCAGGCCCTGCCAAAGGAAAAAAAAAGTGGTGAGGGCCCCCCCCCCCCCAAGAGCCTGCCTCCCATTGCTGGGGGATAAGCTGCCTGCAGCCCCTGAGCTGTGGCGGACCCCGGTCCTTTCCCTGGTGGCAGTGCCCCCCAGGGTTACCTGGGCGGGTGCTGCCCCAGCTCAGAGGTAGCACCCAGCCTGATCCAACTGTTCCCCAAACCCAACTGGGGCACCACCTGCCCGATAGCTGCCCATGCAGGCAGCCTTGGGGGGGGGGGGGGTGCCACCTTTGCTGCAGAGGGAAGGACTGGGGCTCCCTGCAGTGTAGGGGCCACTTGGCCTGCCAGCAGCTTGCCCCCCAGCTGCAAGAGACACGGGTAGGCTCTACGGGTCAGGGGGAGGCAAGAAGGATCAGAAGCCCCTAAATTGAAATGGTGGGTTTTTAATTTTCACAATTTAGGAGTCTAAACACCCATCACATGTACAAGCGCCTGTGCAGACTAGAATTTTTCAGAAGCTTTTAACTTGGCCAAATTTTGGCAATTTTTTATTGGGATGGCAAAAGAACACATTCTTAATGCCAGAAACATCCTTTCTTTCATCTTAAAAGCGGCTGGACCATTCTGGTAATTTTTTTCCAAAAACTTATCCTGAAGAAGACACCTTTCATGGAAAAGATAAGCCAGAAGAATTAAAATTAGGGTAGAGTCTATGCAGACCATGTAGTTAGGAGATGTATTTCAGAAAACTGATATTAGCTATATATTAGCAATTTTTTTTTGCCAGTATAAGGTCAATCTACAGTAAAAGGATTTGCCAGTAGTAGTTATCGAGGTATAGATATACCAACAACCTTTTCTTCTATGAATCTGACCAACATAGTCTAAAACATGAAAAATCTGACCAACAGAACTGTGAAAAGGCAATCATTTTGCTTACCATGACACATGATATGTGCTATTACTGTGATAATTTTTTTCAAGCAAAACAAAAAGCCCAGTCTTCAATTATTTAAAGCACACTCTATTTTATTCAATTGGCATTTAAATTAAACTTACTGTGCATTTTATTTAATCATCCAGAGTAATAGTATGCTTTATTAATCATTAAAAAAAAATTGTGTGTTCTACATTTTTTCTCTACATTCATAGTTGACAGACTCCTCATGGATTGCCTCATCTTATCATTGATTTAACTGCTGTAGCATCAGGTTCATAGATGCCTATTTCTTTTTAACTCTAAGAGTTTGTTAGTTATTTTACACTGATTTTTTGCAGGCTCATACTGAGGCCTAAAATTATTTTTTTCTAGATTAGGCAGCTTTCTTGTTTCATTTTACATACCGAACCATTTGTTCTGGTCTCTTTTGTGCTCTGATAATTCAAAAATGACTTTAAAAAACCCCACTTATAATGGATATACATGAAAAAAAATTGTAAAATAATGAAGCTATAAATCTTTGTTTTAATTCATATTAATAAGAACTTAATTTTCAACTATTTTTAATGCTGCGTAGGGCTGCAATGTTCGAAATTCATATGCAGAAATGTCCCATAGGGGAAAATAATCTTATTTTTCAAAAGCTACACTTATCCTTGACTGCCCTTGACTTTCTGGGTATCTTGTATTTTAATAATTCTTCTCCTTAATTCCCCCTTCAATATTTATTTTAATATTCTATTTAATAATCACACAATCATTCCAAAGTTTGAGCACACTAAGGGAAACACTACAACTTTTCAGTACCCCTATATTTTGATTTAATAAATAAATACATTCACTACCAAAGTGATCTGAATGACTGGATTTTACAAACTTAGAAGTCACAACATTTAGCAAGTTCTTTTCCACATCAGGAATAAATTGAGATTACAGTTTAAAGCATGAAAATGTACACTTTATGATAGTGACAAAAGATACCATGTGTATAATTAACAAAGTCTATTTATGACTGTGAAAACTGAATTCCCCGACTTTGGTATCTTTAATATTTATACATTCAAGAACATACATGTTCTCACATGCAGTTGTAATGAAAAATATAGAACCATAGGTAATTATATCTACTATATTTTCATTAAAAACCTCTATGGGCCACATCTTACATCATCTTATGCCTAAATGGATTTATGTGGAATTTATGCCTAAATCACAAAGCAAGATCCTAAGCAACTTCAGTCAGGAGCTGCAAAACCACTCAGGCCCCTAAATTCATTAGGATAGAGATAGACAACATATGGCCTGAGGGCTGGATTCAATTTGCAGAATAGCTGGATCCAGGGAGCTATGGTGGCCTGGGGTTTCACCTGCACCTATACCATGACTGGGTGGTGAGGACCTATGCCCAAACTACAGCCAAGGGGTAGGGAGAAGCAGCAGCAGGGAAAAGTGATAGCGGCCAGATTGAAAAACCTACCTGCCTTGCACCCCAGTCATGTAGTTCGAGCCCATAGCTCCAAAACGTTGTTGACCACAGCATTAGATTCTTCCATTTTGTCCTGAAAAAGTCTGTAGGAACCTAGAGTTGTCACTGTATATAACTGAAAGCGATCCAGACTGGCCACCTATGTGTCTACCTCCTTTCTAGCCTTGTTGTGATTCAAATCAGTGCTTCAAGGTGACTGCTTGGAAATGACGCAGCTATGGCCTCCTGAGCCTGAGGACACTCTACACAACTCATCTTGAAGCTGGACCACTGGGCAGCCAGAGGTACAAGATTAAGGAGCAAGAAGGAAAACAACTCTTGTGGCCCAGCTGTTGAAGGCCAGTGTGGAGGGCCCTCTTCTGGAATGAGAGATTTGTAAATGTCTAGACCCTGGTGTGAGGGTTGTTTCTGATTGTTGTTTTGCTTTTAAAAACAAAAACCCCATGACTGTCTAATGTCAAAAGTATAAAACGTCCTGGAAGTAGTGATTAGCTCTGAGGAACTCGGATACATCCCTAGGCCCTAGTGTTACTTTTGCCTGCTAACTGGTGCATCCCTTCTGAGTGATGAGGCAATATGGATTTGACATCTAGATCTTTGCATTCCCTGTAAAGGAAATATAGACACATAATCCTCTCAACTAGGATTGCCCATCTGTGACATACCTATTTTTTAGGTTCTGAGACATGTAAAATGCCAGTTTTAGAGGCTGATTAGAACCTGGTCCTATGTCTAACAGCTACAGCGAGACACTACTAGAAGCTAGGAATATAGAGAACCAGAGGCAGGAAACGTCTGTTCATTTTGGATAAAATGTTGAAGAACAAAATTTAAAAAATGGCTGTCAGCAAGAAGGTGGGTTCCATAACTACGGACAATGATTTGCTAAACAAAGAAGGTATTTGTTCTCCCTCTCTGCACCCATACAGATTGCCATTTTTTGATCTAATCACCAGAAACCTGATATTCAACAAAGTTCTGGAAGCACCTAAAGCAAGAATTATAAAGAAAAGGTCTCCACGCATCAATCTCCTGTACGTAGGACTATTGCTAGGTTGCAATTATTTATGGAAATACTCATAGGTGTACGTCTCTAAACTTGACTTACCTATTTTGCAGTACAAAATATATACGATATACCCAAAAACACACCGCACTACAGCACATTTGTTAAACTGTTCTCTCCAAAAAACACATGAAACACAAACATCTTCTAGAAGTGCTATACAACCACATGATTTTCTTCATGTTTGCTTCAGTGCTCAGCCAATTTAAAATGCGCGCGCGCACACACACACACACACACACACACACACACACAGAGCGCACTGTATGTATATATTTTTCATCCTTTGAAACTATAAGAAAAGTTCCTAAATATTTCGAAAATATTAGAAAATAGTTTCTAAATATTTGTTAAGAGTCAATCTTGCAGCACAGCAGTCTATAATAGCATGTGATAATGCATCCAACAGCATGTTACCATTTTATAATCGTGAAATATTTCAGCAAAATCCTTATCTCAATTTATGGATGGTAGGATGTAGGTTGGGAAATAGGTTGCCAAAAGCCAACTTAACTAATGCTAAATCTAATGAACAGTAACGCTTTGAACATGCCCTGAAATAAATTCTAAATGAAATGTGGAAAAAAAGATGTTCATGGAATTGAAATTGACATTGTAATTAATACCAGACCTTATGAAGTTTCTCTTAGCTGATGGCTAACATTATACATCAGCAAGTCTCCTGATGGGTATAGTTTATTGTGAAAATGTCCTAACATTCCACATCAGGAAAAAAAATATTGCTGAGCCTATTAATTTATTAAATGTAGTCTTCCTTCTACCTCAAAGTCTCTTTCCTTGCTACATGAAAAACAAAAAAATATGAAAAGTATAGGTAAATTACAATATAATTCATCACAGTTATCTATGAAAGGAATTCATTCCAAATTTAACACTTGGTAATATACCCTGAGAAGGATATATTAATTCAGGTAGAGTGCTCCACTAACACAGTTAACCTGGGTGCCAGAAGCAGTATATGTCATTCAGTGTTAAAGGTTATCTCTACGTAGCACTGCATTATCTGGTGCAGACACATCCTGAGTTAATGACTGAATTATGCAGGGGATTAGTATATGGATACGAGGCTTTTTATCTCTGTGTCAGTGGTTTGCGTCTGCTCCAAGCCAGTATTAAACAAAAGTTGTCTTCAAGGTCTGAAGGCTTCTGTATCTCATTCCAGTTCCCCTCAATACCATTTATTTTAGTCCAGGATTAAAATGGGCAAGTACTCATGCCAAAAAATGCATTTCAAAGTGTATGCTCTTGGACAGTTTCTCCAAAGCCTTAGACTCAACAGAAATGGAGACAGAATTACTTCATTACCATTAGAGTTGGCCCTTTCAGAACAAAATGGACACACACTGAGCCATATGAATAAATAACACCCATTCTATGATGATTATGGAGATGATCAGAGTGATTCATTTTCAAATTTGTCCATACGATGCGAGTACTAAGTTTAATTTAAAGATTTAAAGAGGAAAAGTTAAATCTATATTCAAACTGAAACTGTATATTTGTGGCTGCCTGTGGTGACTGATATTGGAAGGCTGGCCAATTATGCTATGAAAAGTAAGATCTTGTCCTCTTTCTCAATGTTTGAAAAGTGTATCTGTACAGGATGTTGTAAGTAATTGAGCTGGCTAGGCTCCATTCCACATAGTTTAGCTTCATCTTTGGTTTAATGCACGTAGTACTGATTAAGCATCAAGAAACAACAGTGAATATGAACCAGAGAGCTTTTCATCACTGTCGGCCACCTGGTTAGACCAGCCAGCAGAGAAGTGCACAGGGATTACATGTAAAAAGTGTGACAGAACAGTTACATCTTTTATACTTGCATTATGTATTAAATAACGATAGAAACCAATCCAATTCTAATGGGCAAATAAGAAAATCAATCACCAGTCATTACATATGCAGGTTTAACCTATTTCACAACTTCAGTATGTGTACCAATTAGTTCTTCCCTTATTGTCAAATGTCTTTAATTTCCTGGAAAATGTGGCATTATTTATTCTCCAGGTGTAATCTGCAAGGGCCTTGAAACTCTCTGCTCATTAGAGTTTTAGCAGCCTAACCAAGTCTGGTGTTATCTTCTAGGAAGAGAGAGCAGGAGGGAACTTGGTTAGAAGCAGAGATGCTGTTCATCAAAGGTGAATGGGGAGTGAAGGGGAAGGGAGGCCTGATAGAAATTCAGACCTTGTTGAGTCAAGGTTTTACTGAAGCCTTAGGAAGGCAGTGTCAAGGGCACAGGACGTCTAGTCTACCCAACACAGGAGACATGCAATAATGATTCTCCACTAAGGCCAGTACAGTATAAATGGCATGCCATGGAATATTATCTGAGTTGAGTTATTATCTGAGTTATCTGTAAGACTGACCTAGCACTAGCTTCTGTCTCACTTAAAAGAAAGATTTTGCAAAGGGACCTTTTGTGTTGCTTTTAGAGTACCTCTCTGGAATCATGGGAAAAGCATCCCTGTGGGATACTGGAAAGACAAGGAATAAACTGGCAAGATGACTGTAAGCAGATCCTTGACTCTGCTACCTTTTGCAGGAGAGCAGTTCAATTCCCACAAAACAAACTCTAGTCTCTAAACACAAACAGACCAAACCCCAAATCCTCTGCTCTCTGGGCATAAGAATCACTGCTTTCCACTGTGGCTTTTCCCTAGCCCAGCAACCTGTCTTCTTTCCCTTGCAAGCTGTTGCTTCACAGATTGCCACCTTCCTGCTCTTTCCTGGCATTTTGAGCTTCCAGTAGGGTGCTCCCACATGAACAGAGCACCTCACAGCTGCACATACTTAATATGGCTGTTTACCCCTTCTTAAGGGGACAGAACACACTGTTACAATGATATGGACTCTATACTAAGCTGCTGCTGGCCACAAGATAGTGCTTGTGCTTCTTGCAGGGTCCTGTCATGCCACTGCCTTTCTGTTAGCAGGGCAGATTTACTGATTCTTATGCTCAGGGTTTTGCTTTGAAATCATCTATGCTAAAGTTACCAGTAATGAAATCATTATGGTTAATGATGCTAGCACTGGCTTTGATAGCATCCTCTCCATCACCTTTCTTTTGGAGCCTGATCCCAGGGACACTCAAGGCAGTGCTGGCCAATGCTGACTCCAATGCAGAAGATGATATATAATTAGAATTCACTTCTTTTCCTTTATCAACTGATTAATTTTGGGGTTTTCTTGTTTTGTTTTTATTTGGAAATAAATGGATTTCCTACACCCGACTAAGACTAACTTGATCTCTCAAGCCTTCCATCCAAATATGAACTTCCTGAGCATTCACTGTAACTAAAGTAATATTCACAGATTGCACAGTGAATAAAATGAGAGGATTTTTCTGCAGTTACTAAAGAAAGGCGTTACATACTACTGTTGGGTCAAAGATCCAAAACTCAATTCTTCTTTGCCATCATGCTGGAAATCTGAGCTTGATGTGGCCTGTTCACTATATTGTTCTTTGATATTCTCTCTCTCTTTTAAGGCTTTAACAGATTAAGCTAACTTTCAGTTTAATATAAAAACTCTCTTGCACTTTTAGTAGAAGATGATAAATCCTGAGCTATCCCTACACAGATCTGCTGCCATGTAATCAAACAAGTAATTTCAGCTCTATCTGCAGTAATGTGATAGATTACAGAAAGGAGGGGGACAGGGGTTATACATAGGTTTATAACTTGCAATCTTGTAATGAAAAAAATGAATTACCAACTATAAATCCTGAATGTATTGTATATGCGAACACACACTAATGACCTCCTCCTTTCGAACCGAAAAGCAGCTACTTCTGTGAGGTTTTGGGCTCAGGAGCCATACCAATTAAATACCTGAAGCTCAGCTCTCTAAACTCCAGCCCCCACTCTTGATCTTACTTAAGAAAAGCATGATTTATATAAATATATGCCAAACACCACATAGCAGCCCACATATTTCAGATAAGAATGCTACTGTTCCTCTAACCGAGGGAGCCCTGACATATTCAGGCACAGGGTAATTACTTCATTTGTAAGATCACTAGATGCAAGATCACTTATCCATTGGACATTTCAGCCAAGGTCATTTTTCAACAAAAGAACAAAATAGAAGATGATGATGATTATTATTATTACTGAATTCCATTCAATATATTTATCTCCTTTTAGCTATTTAGCATTTTAAGAAATGCTTTACTTTAATTAATTAAAGTAGATGCTTTCAGTTTTGCATGTTAAGTCTTTTTGGCTCTAAAGTACTTACATAGGAACACCATATTGATGATAAACAATATGAATGTCTTTCTATACTCACTTAAAATACACTATTTTGATCTTATAAATGATTTCAGATTCCTGAAATCATATACACAACTTCTGCCACTGAAAATAAGGAATATAGAAGAGACAGATGTTATCTTATCCGAATTGAATGTAAGTTTTATTTATATGCATCCATATGTATTTGTATATACAGATATATATACTGAAAATGGTCTTGTTATATTGCTAACAGGTATAGTGCTGAGAAAAAGGTATTAAAATTAGAAGCCATTTGCTTTTAGATATAAAGCACTAAGAAATATAATTCCAAGATGGGGCAGATTGAAAAATATTGATTTAATAAACATCATCTACTGACTAAATATGATTAATAGCCACCATATTCAAGAAAATTTTCTTTTTTCAGTTCTCTTTCTTTCCTCATGTTCTGAGATTGTCTGGTCAATAGCCTATGAGAACAACTAAGGGCTCAGAAATATCCATCAGGCTTTGTTATCCAAAATCTATATGTTATTACTCTAAGTCAATAAAAGGACAGGGAGAGATGACTGAATAACCTCTCTGTTAAATCACAATTGTTCCTTATAAGTAACCATTAGTTTTACAATGGACAATCTATTCTTCAATAAAATGTATCAATTTTACCTTTTTAATTTTGCAAAGTAAAAGCCTTAATTTTAAAGCATGTATATAGCTTGTTTTCTACTCCTAAATATTAACCAAAAAAAATTGATTATCTCTAATTCATATTAAACAGTTAAAATCAAACAATGCTCCAACACAGGAACAATATATTAATACCCATTATAAAAAAGAAGTTATCTTTAAAAACGCTAGTAGTTAAATTACCTAAGTGGTTATTTTTCAAACTAACATCCAACAATACCTGCTACCAAGAGACCAAGGACTGAATTCTCTTGTCTATTTAAACTACTTTATGCCACTTCCTCTTCAGGAGTGAAGAGTGGCTTTAACGTGACTGAAGATGACCAGTTAAGAATGATTTCTATACAAGGAAACACAAGGGGAAAAGTGGTTTTTCCATGTGCTGTGTCAGCTGCCCTACATACACAAAAAAGGATGGAAGAGTGAGTGAGGTAGAATCATGTTCAGTTTGGAGAGAGATGGAAACAAAGAATCATAACTGACATACTATTCTTTGGAACTCTGTGACACTCACACTAGTGGGGGCTGCAGAAAAGCAGCTCTAACCTACCCTAGGGTGAAGTGACTATGAATCAGGTAGTTGCTAGAAGTTGACTTAATACTTCCCTGTCCCTGTCTAAGAACAACCTAACCAGACTAGAGAATCAGTCTGTTCCAATTCAAAATACCACTGTATTTATTAGACACAGCATCACAAGTAAAGCTAATAAATAGATAAAAGAAAATAGGTTTAGAAGGGGGAAGAAAAGGATGTGATATACCTTGATTTTAGCAGGGTTTTGGACACTGTCACCTATGACATTCCCATTAACATGCTAAGGAAATACAGAGGAAACAATCATACTCTAAGATAACTGGTTGAATCACTGTTCAAAACGAGTGGTTTTCAATAGCTCAATGTACACATTGGGAGGAGGTATTTAGAGGGGTACCCCAAGGCTCCGTCCTGGTCCAGTATTGTTCAACATCTTCATTAATGATTTGGAAGAGGTGATTGAGTGCATCTGCATGCTTAACAAATTTGCAGATGACACAAAGTTGGGTGTAGCTGACCTCTAAGTATGAGGTCTATCAAACATTGGAACAGGCTACCTAGAGAAGTTATCTAATTTCCATCCCCGAAAATTTTTAAGGGCAGGGGCACAGACCCTTGGCTGGGATGGTTTAGTCAGTGATGATCCTGCCTTGAGCTGGGGGCTGAACTAGTTGACTTTATAAGGCCCCTTCCAATCCTACTTTATGATATAAGATCATATGATGATCTTATATCAAAGAACCTATTTTTAAGCACCTTTCTAAGTCACCTTATCTCATGAATCATGTGTAGGTGTTCACACACCTAACAGTGCTAATATTGTGTAGCACCCTGCAACACCCTAGTTGAGAATCACTGCTTTAGATGAAACCACTCTAGAGGTGGGTATGTAACTGACTGAATAATCCTTCTCAAAAAGTAGTCATTAATGGTTCAATATTTAACTAGGGAAAG
>NW_005842434.1:493111-502286 GCF_000455745.1 Alligator sinensis
TGAGGTCTCTCAGGAGTCTGTCCTAGGTCTACTACTGTTCACTATCTTCATTAATGAGTTGGAGAAGGAATTAAATGTGCCTATGGCACCAAACTGGATACTGTAGCAGACACTTTGGAGGACAGGATGGGGGTTTAAAATGAACTTGATAAAATGGAAAATGGTCTAAAATAAAACAGATGAAATCCAATAACGACAAAAGTGAAGTACTGCACTTAAGAGGGAACAAGCAAATCCCCAAGTATAGGGTGGGGAAAAACTGGCTATGTTGCAGTACTGCAAGACAGGAAACAGGGGGTTAGTGGATAGCAAATATGAGCCAACAACAGTGTTGTTGGGGGCGGGGGGGAACGACCTAAGAAAGGTTGGAAGTACTGGATTTAGCCTGTAGATGAGAAAACTGAGGGAGGGGATTTGATAGCAGTTTTCAAATATATTAAGGGCTGTTTAAGAAAATAGTGATCAACTCTATCCTGTGTCCACAGAGAACTAGACAAAAAGTAATGCGGTTAAATTGCAATATATTTTGGTTATATTTAGGTTAGATATTAAGAAGAACTTTTCAACTATGTGGGTGATTAAGTACAGGAACAAAGAGATGTTGTGGAATCCTCATCAGTGGAAGACTTTAAAGACAAATTAGACATATATTTATCCAGGCTGGTTTAGGAAAGGATGTTCCTGCACTCAGCAGAAAGCTACAAGCAGATGCCATCCTGAGGTACAGCCAGTGGTTTTTTATGATTCTGTTATTCTACAAATCTAAAACATCTGAATGAGAGCTTTTGGATCTGCCTCTTCTTGAAAGGCAGTGATCATTCTCAGCTGTTACTGACTTCATTTGCAGTGCTTTAACTCTGAAAAACAAGTCAAAGTCAATTATTAAGGTGTCTAACGACGAATCCTTGAAGTCAGGCATCTATGCTCGAAAACTTTCACTTCTATTTGTAATATTATTATCACGTATTTAGAGATGTTCAGACACTCAGTTCACTGTATAGGAGCTCTAGTTTTATAGGATTATTTTTATAATTCTCCTATAATAACTATTGACCCTGTATTTTTCGCAATATAACTCTCACATTTAAAAACAGATACACAAAGAAGGATCTATGACAGAGGTTGGCAAAATTCGGCCCATGGACCACATCTGGCCTGCCAGGCAATTTCATCTGCCCACGGGCAGGTGCTTACCAATTCACTGTATCCAGCCCTGCACTGGGCTGCCCCTGCTGTGCTCGCGTAGGGCCGAGCCCTGCTTACTTCCATGGCAGCAGCACACACTGTGCTCCCACCCTTGCCCACAGGATGGCCCTGACTCTGGCCCCACAGGCAGGGAAGTAGCAGCAAGCAGGGGAAGGGCAGCAGTAGCAGCAGGCAGGAAGCAGGGAGGGAACGGTGGTAGGCAGGCTGGAGGGAAGTGACAGTAGGAGGGCGGGAAGGAGGGAAGGTAGGGAAGAGGTGGTGGGCAGGGGAGAAGTGGCAGCAGCACCAGGCAGGGGGGGAAGTGGCAGCAGTGGTGGGCAGAGAGGGGGGAGTAGTAATGGCAGTGATGGATGGGAGCAAAGTGGCAGCTGGGTGGGTACACAGGGCCCATGCTGGTGCCCTGGGGTGGGGGCTGGTGGGGGTCTAGGGTGGGGTAGCAGGAGCACAGTGCACAGGCCCCAGCAGGAGTGCAGGGTCCACCTGGCTCCATCACATAGGTCTCCCTGGGGCTCACATACAGTTCCCGGGTTCTCCACCCAAGCCATGTGCCACCGGGGAGAGCCCTGTGCAATGGAGCAAGAGGCTTGGCCACCACTCACAGCCACGTGCAGGCCATGGGACATGGTGGGAAGCTCCATAGTATGGAGCCAGGCCAGTTCCACCCCTCTCCCTGCCTCCCTGGCTGAGTCCTATGACCTGGACTACCAGTTTCATTGCACAGGGCTCCCCCTGGGGGCAAAGGGCTTGGGTGGAGAACCTGGGAACTGCATGTAAGCCCTGTGTGATGGAGCTGGTGGCCCGGCCACGTGCAGTCCTGGGGACCATGCACCACCGGGGGGCTCCACTTATTATGGGCTGAGAGTGCCATGAGGGCCTACAATGGGGAGGCATGTGTGAGGATGGCATGTGGGGGGGGGGTTCCACATGCACACTCCACCATACACATCCCCACAACCTCCCACAAGTCCCATACATACACATCCACAAGCCTCCACAAACTCTATACCCACCCACTTACCCATATGTTGAGCTATTATGCATTTGCCTCTATATACACTATGCAAATACATGGAAATGAGGACAAAAATAGTTTTCAAAATAAAATTAAAATATGTTATAGTAGATGTTTGATTTTTAGTATATACTTGGGGGAAGGGGGGGGGGGTTGTTTCAAGATACCAAACCGCCTTCCCAAAGGAGTACTTCCAGGGGCAAGGGGAGGGACTTCTGGTGGCAAAGGTAAGGAGTTAAGGCAGGGGTGGGCAAAATGCAGCCCGCCAAGCCATTCTATCCCGCCCACGGAGCCCATAAAAAAATTTAGAAAATAAATATTAATCTGCCCCTGGCTGCCTGTCATGTGGTCCTTGATGGCTTGCCAAAACTCAGTAAGCAGCCCAAAATAATTGTCCACCCCTGGGTTAAGGGGAAGGACTTCTAGTCCCAAGATGGTGACCAGGGGGCAGGGCACCTGTCAAGAAGTGGGGCTATCCTTGCAGCCTTTGACAGCTCACCAAAACCTATTAAGCAGACCTCCAGTCGAAATAATGGTCCACCCCTTATCTATGGAAATCTTTGCATAAATAAATTAATTAGTTGTAAACACGTTTAATTTTAAAAGACAAAATTGTAAAAATCCGAATTTATCTTGTTGCATTTTGGGGTTTTTTTTATTATTTTAATCAGACCTAAGCTCACTAGAGATGCTTTCCTAAAGCAGGGCCTATGTCAGCAGAAAGAATATGCTGATAATCTTCTAAGAGCCTCCAAGGTTGTGGCAAAATGTAAGTTTCCATTAAAAAAGTGCCAACTGTTTACTGTTGCCCAAATAAGCTTCTGAATGCAACGAATTCAGTATGATTTTTCAAAAATAATTTCTAGTTTATAGGCATCTCCAGCATTAATTCAAATAAAAGTATTAGAAAAGGTAATTTCAGTAAATCGTGTAAAAAAATTAGGCCTGCAGATATAGGGCACCTATACACGAACTCAGACGGTGCTCTAACATGCTACAATTCCAGCACATCAGAGCAGATTGGATTAATCGAGTCTGCTGGAGCGTGGCAGTGGTGCTCCAGCAGCCTCCTGCATCTCATGCATCAGTATCCCTGGGCTTAAAAATGGTGGTGGGGGCACTTGAACTAAAGCTCATCAAATGACGTGGCAGTGCTTTAATTAGTGTGGCTCTCAAAGCCACTGGAGCACATGTAAAAGTGTCCTTAGATTTTAAGCAACTCAAAAAATAGTCTGCATTTTTTCTGTATTTTGTCTAGTCCGGTGATGCTCAAACTTTTGGCCTGCGGGCCAGGCAAGTATCCTATATCAGGTTTAGGCGCCACACCCCAATGCACCTGAAGTCCTGTGCTGCTCCCACCCAGCCTCGCAACAGGCCCCATGCTGCCCTGCTCACTTGATCCAATGTGAAGGGCCATGCTATCTGACTCACAGGACTCCCATGGGCCTGGAAAATTGGCCACCAAATTTTCATAACCATGGGGAGCCTCGCAGGCTGGATGACATGACACCAGATGCTTGATCTGGCCTGTGAGCGAGGGGTTGAGCACCCCTGGTCTAGGCAAATATACTTTTTAAACTTGATTTTCATTCTTTATTTTTCTATCCAGTTATGCTAAGGAATTTCAAATGAACAATTATAACTTGTAGCTTTCACCACTCCCCATGAGATGTTATACTTCTAATTTCCCTCCTTATGGGCAGAACCTTAGAAAAAGATCTTCATAATCTTAGAATTCTTGGATCAGACTACCAATACATCCGTTCTCTCATCCTGCTGTATGAGCTCAGATTAAACCCCACTGCCCCTTTGTAAGAGTAGTCTGGTCAAAGCATATTGTGCTGAAAGAGAAGATTAGGGAATTGATAAGTGATAAAGCAGTAGGAGCTTCCTCTATGTTGTGGTGGTAAAAAGTGGCTATGGTGGATGGGTCATAGGGTTGGTGATCCAAGCTGGTTATTCTAACCCAGGCTGAAAAGGCTGCTGACAACTGGTATAGACAAAGCACTGGACTCAAGGTCAGTAGATCTAGTTTTGATTTTGCTACTGTATTCTCCTCCTTTGCCAATTCCTTTCAGTCAAGGATGATGGTCTTCCATGGTCATCTTATCTGTGGATCTGAAGATAGCTGTTGAGGCTGATCTGGGATCCACAGACTCTGCTGCAACTTGGCCACATGTTTCCATGTGGGAGCATGTTTTGGGATTCTTGATCTGGCCCATGACATGCTCTTTTTGCAAGAAACATGACATGCCATTTCTGCCACTCCTGCTTTTCCGACTCCTGTTGTCATCATAAGCTTTCAAATTACTGAGATCCTTGCAGTAGATTTCCTCCATTTGGGGAGGTCCTAAATGATAGTTTCCCATGTTGATGATGCATTTTTTTCAAGTTGGCTTGGAGGAAGTCCTTGATACACTTTCTCTGCCCTCTTCTTTAGTGTATGCCTTGACAGCTGGGAGAATAAAACTTGCTTTGGGAGTCTGGAGTTGGACATCCAGATGACATAGCTGTATCAGTGAAGTTGATGTCAGATGATCATCATGTTGATGTCTGTGGTGTTTTCTTGTAAAAGGACACTAATGTTGGTACACCTATCTTCCCACTGGATTCAAAGGATCTTCCACAAGCAGCATTGATGGTACTTACTTCTTCAACGACCTAAGGTGTCATCTGTATGTTGTCCATGTCTCAGCTCCATGCAGTAAGGTGGGGATCACAAATGTGATAAACCACAAGCTTGGTTTCAGATCTGTGCTGTATTCTATGGCAAATCCCTACCCAGGCACCTCTCTTTCTTTTCCTGATGCTTCTTTCCTCTTTAGTTTAGAATCTTATTGGGGCAGGTGGTATACACATCAGTAGTCATACACTGCATAACAAATGGGAGTTTAATCATGGTTCAGACCTTAAGGCCCTATTGTGCAACAATGAACAACAACAACTACAATCTTCAGCAAAATTTTATTAACCTAAAGTTTGGTTACAAGTCAAACTCTCTTCTTCTGTTTTAATGAAAATTAGTTTTTCCTGACCTCGTTTTTTCTTTTATTCTATACTATTTTAGCAGAAAACAACAGCTTCCATGGAATAAGCTAAAAAAGTTCAAAGCAGCTTTGAGAGATATTACCAAGTATTAATTACTTTTAATTTTTGTTGTATTACTAGGTATACTATTCTTAAATGGCAAATTAAAATTTTCTTCAAAAAAACAATGCATCCTTCAATTTGGAAAGTATTAGTTCACTCCACTGTACTGCTGGGAAAAATTAGATTATTGTGCTCTCCCAAAGCCATTGAGCAAATCACAGGTAGAGCCAATATTAGAGTTCTGGACTTGGGAGGGGGGGCACACAGAGCAGGTGGAAGTGTGGCGGCAGCTGCATGCAGAGTGGCAACACTGCAGGGTGGTGGGTGGCGTTGGCAGCCACGTGCAAGTTTCCCCCTCAATCCAGCGGCTGGCCAGACAGCCAGAAATTCTGGTTAGTAGAGTGTGCCCGTTACTAAAATGCCAGTTAACACAGCTTTTACTGTATAGAATTAGTTCAGAATATTAGTTATAAAAGCTTAATATACTAGTATGCTAACCAACTAGGGATTGAGAACCATGTTTTAAAGCATTACTAGATTTATGAGAATTCTTTAAATGTCCTTATAGTAAAGATATATTCACTGTTTTGTGAGATGCTTTTAAGAGTTATTTTAAGTACTTCAGGTTAATCAGCCAATAATATAGGTAGTGCTCTCTTGTAAGTGAGGACAGGATAGTTTCTTGGGATTTTACTGATAACAACAGACATGCCAAATTATTCCTTTCAACTCTTTGTTTTATTTAATATTGAAGATCCCACTGAGAGAAACTACACAGATTAAAATCTCACAACACACCTAGCTGGAAAATGATACTGCCTGTATTGTTAGCTTATTGTCAATAAAATGCAATTCTTTGAAATAAATGTAAAGCTATGTCATATTTTCATACTAAATTATAAGAAGCATTCCTAAATTAGAAATTTAAAAATAAATCTATTTATTTTTCATATTTTAATATTTTTCCATGCACATTTTTAAAGATATTAGTATTTAGACAGGGCTCTCTTCTCACAACCATCTTTTCCATCTATGTGCTTCTTCCTTAAAGCCACAACACTAGATCTGTGATGCAGTATTCATTCCCAAAGACATATACTGATGTCATGAACACAGGATTTGAAAGCTACTGAAGGATCATTCATATAGATAAACTAGACTGTGAAAGCCTATTCAAAACTAAACATGTGAACAACAGAAAGAGAAATATGGGGAGGGGGAAAGACCCAAGAAAACTGCTTTATGTTATAAATGTTCCTTTGTTCAAGTTTGGTGCAATGTGAAAGGCACTTTGCTTTTTTTTTAATTTTTATTATAAATGTTCTCTTTGTTCAAGTTTGATATGGTGTGAAAGTCACTTTTTTAAATGATTCCAGTAAGTATTTGCATGTCTGAACAGCACACAATGATTAACTAACATGGAAAGAAAAAAAAGTCAGTTCTAGTAGACAAATCAGAAGACTGAAAGAAGGACAGCAACACTGTTAGTCTCCTTACATAATTTGGGCAAATGATAATCTATTTCTATAACAAAAATGGAGATACTACCAAACTTCAAAGTGTTTTGTGGTTCATTTATAATTTGTAAAGCACCTGGAGATCCCCAGGTGGAAGAAATTATATAAAATACAAAGCAAGAGGTTTCAGAGACCAAATAAGCCAACAGAAATAAACCCAAAGGACTAGTTTATAAATTACCAGATAAATTTCTCTGTAACCTTAAGGTTAATGGAAAATAAGAACTGACTTTCTACCTCGGTTGTTTTAATGTTCCAGTCATAATTACAAAAACATTTAAAACTTAAATGAAACATTACCACAAAACACAGTAAATGGAAAGTAAAATGCATATATTTACAGGCATAATTTTCTCACTCAGAAGTACATAACATGACTGTTACATAAAAATCAACTGTAATCACAGTCTTTACCCATTTTGCCAAAATCAACACAACTATATACAGACAACTTTGACTGGCTTCAATGGGAATCTCAAGCACATATTTGAAGATAAACATTAACCCTTAAAAATACAAAGCCATTTTAAAAATTCTGTTCATCACATATTTACATTGTTACTTCTCAGTCTGTATATACATAAAGCCATCTCTCAGAACACACATTTTCCTCAGGTGATAAGATCTGGAGCTATAATGCTGTTTACATTGTGACTGAACATGAATGAAACTATGGCTTTGTCTGAGTGTGATAGAAATCCTCTGAGATAGGATGAGCTCAGTGAACCATCACGCTCTCCTAATGAGTAAATACCTCTCCTAACTTTCTTAATCTCTATAATAAATATCAATCAATCATTATAATCTTGCTTTTTAGCATAGATACAGTTCCAAAAAGATTACTATGATTCATTTTAAAGAATAAAACTAAAGCAAAACAAAAACAGGCTTACATCAGTCTTCCTAATGGATCAAGTTAAAATGCTACCATACTGCAAATCAAAGTCTTTGCTACAATCCCAACCTTCTCTCCCTCATAAATTAGGTACATTTCAAATTCACTAAAATAAAAATTTCCATATGCAAATCTGCTTTTTATCTGCACTGCATATTTACTATTTGATAAACAAACACAAAACACAACCCTGATCAATGTTGAGAACAGCTGAACAGTTCCCTTAGATGTCTTTAAATTTACCAAAAGCAATAATAATTTGAACTATCTTATTCGCAGAATTGTATGTATTTTAATGCAATGTGTTTTATTATGCTGCCAAAAAAGATTTGAGAGATTTCCACTGCTAATAATGTGACACTATTATTGCTTTCACTTGAAATGCAGTCTCATGATTTCAGTGCACTACTAGTAGTTTATACCCTGTAAGTTTGATTCTTAAAGTAATGTTGATAATGAGTACAGTGTGTGTGTGTGTGTGTGTTGAATTTTATCCAGCAGGGAAATATGAAATCAATAGAAAGAAAAATGTACCAGTTATGTTATTACAGTTAACATAAAACAATCCTGGCAGTAGTTACTTCAAGGTATAGTACAACATATCCATTACACCATTTTCTTTTTTTCCAATGATGCAGTTGAGTTATATTTTGCAAAGATCATATATGCACATCACATGTCATAAAAGTTTACTGCTCTTGCATTGTATTTCTTGATAAAGATCATTTAAAACTTGAGTTCACCTTATTATGAACACTTTAAAACTATCATTTAATTAAGTTTACTGTTCTTTTTTAAGTCCCAGATAAATATTTATACTTAATTAGTATACAAATTGATTATTGGCAAACTAAAAATTTGTTATCTGATATTACGTATAGTTACAGGTCGAGACTAAACATGCATTATTCAATGGTAGAAAGCTTTAACAGGGAAAAATGCTAGGAAAATGAGACAACTACAGAATACTGCTATAAATAGTATATGCTCAAACTGTTTGTTAATTTACAAACATATATAAATGCAAAATCTCACTTTTTTATTTTCTCAAGTAAACGGAAAAAAAGCTATTTCACCATATGTAATATAAATACAAGATGAATCATTGTATCAACCACTGAAATACTGAATAATTCATTCAGTTTTAGACACCCATAAATTTGTTTTGGTTAAAAAACCTTTCCTTTTAGATCATTTTAAATTGTGGCAGTTTGCAGAAAATTCAGTTAAGTTTTTCCACCTCCTGGAGAATTCAAAATTCAGAATATACACCATTACTTAATAGGATTTTTATTTAATGTACCATGATGCTCTAAACAAAAAATCCTAGATTATATCATCCAAATCAGAACTACACACATAGCTAGCTGCCACTTCTCTTCCCTGTGAAAAATAGTTGGGTTCCTAACTTCAGTTAGCTAACTTAAGTTAACCAACTTGAAAAAATCCTGCTGA
>NW_005842434.1:502297-504975 GCF_000455745.1 Alligator sinensis
GCTGAAGACAAGGCATCAAGTAGTATCTACCTGAGTTAGAAGAACAACATGAATTTGCTAACATGTCTTTAAAAAATAAAAAAATTGTAAGGTTTTGCTTAAAATAGGTGAAAAGTTCTTGTAACCAGCTCTTGGATCTACTTGAGCTTGAAACATTATCTATGCGGTGCCTCACACCTGCACTAATACACTATATATTAAAGCACTTCACAAGTATCGTGGGGCTCAGGCTATTGACATTCCATAGAAGCTTGAGGACAGCACCCTAAACCCATGACAAGCTGGCAGGGAAGACTGACTTTGGTGTGGATGGATGGGGAGCTCATCAGAGAAGTATTTTGTGTCATTTGTTTTTTCTGCATTTGCCTTTGTTTTTCTATCTGCACCTAGGAAACAGTATCAAGAGCCCAGAGGCCAGCATTGCAAATGTCACTGTAGATCCTTAATAGCCAGTACTAAAAGAAAAACGAGAGAGATCTTGCTTTTTTGCCCTGACACTGCCTAACAGAACTTTCCCTAATATCTTAGGCTACAAACGCACACAACATTCAGAACAGAAAACTAAATCATCACAGGATTCCTCTCTCCTGTACTTTCCATAAAGAGTGCAATTGGACCTGTGGATCTACTGCAATGATCTAGTGCTGTGCAGTATCAGAATTTGAGTTATGTCTGAAATTCAAAGGCTTCCCATGAATGCAAAGAATAAGCAGAAAAGCAAAAGTACACCTGGGTGGACAGAAACTTCAGAGCTGTAGAGCAGCTGTGTAAAGGCAAGTTTACATGTTGCCCTAGAGCAACATTGTTACTGCACCATGCTTTAGTACTTCCTTTTGGAAAAAGCACAGGGCACTAACCACCCATACTGAGCTGTACACACAGGGCATGGTTATTTTTAACATCTACTTTGCCACAGCAGCACGCTAAAAATGGGGAAGTGCACTGCTACGGTGAAGCACATCACTACAATGATGTAGCGTCATGTGTAGATGCACCCTAAGAGAATCACCCAACAATTCTAGAACTCTTCTGCAACGGGTAAGATGGTATGTTAAGATTTTTAAGTACTGTAAAGCACTTTTGAAATCAGTGATCCAACACCTAAGCAGCTGCTATGCTTTAAGATTTTTAAAATACAGAATTAAAATATGGATGCACTGAACAAAAATAAATTATTTGCACTATAAGATCCCTTTCTCTACTCTTATCTTCCCACATCTTGCCTTCCTTTATTAGGCTTTGTATTCTTATCTTTAAATTTTAATGTTTTAAACCCTTTAAATGCATCAGATACACCCTTCAAATAGATCTTTCCTCAACAATATGTTGTTTAAGATGTAGAAACCTGAACTGCACACAGTATTCAAGATGCGGGTGCACCATGTCTTTGTAAGAACAGTAAAACATTTGTAAAACAGTAAGAAATGTGTTCTGTGAAGAACAAAAATGGAGAAAGCCTTTAAGATCACCAGTTGCAAAATATACATTTGTCTAGGCCAGTGGTGCTAGGACAGCGGGGGCCAGATGAGTGCTGCAAGGTTGGTTCATACTGCCTCTGACCAGCCTGTAAACCAGGATCATGCCTCATGCAGCCTTGGTTGGCCCAGTATCCTGTCATGGGGCATACAGGGCTGGGGCTTGTGCATGTGCTGCAAGTGGCGCATTAGGTTGAATCCCAGTATGCACTGCATGCAGGGCTCATCTGGGGCACATGCTGGATCTGGGCCAATCTGGGGGTTGAAGAGTTTGATGATCCTGTTGCATACGATGGCATTTTAGTCAACTTTTTGTACAATTTTTTCAATTATGTTTTATTACATAGCTTCATTGCACAGCATATACCTTAATTTTAGACTTCCTTTTTAGGGAAGGGGGAATCTGCAGCTTATGCGCTAGAAAATTCTATAAATACACTCATCTGTGCTACTATGCTACTATCCTTGCCTTGCCTACAGTCTCAAACTGCTTTTGAAGGTTTAATATGATACAGCTAACCCTGCAATTAATAGTACCTGTGAGGATCAGAGCCATAACATTTAATAAAAAAACCCCAAAAAACTACGCAAAACAAATCATTATGGCTATGAAAAGAAACTACCACCTCTCTCCCTCTTTCCATTCCCACCATGATATGGAAATTAGTATCCAAATTACATTTTTTATTCACCACTGAATTTAAACCTATGAAGTAACCAGTTACTATACACTTAGTACAGCTGAGGAGGCAGGAATGTACTCTGAAGATTTGTGCTTCAAGGAAACCAGCCAAATTTTTCTATTCCAGTGGAGTTTTACATAATGATCACAATCAATTGCATTGTGTGCAGCAGCAAACAAAACAGTCCTCAACACAAGACTGTTTACTTTTTCAATGGACAGGTAATATAACATAGTATATACTTGTTCTTTCTGCAAACAAATCCCTGTCACACTGTTAATAAAATGAACCCTTTTTTGTCAAACTCACCCCTCCTCCTGCATTGGATCTGGACAATGAGGCTCCTCCTGACCTGGATCAGATGTGCTGAGGGGTTGAATGTTACTGGGATGGGAGTTAACACAGATTTTGCTTCCCCTCTTGCCACTGTGTCACTCCAACATGACTCCAAGATGAACATGAGCCGCCAATGACAGACCGCAGCCAGCAAGACCAGCCATACCCTGTCATGCATCCAAAG
>NW_005842434.1:505382-508312 GCF_000455745.1 Alligator sinensis
AGTCCAGAGCAAGTTGGCCGATCCCCTGTCTGGGGTCTTGTGGACCCAGCATTCATTCCTGCCTTTGGCAGGGGGTCAGGCTAGATGATCTGTTCAGGTCCCTCCTGACCCTAGCTACTATGAAACTATGAAACTCAGAACAATATATTTCTGCAACAGGTCCCACCCTACCTGCCCCATCCCTGAATTCCTGGTCCTTCTGGGAGGTCCATGGGCCAGGTGCCGGCTTACAAGGCCAGATCAGGGCCATAGGCCAGATGTTTGACAACTCTGCTTTACACAACTTTAAAATTCTTTGCAAAACAAGTTTCTAATGCTAAATGAAGAAAAGGGCTGGAAACTAAACAAAGACTGCCATGGAATCTCACTGACCTCCTTTGCTTCTCATTTTGTATACAGTGTCAGCCATCTGAATCTATTTAAGAATTTCTCAGTCACTTCAATATATTGTGTTTGGGCTTTTCTTGGCTTTTTTTCCCCAATGAATTTTATTATGCTATTATGATCTGGGTTTTTTGTTTGTGTTTTTGCAACTTAAAGAACTTCACACTGGCATTAAAAAACAGTGTTTGAGCCTTGTTAGTTTGCAGTTTGCTTTAAAATCTATGAGGAAATCTCCACCAAATAAGTATTATTAGCAGTAATATAGAATGGGGAACGAGTTGTATAAGAAACTAACAAGGTAAAAACTGATTACATTTAGAATAAATCTTTACAGTATCTTAAGATTTCAAATAAAACCAGGATATCCAAAATCATAAGTATAACACAACAAAGAAAAAGGAGAGAAGACCAGAAAACTCTTTTTATTTTAATTATGTAAAAATTAAGACTCAAGGTCAGCGTCTTCAGAATAATAAAAGACCCTCTAGTACAGTGGTTTTCATCCTGTGATCCACGGACCCCAGGGGGTCTGCAGACCATGCCTTAGGGGTCCATGAAAGATGTCTATTATCAATCAAAAGTATGAGATTTACCTACACACATGCCCACACTTACAATTCAGTGGGGCCCTCACCTCCATTCGAAATTTTCAAAAGGGTCTACACCTTCATTCAGATTTTTTTAAGAGTCTGCAAATGAAATAAGTTGAAAACCACTGCTCTAGTAAAATGAAGGAAGACTACTTTTGTTTTGCAGTATCAGTAGCTATTTTGCTGATGATGTTTTCTTACCACAAAGTTACAGCCAAGAAAGATGATGCTGAAGATGTGCATTATAAATATACAAGTAGATGAGGGCCAAATAATTCTTACAGACAGGAGTCCTGACACTTTATTCAAAACAAATACCATCACGCCCTTCCTACTCAAAACTCAGCACTTCGTGCACAACCTGTGAAATCTTATGAAATAATATTAATTTTATAGTACTTATGGAACTATGTTAGAAAATAATGGTTATGGAATGCCTATGACCTAAACATGCTTGAGAAGTATATAACATTAGCAACAACTTCATTGTCGGTATCAAGCGTTCAGGTTAAGGTTCTTTAAACCTACAGGAAACTGAATAAAATAACTTAAATGTTGCCATTTGGTGTGTACAGAATAAACTGTAGTTTTTAATAGCTAACATCTTTCTATAATAAAAATAAAATAAACGTATTCTGAAAAGTGCCAACTGCACTAGCACTGCACTGAATTTGAAGAATAGCCTCACTCAATTTTAAACCGTTATTTTATAATTATACTTGCATCTTTCTGCTCTTTGTTTCTTTAAAAATAACAGTTATTCATTGTAATGCACTGTAAAATATGTCTTATTTCTAGGAAATTGGAACTTGGATACATTTTCAACTGGAAAAAGCTTGTCTCACAAAGTTAAGATAACTTTAGTCTCCTCCATAGAAATGCAATGAGCAATTGGTAGTCCTCCAGCATCCCAAGATGCACCACTCTGAGCTATGCCCCCATCGGCACCAGATAAAGCCCAGATGTCCTGGTTCTTAGCCACACCCCTGCTCGCCAGCCCTCTAGTAGCAAGTCAAAGCTGTGCAGGCAAGAAACAGTATTAACCTTTAATGTGCCACTGCTCACAGTGGGCACGTCCAGACTAGCATGCACATGCCTCTTGCCCCACCTCAAACCCCTTTGAAGCAGGGCAACAGGCATGTTGCGGGAATGAAAAAATGTTCCCCGCGCTGCAAACTGGATATCCAGGGGTCTAAAAAAAAAAAAAAAAATCGAAGTTTAAAGAAGCGGAGCAGGGCACAGTCCCGGACCGTGCCCTGAGGCAACCGGAGGATGGATCCTCCATGGAGATGCTCTGGCTGCCGAGTGTCTCTGTGGTTGGCCCCTCACCCTCGTGCTGAAACACACGGCTGGCCCACCTCCCCAAGCCCCCCCACCCCTGCCCCATTGCCACAGTTTTAAAAAAATCCCCAAAAAACCTCCCAGCACTTACCAACTGCTGTCTGGCTGCCTGGGGCCCCGCCCGCACAGTGACTGCTACTAAGGTAAGCAGAGGCTTTTTTGCCCCATTTTTTCCTTGTTCTTTTTCTGGGTTTTTTTTTAAAGTGACAGTGCCTGAGGGCCATCACCCTGTGGGAGGGCAGCAAAATATGTATTCATGAAACATATATTTACAGTTCATTTTATTATTATAAGAGTCTTGCTTTAATACTGTAAGATATATCAATAAAACATTGTCCAACTAATCGCTGTTTCTGTCTCACTCTCTCTCTTTCTTTATAGTGGTCTTTTGTTTTACTTGTAGAGGAACATGGATTTGCAGGTATTTTTTTTAATCAGGAATTTCTCAGTTTTCTGATAGGGAACACCAGAATTCCTGCTAGGGAGGCCAGTGGCAGGACCCTGTCTGCTCAGAGCTGGCACCTTGGACCCAGCAGGCTGTGGCTGACCTCCTGGCCAAAGGGGGTCAGGAGGACATGCTTTGACAGTTCAAAGCAGCCACCACCACCGGGACAT
>NW_005842434.1:508430-512171 GCF_000455745.1 Alligator sinensis
TCTGGGTCTGCCAGGTGCACTGCAGGTCACAGCCAGGCAGCAGCCCCCACTGCCAGACGGCTGCAGTGGGTAGAGGGTGCATGGAACTGTCAGCGCTGCTTCAGCAGTTCTGCTGGCGCAAGGGGTTGTGTCCCCAGGTACCAATTGGCTGGGCCCCAGAAGCTCCTGAGAGCTAGTAGCCCTGAGCTACTTGCCAGGGCAGCTTTTTATACTGCTGAGGCCAGGACAAGGCAGCTTTTTATACTGCTGGGGATAACACAGGTGCTGGCCCCAGGTTCTAGCTCTCCCTAGCTTCAGATCCAGGAGGAGCCAGGCAGGGTTATTTTGCCCCAAATGGCACAATTTGCTCCACACCAAAGTGCATGTCTGAGCATGTGCGCTGAAGCAAAAAGCCCCGGCTCAAATTTGCACCGCTTCTTTTTGAGCTGCTGCATGTGTGGATGCGCCCAACATGTTCTAACTTTAATACCACTTAAAATTCCACAGATGTAATAATGTACAGTCTAAGGGTAATGTGTAACTTCACTCATAAGAATACACAGTACTGTTGCCACATATGCAGACTGAAATATTCAGGTGTTATCGTAATAGTCTAAGTTTTGGAATTTCATTATTTATGTAATGTTGCACAGATCTGACCATTTTATCACATACTGAGCACACAGTTGATTTAACAGATTGTGTAGCTGGAAGAAAATAACAAGAATCTTACTATTTTCCAAAACAAAAGTTAAAACAGCCAACCACGTATGATTTTCATAGAAGTTTTGTATGCATATGGACCTTGTAGAAATTACATAATTTTTTGAGCTCTGCAACTTTTCTTTAACAAATTTTGTTATTTTTTCAATTTATTCCTACTGTATTAAAGGAACAGTATAGGATTTCCTCGTACCAAAATAACATCTTAAAAAATTTCAGTGAATGTTAAATAATGTCTCTCTACACTGGTGGATAAAGTTTTTGCTTTCTGCTCATGAGGCAGAGCTCAAATTCAAGCAAGTTACGTAAGAATTTTTAATGCAATTTTCTTTGAGTTGCAAATAATTTACCATGTTTTCAATAAATCTTCCTTCTTCAAAAATATTTGGAATTTATTAAAATACACAATTTTTTTTTGTAAAAGAGAAGAAACTTAATGTAGTATTCCTTGGGGTGCAGGTATTTTCAGGCTTCACATTCACTTAAGTATCCATTTGGCTGGCAAAGTATGTAAACACAAATGCTATCCAGATGGTCCTCTATTTTTGAGAGATTTTGTATGTTCAGAAACTGCTTCCCAAAGTTTGGTGCATAAGTACTTCCAGCATTTTGACTGTTAAAATTTGTAACAAACTGTAGCTTTTATTTGCCAGTCTAAAAATTTCAGTTGCCTTTCTAAAAATGAATGGGCTCTGTATGGCAGCTAATTTTAGCCATGTGTTTTCAACCATTTCAGATGGCACTGTTTTTATTGATCTTCTAATTACTTACTTCAATGCAATTATGGACTAATTCTCAGTATTTTTCTAAAGCATATATAAAAGTTATAGCTAATAAAAATATTTTATAGGCACAAATGGCAAATAAAAAGAAAGATGCTGTATTTACATGGTTTACCCTATAAAAATGACAGAGGGAGATTCAATTTGCTGTAGCAGAAACAACACTATTTAGAGGGCCCAGTCCTACAAATACAAGTGTGTTTTGTGCTTTCTGCTAATGAAAATCTCAAATCTGACCATCCTGAAGTAATAATATTTGTAAGATCTAACCCAAATCAATATCTGAAGTCAGAGCTCCTATGATTGAAAATTTAAAGATGACTCCCTCCTTCTGAAGTGACAATTTGTAGAAATCAGATCTTTATTTGGCTGAGGAGAGGCTCTGGAGAGGATTATTTTGTTTTTTAACCTATTATACGTATCTTTATTTCAAAGGACAAGATGGTGTCCTATTTTGGGGTACGTTATTTGTTTTTGACACTACTGTATGCTAACCAGAAAGGCTATGGAAAGAACAGACAAGCAAATTAAACTATTTCCTAAACCCAAAAAGAATGAGGAAAGATTTGAGGCATGGACACAACAGAATGAAGGAATGTTGTACTGCTATTGTTTATGTTATGCCTGCAGTCACATATTTTTATTGCTGTCAATTAATAATTAATTGATCAGCAAGGGCTCATAGAAATTCCTGTTAAATTAACTTAGTTTTATAATACAGTTATGCTTTTGGTAGATAAAGATGATAACAGTGATAGTGACCATTTTGATAAAGAAGCCAGAATTAAAAAATGAACATAGAACACTTTATATAGATTAAAAGCTGGTTAACAGATAGGCCTCAAAACTTAACTGCAAGTAGGAAATTATCACGGTTTGCATATACCTTCAGTGCAGTCCTACAGAAATCAGTTCTTGGCTCTATAATACTGGCATTAACATTTTTATCAATGGCATGGGAAAAATTACAAATCATTACTAAAAAACTATAAATGACAAAGACTGGGAGAGGTACATAATGAAGAGAACAGTCCCCTGGTACAAAGATCTAAATCACTTGGTCACCTGAGCACAAACAAACAAAATGTACTTTTATACAGCCAAATGTAAGGTCATACACATGTAGAATGAGAGATTATTGCCTGGAAAGTAGTGACTGAAAAAGACTGTGGTAAATATTTAGCTTAACATGAGCTCCCAGTGTGGTGCTGTGGCTGATCAGACTACTCTAATTCACGGATGTATAAACAAAAAGATCTGAAGTGGGAGAAGGCAAGTAACACTGCCTCTATAATCAGTCCTATTGCAAATGCTCCTGGAATGTGTGTCCAGTTGTGATGACCAGTAGGTTAAGAAGGATGTTGAAAAAATAGGGAGGGTGCAGAAAAGAACCTCAAGAATGACTGAAATATTATAATGAGAGACTGAAAGGATCTCAATCTATTTTTTCAACAACAGTCAAGGGACAATTGATCAAAGTGTCTGTCTGTGGGAAACAGAACTTCGATGACACAGCTTTTTAATTTAAACAGCAAAACAAGAACCAATGGTTGGAAGTTGATGCTAGACAAATTCACACAAGAGCTATGGTGTACATTTTTAACATGACTCAAGAAGTCTATGGGCCAACGAGAGGCAAAGCGCTGCTCGACCTGGTACTGGCTACTGGGGATGACCTAGTCGGCGACCTAGTGATCGATGGGAAGCTGGGTGACAGCGAACACAAGCTGATCACCTTCACCATCCGCCGAAAAGCTGGCAAGTTGGTCAGCAACACGCAAGTCCTTGACTTCAGGAAAGCCGACTTTGACAAGCTCAGGAGGCTTGTCAGTGAGGCCCTAAGGGACTGTGACCACAGGGAGAGGGGAGTTCAAGAAGAGTGGTTGCTCCTCAAGTGAGCAATCCTCAATGCACAAACTAAGTCTATTCCATCTTGGAGGAAAGGCAGCAAGAGGGCACAGCAGCCCCCCTGGCTCTCCAGGGACCTAGCAGATCTCCTGAGGCTAAAAAGAAAGGCCTACAAAGGATGGAGGATGGGAGTCACCTCCAAGGAGGATTATTCTGCACTGGTCCGGTCCTGTAGGGAGCAGACCAGGAAAGCCAAGGCTGCAACTGAACTCCAGCTAGCTTTGAGCATCAAGGACAATAAGAAGTCCTTTTTCAGATATGTGGGGAGCCGGAGGAAAAGCAGGGGCAACATTGGACCCCTCCTGAACCAGATGGGGCAACTGACAACTGACACCCAGGAAAAAGCCAA
>NW_005842434.1:513094-526743 GCF_000455745.1 Alligator sinensis
GCAGCTAGTAAAGTGACCAAAACGCTGGCTTGCATCCATAGATGCTTCTCAAGCAAATCCCGGGACGTCATTCTCCCCTTGTACTCGGCCTTAGTGAGGCCGCAGCTGGAGTACTGCGTCCAGTTTTGGGCTCCACAATTCAAAAAGGATGTGGAGAAGCTTGAGAGAGTCCAGAGAAGAGCCATGCACATGATCAGAGGTCAGGGAAGCAGACCCTACGATGACAGGCTGAGAGCCCTGGGGCTCTTTAGCCTGAAAAAGCGCAGGCTCAGGGGTGATCTGATGGCCACCTACAAGTTTATCAGGGGTGACCACCAGTATCTGGGGGAACGTTTGTTCACCAGAGCGCCCCAAGGGATGACAAGGTCGAATGGTCACAAACTACTTCAAGATCGTTTCAGGCTGGACATAAGGAAGAATTTCTTTACTGTCCGAGCCCCCAAGATCTGGAACAGCCTGCCACCGGAGGTGGTTCAAGCGCCATCATTGAACACCTTCAAGATGAAACTGAATGCTTATCTTGCTGGGATCCTATGACCCCAGCTGACTTCCTGCCCTTTGGGCAGGGGGCTGGACTCGCTGATCTTCCAAGGTCCCTTCCAGCCCTAATGTCTATGAAATCTATGAAAAAAAACCCAGTAAGGATAATTAACAATTAGAATAATTTAATAGAGAATTTTCTGTCTTTGAAAGATCTGAAGTTGAGACCAGATGTCTTTCTAAAAGATATAGTCTAGTTCAGCTATTGGAATTGAAGCTGAATATAATTCAACGGAGTCGTATGGCATGGGTTAAGAAAAAGTTAGACTAGATGATTACAATGGTCCTTTCTGGTTCTAAAAATCTATTAACCTGAAACCTTTAGATATAGAAAACACTATAACCATCTTAACAACAATCATCTTCCATGTGGAAATGTCCCAAGCACGATTCCAATTTCACATGCATCACCCGTCTATACTTTTAAAGGCTTGTTCAAATTGTACTTTTCTCATTGTTGTAGTTTAGGTTAGGGGGGCTGGACTAGATGACCTCACATAAGGTCCCTTCCAACCCTACTTTCCTATGATCCAATATGACAACATACTATATCTCTTTACAAATATATTGGCTGGGAGTCTTTGCCACCATAACTAACTAAATAAATAAATACATTTGTATAAATGTAAATAAATAAATATAAGCAGAGGAAAACAAGACATTTCAAGGTAGGTTCCAGTGGGAGATGGTTATGTAATAAGAGACCTGCTAAGGGCCCGATTTAAGAGTGATAAATTTTGACTAATTCTTTTTTTTAAAAATGTCTCTCTCTTAAAGCGAACATACTGACATTTAACTTTGTAGAGGAGTATGACACATTGAAAGAAAAAGTTTTGCTAGCATGATAATGTAAAAATAACCAGTAAAGTATTCCTCCTTACCTGGGTATCAACAAATCACTGAAATTAGTTATAGTCAGCTGAACAAAGGTTAAGTTTTACCAGAATTTTACTCTAAGGATCAAAATAAGGAAAGCTGCTCAATTTCCTCTGTCCAACTAAACAGTGTGAGAGTGACACTAAAATGGAACAGAAGTTTACTGTATTTCCACCACGTCAAAATATGAAACATACTGTACAACTGGATATAAAAGTAGATCCTTTCTCAAATTGTCAGAATTACATAATGCTATCCTGTAACAACCAATCCAAGAGAAATATGCATCCTTATGTGCTCAAAGTAAAAACTGACAACAAAGGGGCAGTTCCTGTTTTACAGACAAGTTTTTCTACAATAATCCAATAAAAAATGGTGTCTATTTCTTAATATTTGTAATTCTTTTCGTAGTTGCAAGTGACGTCTCTTTTTTTTTTTTTTTTAAGAGAAGAAAATGTCTAGTCACATCAATGTATACCATTCACATTAAAAAAAGAAATGAGTGAATGCAGACTGTTAGTTTCACTTTTACTTCAGTGTGAGGAATAAAGGAATGTGCAACCTTTTTGAGATGCAGGACAACTTAAGGATTTACAGATGAGAAAACAGAAGCTCAAAGGTTAAGCTACGCCTAAAACACTTTCAATTTTATGCTATTGCCATTAGTCATTTTCTCCCAGAATTCAACAGTTCAGTTATGAGATGAGTAATATCATAAAATCTCAATGCATAGCACAAGATAAAATAAATAGTAAAATAGTCAAGTAAAGAGCTGTTCAAACTTTAAGAGATTTTTTACAGCTCATTTTCACAAGGTAGTCCATATAAAATTATGCACTAGTTATGCTATTAAAATTAGTACTTTTTTCTCCAACTGAAAGTTGGCACTCATTGCCTGATACAATTATAAAAAGTTGTGAGATATTTTTCCTTTTTTTTTTTTCTTGTCAGTATTTTTGAGGCCTTTCACAAGCTCTATGCTTGAATAATTTCTGTTTCTGTTGTGTTGTCATTTTGTATAGCGCAGCCACTGGTAAATAAGATGACAATTTCATATATACTGAATTCTTCATTCATTAGCCTCAATAGCTTGCATCTGTGCGCCCAGATAGGCAGTGCTTAAAAAAAAAATAAAAAATACAGCATTCAAATCATATAAAGTAAGACTGCTGATACCATTCTCTCTACCATTTCAGTCAGGACAACCTCTTAGACATATAAAATTAGATTTTAGATTAAAATTATTTTGATGAGCAAGATCTTTCTCTTTTTTAAATTGCTTTCCCTTGGCCAACTTAAGTGATGGATCTGCTCTAAGGTATCCTCAGTTTCTAAAGATGGTAATATTAAGAGACCTGTCTGAGACAGAGAGAGTCTAAGATTTTCCACTAACCACCTCTACTTTTTCTTATCAACTATGCAGTAGTAGATACTAAAAAAAGAAAATCTAACTTCTATTATATTTTATTACCCACCATAATTCAAATAAATCTTATTAATGTAATTGCTCAAGAGTGCTTTCATTATTTAGAGAAAATTATAAGTCACAGAGGAATCAGAATTTTGATAATTTTATTTTAAATCTTTGCTGTAGTCCTTGACTTTAAATGAAAAGGAAGAAATGGGTTTAGGAGCAGCCCTGCTTTCTGTAACAGAAATCACATACAGCAATATTCAAATAATATTTGCAAATTAAGTTGATATAGTTTGAGATCGAGATATCACTATTTTACATGAGGAACAAATTTTCATTTCTGCTTTATGCTTAGAAGCACTTGACAAACTTTAGTTATAATCAGGGATCTGGGTTTTCCATTTGCCATGAGTCTGTGGCCCTGTAGCCCTGGCATCTGGGGGGCTCCTCCAGCAGGACTGGGGAGGGAGGCGGAGGGCTGTGGGTGTGGAATGAGGGGCACCAGCAGGGCTGGGGGAGCGGGTTGTGGGTGGGGAGTGAGCGACACCAGCTGAGCTGGGAGACTGTGGGTCCTGAGTGAGGGGCACTGGCAGGGCCAGGGGATGTGGGTTTGGAGTGAGAGACACCAGCAGGACTGGCAGGACTGTGGCTTGAGAGTGAGGGGCATGGATAGGGCATTGGCATATCAGAGATGCTCATCACCACGAGGGCGTTGGGAGGGGGGGAGTGAACAGCAACAAAGTGGCCAAGGGGAGCTATACATTTCTATGATGAAAAAAACAAAACCAAATGCCAAAATTTACAGGTATTTAGAATGTATTTTATTATAATGACTGAGGCACTGGTAGGCCTCCAAACTGCTTTTAAAATTGTAAATATATCAATAAAACATTGTGTTCAACACACATGCATGCATGTATGTATATAAAAATAAAAGTGACATTCCATTTTAATTGTGGAGAACATGGGTTTTGGGGTTTTTAATCAGATAATTTGCAATTGGTAAACAGAGAAAACCAGGATCCTTGGTTATAATCAAGAAATTCTGCATTCTACCAAGCCATTTTAAAACAATCTATCATATTCAGCAAGCATGCACTGAATGGAAGACAGGACAGAATCATGAATCTGAAGCTCAAATGTCAAAGAGCACTGGAATTCAATAGTAACTGATTACACAGGATATAAGGATTTAAAAAAATGAAATATTCAAACCTTATTCAAGATGACAGAAATAGAAAGTTTTGTTTTTTTATAACTATGCCAAATATTACTAAGTGTAAGAGTGATGTTGTAGCTGTGATGGTTTAGAAATTATTGGTCCAATATAAGATATTACCTTAACAAGTTATTGTCTATCACAAATATTACTTTCAAACAGCACTCCAAAAGGAGAGTACTTCTGTTATAAAATCAATACAACTAAGGAGAAAAAGGAGGGAAAAAATTATACAGACATACAGGCATATACATAGTCATATTATATTACACACACACACACACACACACACACACACACACAACACAGTGACACATATCAGTGATCTATGACTAGACACATGTCTACTTTATATGCACAGTGATTCCAAACTTCCTCAGTTTTCCAATCATTCCTACTTTTAAGCTTCACAACTCTGACCTCTACCACACATCTGTTCAGATCCTGAAATTTGCCAGTTTTGCTTCGATCTATGCCCTCACTGTTACTATTTCTCATTCTAACCCGTACTTTGGAGCACCCTTCCTTTTCAGGCTAGGCTGCTTAGTGTCATCCCTCAGCAAGATTTTCTGAATACTTCTCTTAAATATATGTAATGAATTTGGTGTAATCATAAAAAACTTGGATCTAAGGATGCATAATGTACAACCAAAGCAAATACATAACCTTGGGTAGTTGTGCTTTTCTTCCATTCTCCTTATTTGTTGTTTCTATATCCTACTTTAACAATTAGTTAAAATTACAAGAGCTTTGGATACAGGAAGCTTGTCTTCATCACTAGGATGCCAATCCTTAAGAGTCCCCTGCATCTGCTACTCTCACTGGAGTCACTGGGAGTTGGGTATTTCCAATCCCTTTGAGCTATACAAAAATGTAGATATGGAAGCATATGCACACAAACTGGTTACCATTACAAAACATATTCACTTCTACTATACCATCTTCTAAATTTATTATGGTAAGTTTAAAAAACTGCAGGAGATAAACATCCAACTTTTAAATTATACTAACTACGCACATATTCATGTGAAAGAGATGCTCAAAACTTTCTGAAGGACAACAGGCTCATTTCATACTGTTTTTAAAAACAGAGCGTAAGCTATAAAAAAATTCATGAAGCCCTTTTCATTCCCAGATTAGTCAGCTACTTCTAACGCACCCTGATCTATCTGTAAAATATCAGTACTCTAAAGGAGTAAGCTCAGTCAGTAAATGTACTTGATTCTATTGACTTGTAATTCAAATCAACTAAATTTATGTAAGAGCTCCCAAACAGTCCTAACATTATATATTCAGAAGTTTAAATTATGCTATTCATATCTTCAGCAAGAATAAAAGATACATTCTTTAAATGGAAAGAAGATAACCTCCTTCAACAGGAGGAAGCAATCACTTAGCTGTAAAATATCCGTGCAGATGTTAATATAGCATAAGTCAGGGAGTTAAATACTACATCTATATTGTATCTTAATTATAATTTGAATAAGCTCATAGGGCATGTTTGGGTAAAAATGTTAAATTAATTGATCTAATGCCAACTACCCAAAAATCCATAATAAATTAAACTGTTTTTTTCTTAAATTAATTCAGTCCTGATTTAATTCATAGACACTTAAAGAAAAACAGATGCCTCATCAGTAAAGTTAGAAAAAATATTTTCATGAAGACCAGAAATAAGAATCATTCTAATATTGTGAATTAAATTTAATCTTATATTGTGATTATTCAGCCTCAAGTCTTACTGCTGTTTTGGTAAACTAAGTTAAACTGAAAAATCCCTATGTCAACTTAGCCAGCAGTTTGACATTATTTACAATGCATGAAGTAAGTCTTAAAGGTACAGAAGTTTCAGTCTCATATTTCAGACTCTATTAAATAGATGTTCTGTTTCAGCCTCTATTATATACGCTTATCATTTCCCAAGGAATAATATAAACTGACACAAATTAAATTATTGGCTGTTTAGAATGCAGTTCAGCTTTTTATCTGAATATGCCTTAAACCACTGGTGTCAAACATTCAACATTCCAGGCTCCTGGAAGTTGGAGGCCTGCTAGAGACCATGGCCTACTGCATAATTCAGGGCACCTGGGTCCCATTAGGCAAAGCCAGTGGTGTGGGGACAAGCCTGGGCTGTGATACAGGCCCACTCTCCCTGCTGCTGCCAGACTCCTGCCACCACCCCTTGGTCACATAGATCTGTCATGGAAGGAGCCCCAGAGTCCAGATCTCACTCCTACCTAATGATAATAATAATAATAATAATAATAATAATACATTATTTAAATGAAGAGTCTGAAAGAAAACAGCATCAGAAAGTCTTAAGAAAAGTCATTCTTTTTTTTTTTTTTTGACAGCTACCACATATCCACTTCATTTGTGTCCTCAAGGGTGAGTGATCGGTCCTAAAGAAACTGACACCTAGGCTACTCATGGAAGACAGACAGTGAACCACGCAGCTTGTTTTCTTGGCCCTAGAGCATCAAGTGTGCTGCCTTCTGCCATCCTTGTCTCCATTTACTTCAGGAGCAAGAGGGCCATAAACTCCTGACCCTGAGTTTTATGTCAACTCCCAAAGAATAATTCTGAGACAACATATGGTTTGTCACTAAAAAAAAAAAAAAAGTAAGTATTAAAAAGTTTAGAAAAAGTAAAAGAATAGTAGTGAAACCACTCTCCACATATACAAAAAACATGATGAACGCTGGTGTATGCTAATGTAACTGCTTAAAATAAAGATGTTATAGTTAAAAAAAAAAAAAGACACTAAATAATTCTACTTGTATAACTCAGCTAACATACCATTTGCTCAAGAGAGGTGAGGTAAAGAAACAAAACAAAACAGAAAAGCCCAACACTAGCACTGCCTGAGTTGATTATACTTCTAATCATAGTTTTGCTGTGTCATGTTCCACATTAAATTCCACCACCAAGTGAATCTAGGCAATACCCTGTGTCATTAGGCATAATTCAAAAAAGGTGCCAGTTTTAGGATGATGTCATATACAATAAAGAGTCACAGTATCACAGATTACTTCTCTCTCTTTCAATTCATTTACTTTGCCAAAAAGTAGCAATATTTCTTGATTATAGAAATATATTTTGTTTTCTTTGTTAATAATATCAATAAACAAATAAATAGAATAAGGAACATACTGTAGTTAGAATCAAGTTATAATTTATAATATTAAAGCCCTTGTTAGTATAATCCACTTTCTATAATTTTTGAAATAGTTAATGAATATTTATGTACAGTTCACTGCATTCAGATCCTGTTCTTCACCACACTTACATATTTAATGAATACAAGATGACCCTTATTATAAGATGACCTCCCCACCCTCCACCCCCAATAATTAGATTCTATATATGGAAAACGTATAAATTTGTTATAATCCTCCAGGTACAGAATTTAATTATTGGATGCTTGTCTTGAATTTACCCCCCTAAGAGAGCGAGTGAGCCTTAGGAGTAGAGGCTGCATCCTGCCCAGATGTACCTTGACCCTGCCCAGATGTACCTTCACACGAGATGGCTGAGGGGAGATCTTGTGGCCACCTATAAATTAGGGGAGGTCAATGGGGAATAGGGGAAGTGCTGTTTACTAAGGCGCCCCAGGGAGTGATTAGGAATAATGGGTGTAAACTAGTTGAGAGTGGATTTAGGTTAGATATTAGGAAGACATTTTTCACAGTAAGGGTGGCCAGGATCTGGAATGGGCTTCCAAGAGAGAGGGTGCTATCACCTAGCTTAGAGGTCTTCAAGAGGAGGCTAGATAGTCACCTGGCTGGGGTCATCTGACCTCAGTCCTCTTTCCTGCCAGAGGCAGGGGGTCAGACACAATGATCCATTGTGGTCCCTTCTGACTCTACAATCTATGAATCTATGACCCTGCCAACAGCCATAGGATTGGTAGATACAGAATTGTTTAATCATTTGTATTGTTGCTTTTTTGTTATAGCTCTGTTTCAATAAATTCGCCTATTATCAACTGGCAGGTGTTGTAGTCAGTCTGAAGGTTGTGCCCGCCCAGAACAAAGGTATAAATAAGGGCTGGGTTCCTAAAATCCAGTGTCAACAACTGGCAACTCCACCGGGACACAAGGGCAGTAACCAGACTGATTGGGGAATGTGTTGATACAGAGTGACCCTTTCTAGAGGGGTTAGCTGAGATTTGTAGTAAGTTAGAGCTGTATGGTAATTAGCTAAGGTTCTAAGTGTTGTGCAGAAAATGTTGTTTATTACTGCTGACCAGAAGACTGTCTGTCTAGGCCAGGCAGAGTAGTGGACACGGGTACATGCTGTGGTCCACTTGGGATTTAGTTTGCTGTTTGTTGTGTTTGCAATAGGAAGCTAGAGAGCAGAGAAAATCATCTCTCTGCTGGAAAGGCTGTGTAAATGAACAGGGTCCTTTGACTCTAAGGTCCTTGGGAAGGGTTACAGTCCTCTGTATGGAGATAGGTCAAGAGCAGTTATGTGTTTGTTGTGGAGTTTGTAAGGTGTAGGATACAGGTGCAAGTGTAGGTTAAGGCAGAGTGTTATCCTGGCAGTGCAGCTCCAGAGAGATGAGAGAGACAGTTGAGAGGTATGTTACTAGTTAAAGATACTTTGGGATCCTGTGTACACCAGAAAATAGAGGCAGGAGGTGGCAAAGAAAGAGACAAGGTACATTACTGGACATCCGCTCAGCCAGTGGCAGAGAATTTGTGATTGGACAGTGAGGGAGAAACTTGGTTCTCCTCCCCGCCTCTCCAAGAACAGTGAAGAGCCTAGAAGAGATTGTTACAAGAGTGTAACAGCTTGTTGTGGGAAACATCAGGGTACAGCTGTGTAAACAGAGATCAGTGCCCAGAATTACTTTGAGTTACTCTGGGCAGAGAAAGAGAAGTGAGCTTATCAGAGGCATGTTTTGCTTTTCTCCTCTGCAGACGCATAGTTTGAGGGTTCCTTTGGAGGTAGGAAGAGTTTCCCTGAAGGGATTGTATGTGGCATGTAAGTCGTCACCTGCAATCTTTCAGAGGGCGGCTCTCAGTCCTGAAACGGAGCTTTCTGGACTTTGTGTCTATGAGATGGAGAGACAGAGATTGTTTTCAGTTAGTAGAAAGCAAGGCCAGCACAGATTATGCAGCTGTTAGACACAGGTAGAAAGAGAGACCAAAATTTGCTGGATGGATTGGTTTGCAGAGAGCAAGGCGAAAAGGGCCCACTGATGAGAATGGATTGTGAAGCCTGTATCCCAGAAAGGATATGGTTAAGATCTGTTAAAGAGAAGGAAAGCTGTAAGCTAGGTAAGACCCAGAAGGGAGTGGGTATTCTAAAAAGCTGCTAGAGAGATCTGCTGGAGTATTGCCATCAGAGTTGAGAGAGACTTCAGAGAGACCTGCTGGAAAGTAAAATATCTATGAAGGGTTTGAGAATAGACTTACAGAGTACAGGGAGTAATTGAGAGTGGGTGATAAAGAGCAGTGTCCAGCCAAAGTTTGTGAGAGCATGGGAAGCCAGGAACTCAGAGTCTGAAAGGTGTGAAAGGGAGAGTCAGTGACTTGGAGTCCAGGAAGGGTTAGAACAGGAGAGAATAGAACTGGATGAGTCCAGAGGCTCTGAGTGAAGCCAAGAGAGAGAGAGAAAGATCTGATGAAGGCTCTGCAGGGCTCTAGAAGACCAAATGATCTGGCAGTCCTGAGAAGGGGCACAGAGAAAAGACCACTGTTAAAGCTGCCGGAGCGGAAGCCTGCACCCAGAAGTGAGACGCGGTGCCCATGAGGAATGAAGATGATCAGAGTACGAGAGCGGAGAGTTTGGTCCTGGGTATGACCTGAAACTGCCACCCTCCTGGATGTGGTTAGTGGTGGAGCTATTTGTAGCGGGGTAGTCTCTGCAAAATGCCGCAGAATAACCACGCTGGGAAATGGGCAGGAGTGAATATAGGGCACCTTAAAACTCTAGGTCCCACTGTCTTGTGGGTTACCATTCATTGGGAAAAGGCTAGGGGGAACATACTCTGACAGAAAAACCCTTGGTGAAGACCAAGGAAAAGAGATATGTGGCAAGATACACCTTGATGCCACTTTGAGAGGAGAGCACTGCTGTAAAAGCAACCTCTGCAAGGTGCAAGGAGGGGAATATTTTGGATGAGTGCCAGGACAGCTATAGGCCAAGCAAAGTCAGCCACAGTGTACCAGCTGAAAGTAAACTAATCAAGAAGGGTGAGCCCTTCTCTTTTTGTCTTTGTGTTTTGCAGGATGGAACCAGCGCTGAAGCATCATGACATTTGCTAACTACAGAAAGGAATTGAGCTGAACTGTGTTGTGTAATGATTGTGTTTTGCTGTGTCTGTAACATGCTATTGCTGTACGTGATTGTGGTGTCAACTGTGCTGGACTGTGAAATGTAAAGCAAAACTTCTTGGTAGGCTATAAAATACCTGCAGAGTGGCTACAAAAAATGGTGCATCATGCAGAGCATCTCCTCCAAGGCCTCAGAATTCAGCCATGCCAAAGATCGAGAAGGCTTGATTGATTATTTGTTTTATTGTCAGCCTTTTGACAGTTATTTTCTTTCCTTTTTTCTTTTTTGTTTTGTTTGTGTTAGACATGTATTTTAGCTTGTATTGTAGTAGTAGTATGTAATATAGTTTGTTCAATTCCCAGAATTTGTGCAGAGATTCGGAACACAGAGTAAAGTGATGGGATCCCAGAGGAAGACCAGACCTTCCTGTGCAGACAGCATGCCTGGTTTCTATGGCGGGTTGGGAAAGTTCTAACCTTTGGCATTTTTCCAGCCTTTTACAGGATGGAGGGGCACTGGTAGTGCTACCAAGCATCCAGTTGAGACAACAAGAAAGCATTGCCCAATATACAGGAGGGGTAAAGTTGCCAAGGACATGTCTGGTCCCCAGGGATTCTGATCATCGAATGTTCTTCTAATCTGAATAGCCATCTTGACAATCAGGTAACTGCAGAGTGGCATGCTACCTGAAATGCTGAGTAAAAGGTTTGGTGGGCATCTCGAGCCATACGTTCCCCAGTCCTAGTGTGGGAGGCCTATTTAAACACAATTGGCTAAAAGTTGGTTGCTGGGCTAGGGAATGCTGAGGCAAGAGACCAAGTCAGAGGGGGTTATGGGTGACATTTGAACAATGGTTAAGGGTTCATCAGTGTCCAGCCCGTTAGAGCCCCTGACCACAAATGTCGTCATACTTTTTCCAGGATGACTGGTGGAAGTCCTCCCCACAAATGTCATGAACATTTCAGGCGATGCCAGTGATTATGCTCCAGTATAGTATGAAGATATATCTTCAAGGAGGGGAATATGTTGGCTTAGAAACGGTATTTAAAGGCCTGTTTTTTGGGAATTGGCTTATAGGTACAGATATATGCATTATAAGGAATCAAGATTGGCAGCAGGGGTTAAATGGATTTCTAAAGAGCTTGGGAGACACGCACACAGTTTCTCATAGCCCTGAGAACAGACGGGCTGTCTAGCACAAGGCCAATGGATGGACACAGCCTGAGAATTGAGAGGGGCATGCCATAACACAAGACCACAGCCTTCAAGGCAGACAGGTTGTCTAACACAACAAGGACACACAGCCTGGGAACCAAAGGAAGGATGTAACATACTGTTCCATAATGCAAGATAAGTGACACCAGCTACAAGGCCCCAGAGCAGCAGGGAGGCCGAGTCCCAGTTTTGGGGGAACAGACTAAATCAGAAGAAGGCCCGGAAGGCTACATGGATATGTCAACACCGAAAGACAACCAATCAGAGATAGCCACGGATGAAGTCATCAGGAGTCATGAAGGGGGGAGAAGAATACAAAAGCAAAGACTTGAGATTAACAAAGGGTCCCTCCTGTCCCTCCTCGACCCTCCTTCTCTTCTTTAAGAACAGTTCCCATCCCCGTCCCTGTTCCCCAGGAAAGGTCCCTGAGGCCACCGTGGACCAATGGCATACCAGCAGTCTGTCTCATGCACCCACTGGAGGGGGGCTGTGGGCCTCGGCATCCCACCTCCAGACTGCTGACACCTAAGAGAGAGTGCAGCCTGCATCCTGACCAGATTTACCTTGACTCTGATGACAGCTCTAGGATTGGTAGATATAGAATTGTTTGATTGTTTGTACTGTTGCTTTTTTGTTACCACTCTTGATCAATAAATTCTCCTAGTATCAACTGGCAGGTGTTGTGGTCAGTCTGAGGGTTGTGCCTGCCCAGAAGAAAGGTATAAGGGCTGGGCTCCTAAAATCCAGTGTCCACAGGGGGTGCTTTACTTTCAGCTCAGAGTACCCCTGCACCAAGCTCAGCTCATGCCCAAAAGCGGGGCTTTTTGACACTTTTATCTAATAGCTGAGTCAGCTGATTCAATCAGCTATTAGATAAAAGCACCAAAAAGCCCCTCAGAAGTGTACAATCTATACAGATGTTGGGCGAGCCAGGTCAAACTGAGGCAGCACCTCTTCTGGTAAAGCACCATTTTTTTCTCCCTATGTCTGTCAGTAGCATTGTTATTAAACTGACCTAATGAGTTTCAGAGTATTCACTGAACAGTATTCACGTACAAAGGGTAAGTAGATTAACAACTAATAGTTGTTTTATGAGTCTTGCCACCATCTCCAATCTCATCACTAGGATCAACTTTAAAGATCAACTTTATGAAACTGGCAGGCAGGTCCTAACACACAGTACTAGCATAGCTAATGTAAAGTTGTTATACGTACAGTCTGGCACTGTAGGTAGTTACCTGATTTCCCTCATTACTTACTGCCTTTTTGAGATTTTGCAATCCTGGTGTTACTGCAGGAGTTTTAGGTAAGATTTTTGCTGACTGATGTGCTACTTGATCTGCTTAGTATATTTATGGTGAAGTGCTGTGCAAAATTAAGCAGCTGGAAATAAGCAAGCAGTTCACAAAGTAGTCCTTCCTTTGTGAAACTAAGGCAAACACTGGGAGACTAAGGTTAAAAAAAAAAAAAAAAAAGACTACGGTAAAATTTGTCTATGGCATGAAGAAAGGGAGCCAATGGTAAGAAAATTGTGTGGAGAAGCAGCCAACAAAAAAAGCAGTAAAGAGTACGAAAGGCAAGCAGAACTGCAAATGAAACAAAAAGACACCCAGCTCCAGCAGAAGAGGAAGAGAGACCTTAGAAGTTCCAGAAAGACCAGAAAAGTGAAAATTTAGAGGCAGTTTGATGAGAGGAACCATAAAAGAAATTAACTCAGGATTAGTCCATGTAAAAGGTGACAACCCAAAGTTTGTGGACTTGTATTTTACACAAAAAAATTGTGTGGTTGTATTTGTTTGTTAGCATTTATACATGTACTATTGAACTAAAATGAAATATTTTTTCTGGTAACTTTATAAATGCAAAAAAAAATAAAAAATCCTATTAAAGTATTTGCTTTAGCTCGCATTTCTTCCACTCTCCAAACCCTGCATTACAGTCACCATCTTTCAGAACTATGGCACCCCCTTTAAAAACATGTTAAAACTAGTACTTATTGAAATGGAAGTGTTGCTGTGTCTCCAACTGAAGAAATACACTACTTCTGCAGCGCTCCTAAGAAAATTCAATTTCTCGTTTTGCATTTCCTTCCCTACA
>NW_005842434.1:526753-534202 GCF_000455745.1 Alligator sinensis
TTACAAGGTTTTTTTGAGTGCTGTGAGGTACAGAAAGAAGTCATGTAATATGCTGCCATTAACGCTAACACAATTCACAACAATTTTCCTTTCATATGAATACATAGCTCAGATTGCAAAAACATAAAGTGATCTTAATTAACTGTCATACTTAATGACACATAACAATAGCAACATAAAAGTAGAACAACATCATGTACATCATTTAACCATCTCCAGTGTGACAAATTAAAGCTGCAGAGGAAAGAATCTATTCTAACTATTTCTCATCCCATATCCAACATAATGTATATCAAAGGAATCACAGTAACAATATGTCCACTCTGATCAATAGAAATATTTTTAAATATTTACTCAGAACTATTGTTTTTAAAAGATGACCATTTAAAAGATCACCAAAATTTCCAGAAAAAGACAGGCTATATAGAAGGCAGAGCACAGTGGCACCTCATAGACTAATTCAGAGAGGCATAATCTTTTGTAAATAACAGTTTATTTCATCAGATGCTCTGAATGAATATGTAGGGAGCAGAGGATCTAGTACACGTCTGAATGCACAATTTAATGCTTCAAACACACTTGACCAGTCATTTCATACTTAGCCGTTACTTTATTAAATGTTTACTGCTCTCATAGGGGGCAGTTCGATTTAAACTAGCATGTGTAATCATAAATGCGTGGCACACAATACGGGATGTCTTTTTGGATAAACAAGTGGGAGATGCAAATAGAGTTCTTTAAACAAGTTTTATGGAAATGGACTAATATGTAGTGGACTTTTTGTTCATAAAATATTTTGTAAAAAGCAAATGAATGTCAGTCAATATCCTATTATTATTTGGGGTCTGATCATATTCCAGGATTACTATATTTGAGAATGAGACAGAATAAACTTCTTCCATCAAAAAGAATGGTTAATTATTCGATAGTACCTGTGGTTCTTTAAGATGACTTAGTTAGTATGTATCCTCCAATACATGCATCATGTGCATGAGATATGATTCTTCTGACAAGTACCTGTCAGGCCATGTATATAGGTCGCTGATTGCTTCATATAGCCTATTTTGCAGATCTCTTACACTGGACACATCTTGATCAGGTGGATGCTTCCACCTGTGCTCTGGTAGAACATGCCTTTGAAAGGAATGGCTCATCAGCTACCTGACAGTAAGTTGAAATACATGGTATGAGACATTTCAAGATTCTCTCAGACAATATGGTTGGCCTTCAATGATTCACATAGCCACAGAGGCAGAGAAAGCACATGAAATGCACAGAAGTACTGAAGTACTGACTACATCTTGGAGATGTCTGAAGCATGAAGTTTCTCTCCTAATGTTGAACATGGCTTAAAGTACAAAGTTGCTTAAATCAGAATTCCAAGACCACTGCCAGGATGGTTGTGTTTTGTGATTTTATCACCATCTAGTTTCTGGAGAAGATAGTCTAAGGTAGCACAATCAACAGAGCCTGGAGCTTGCTTACTGTCTGGGCTGACAAAGTTTTCCCCAAGAAAGATTATCTTAATGGCGCAAAATGAGCAGAAGTTGGTATGCAAGGCACACAAGCACCGGTTCAATGAGGGTCTTCCAAACCTTTAGAAGGATGACATCAATGCCCATACCACAGCTGAATCTTTGACTAGAAAACAATTATGAAGAATGCCCCCAAGGAACATATTTTATTTATTTATTTATTTATGCATTTATACACCACCCTTCCCAACAAAAGCTCTGAGTAGCTTAGAGAAAGACAAGCAGAACAAATTAAAAGGACAACTAGAATTAATAAAATAAATTAACAAAATAAGACCATGGCACATTTTAATACCATTAGGAATTTCAATACCATTGGGTCTGAGAAGACATAGTACAACTATACTGCTCATGAGTCAATTATATTTCAGCAAGGCATATTTTAAGGAGTTAAACAAATGTTATCGCAACATGTTTAAATAGGCTAGTCAGGAGGGGCATGAGAGGCACTTGGAACACCTGTAATAGTTGTTAGAAATCAAATGATTTTAGCCAATATGGGTTATGAAGGCCTTGTCCTGTATGATCTTAGATATTACTTAGAGAGTCAAAGAATCAGAAGGAAACCATGTAGGAATCAGAGTTCATCAAAGAAGGAAGGCATTGCAAAAAGGCACCTGGGCTTGTACATTCATCAAGGCACCTCCTTTCAATGCTTCATTTCAATATCTGAGCTGTGGATCTTAAATAACTTATTTGTCAATGATTCAAAGATACTTTTTCTCAGCCCACTTATCGCACATTCTCAAGGCATAAGAACCCCAAGAAGCAGTTACTCAGTATGAAAAGTCATCCAACAGTTGGAAAATGCCTTCACAAAAGAAAGCATCTTTGTTGGGAATAGGCAGTGTCATTGACATAATCCATGGTTTGATGAGGGCTATTCTACAGCTTAAGATGCTTTAATAGATGCCTTGGAGGAATAAAAGTTTAAAAATGACTGTGCTAGCTTCCAACAAATCAAGATTAAAAATATAGGCTGTAAAAAATTAAGACAGAAAGACTAAACAATATCAAATAAGGCTATGGGAGGAACTGGTAGCTGTAGTGAAAAATAACAATTACCAATGTTTTTGACAAATTATAGCCAAAGGGACAAAAGACTAACTTAATTCCTGATGTGTATATTCCTGAAGCTACATTGTTGGGGTTTTTTTAATTCACCCAGAAATCTTCAAGGAATTCACTGATTGGTGGTATCCAATTTTGACCAAACATTTTAATATAATTTTTAGAAGACATTTATCCGAAGCACTGGAATAAAAATATAATAGTCCCAATTATTAAAAATGGTCATAAGAGAGATCCTGCAGCATATCACCCCATTAGTCTTATACATGTTCCTGCCAAAATACTTGGGAGACATTTACTTCTGCATTTTCAGGAATAGATTTCTGAAAATAATATTTTAGGAAATGAACAGGCTTGTTTTTAGAGGAGGTTATTCCTACATGGACCATTACTTGGTATTGTACTATTTAGCATCTAACTACATAAAAAGACAAAACCATTTGTATGTAGCCTTCACAAATCTCGAGAGCTTTTGACTCCAGAGATTAAAAACTATGGAAGAAACTGGCAATAACATCAATGGATAAAGATCTCTTTATAATTAAATATTACTTACTATTCAAATATAGCATTATGGGATTGACTGTGCCATGTCCAACAGCTTCCCAACTAAGACAGGGTATGACAAGGATGTTTGCTTGCCCCATGACTTCTTAAATTATTCTTGAAAAATCTAAAACAGGTCCTAACAGGAATCAATTCCATGAACCCACTGGCAGCATCCAGATGAGCGTGGCCATGCGGTATGTGGCGCTGCAAACACATTTCCAGTGCCACATACACACAATCTGGTATTCTCCATGCTGCAAAGACACGCTACCTGAGCATGTGTTGCTCCGTTTTTTTCCCACAGGTTTTTTTTGACCCCTGGATGCCAGCATGCACTGCTGAAAAGCAGAGCTGGCCCACCCAGAGCCACGCTCCGCACAGCAGAATCACCACAGCTGCAGCCCCGGGAGGCCCCCAAGACAGGCTGCTGGGGCCAGCAGTGCTGGCTCCAGCCTCCCCTAGCCCCCATCCCGGTTAAGTTGGCACAGGCATTCCCCAGGATAGGAAGTGGTGGCATAAGGTGTGCTGCTGCTACTTGTCCCCGGGGAACCAAACATCCATGAACGTCTGGACGCACCCATGATGTTGAAACCCTGTCAGTCAAATGGAAGAAACTGCATGCAATTTATCCTCTTCACATACCTCCACTTCTTGATTCTTTAGAAACAGAGAAAGAAAATAAAGTACAGGTCTACGGTAGACCATTTATATAATTTTGTTAGGCATTTATATAACAAAGTGATGTACGTAGGACAAATACCCAGATTCATACATTCAATGGTTTAAGTTTTACTGTAATCTCTAAACATGGTAGCTTTATGCAATAAAGGAGCATGTCCCGTTTGGTTTGTTTTATGCTAACCTGTTGTTTAAAGAGCTTCAAATAGCAAGTGTGAAACTCAGTTCAGCAGACACTCATTTCTTTCCATGGAAGAAAATCAGAATTTTCCCTGCCATGACATCATGCTACTCCTTATAACAACAAAGCTCATAAAAATGTTCTAAAATTGCACCCATGTTAATTAAAATTGTATTGTGCTTACTTATAATAGCACACATACTCCTGCCATGTAAGGGGTGCTAGTGAAGGTCAGGCCACTTTGGATTTCATACCACTGAACTTGGGACAAAGGGGAGCAGAGGAATAAAGTATGAATGCCCCATCACACCTGGTAAGGCACAAAAACTAAATAATAAAGTAATTTTGAAAACTGGTTTCAAAATGCTGTTACAGTGAAACACTTTTCACTGTTTAATGTGTCAAAAATGTGACTCCAAAAATCAACTTCTACTGCCCTACTCTGCAGAGACTATCCTTTACCAGAATTCAAATGCATCTGCAAAGCTACATGGACAAATGTTAATAGCATTCTAACACAGAAACCTCAGAAGAATTAAAAGTTATCTGAACCATCTGGTTGCTGAGGAAAAGTTGTAATAACAGGCAGCGTGTCAGAAGATCAAGGAAACCTACTGGGGAGAAAGAAGGGCAACCTCTAGAAAGACAGGGCAAGCATTGCACAAAACCAAACACTCAGTACTTAGTAGAATATGCCTAGAAAGATAAAGTGTGAATTTATAGCTATTTAGACACTCATTCTGAAGTGAATAACTTTTTTATCTTTTAGTTTATATTGCTTTTGCATTATTATGGAAGCAGAATGTCAACACGTTATAATGGTATAACCATAGCAGCATAATAGCTTTGCTGCATAACTTCCTTATGTAGACAAGCACTTAGAATCAGAAGCAAACAGAATTTATGAAAGCAGATATGCTCCTCACTTTTAAAGTATTTGCCCAGGTAGATCTTAATTTTCATTCATTCAAGATTCCTTCTGAAACTACTGGCTATTTATAACCTTTGAAAATATACAATACATTTTGCTCTGACAACAATCAACTGTCAGCTGCTGCTATTTGAAATATGAGAAAATCCCCTAAAAAACAGTATAACAAAATCTTTAAAAAAGCTGAAGGTTGTTTTCATCACTTGACTTCTGTATTTTTGCATTTCCAGGTTTCAGAAATTTAGAGGGAAAAACGATACAACTAGCACTAGGTTTGTCAGGATATAAAATGATTATTGTATTTTGGAAGTGCTTAGTTTACAGGATCATTGGAAGACAATTATTAGATGCAAATCTCTTTGAAACTCCTTGAATGAAATGCACAGTTGAAGGGCAATGTGATAACACATGTTTATCTCTACTAATATAAGTCTGATGTAAAATGGTACAAGATTCTTGCTAACAATTCAAATTACAATGCAACACTTCAAATTTGTATTTTAACTGGTAATTTTTAGATAGGGATAAACTGATAAGATATTATAAAGATAAATGATGGCCTGGCACTTCAGTTAACTCAGTTTCCTTTAAATTATTCACGCTTAGCACAGTAGAACAACTCATTCCATCCGTTATACGTTAATACATTTTTCTTCCTTTTAACAAACGCTGAGAATTTATTTTGTGCTGGTTAAAATACAGTAATCCTTTCTGTCTAAAAGCGACAACATGAAATGCAGTAATACAGTTGAATTATCTACTCAGAAGGTATTAAGTAAAAAAAAAAACATACCATGGAATCAGCAAACTCAAAAAATAAAAACATTTCTAAGATGCAGTTTTAAAAACGCTGCCAGCTAACATCTCAGTCAAGGATATGACTAACGTATGGACTGTAAAATTATCTTCTCCATTATGGGCTCCATTTTCATAATTAACTCTGTCCCATAAAGCAGCTCCTCAATCCCACTTGATATATTTTCAGTACTGCTAACACACTGTAAATGCACCACCTTCCCATTTTATTAACCTTGACTAATTACCATTGGCTTGACAATGCCTGTATCTGTCTTAAAGATGTTTGTTTGTGGTTATTTTTAAAAATACTAACTTGGATACAGTATCTCTCAATGGGGTAATACCAATTACTGCTATCATTCAATTGGGGCAGTCATACTTTTAAAGTTGTGAGAGCTATATTAAAGGTAAACTTAAAATATAAAATGTGATCAGTTAAAAAAAATGTTTTAAAGCTATTGCTTTCAGAAATTATATAGATTGTGTTTTATGTTTTGTTCAGCACAAATGTAAATCAATTCTTCCTGTACAGATTTTTGTTCCAAATTTGTTTAATGATGGTATGCCATCAGAATTCTATTGCAAGATTTACAGGACATGTTAGAGTGAACAAACAGAAGCCTGACTCGCTTAAAATAATTAATTTTGTAATAAACAGCCGAAAAAAGGAATTGTTTGAATATAACTCAACATATGAGAGGGTAGGGATAGAAAGCATAGCTACCAGCACTAGGAAATGTATTGATAGTATTGACCACGCAGGAAAAATCTGATGTAAATCAGGTTTTTAGAAATATAAACTAACCTAAGAATATTGTAACTTTATACATTTCAGTACAAATCTAAAGCAAATATACTGGACTTTATTTGCAAGACCTAGCTATAATTATGTAATTATATGAACAAGTTAAATTCTCTTTGCTTGTCCTGTTTTGGATTCCACCTATGACTGGACCACAGCTATAGATGGCTAAACCTTGTACAGGAGACACTGTATTGCAAGATAGGGTGGGTGTGTAGCTCTCTATGAGAGGGAGCAATACAATTCCCTAAAGGTGGAGACTGGCAATCAAGGAGGGCGACTTCATAGATTTCATAGACATTTGGGCTGGAAGGGACCCCAGAGGATCATCGAGTCCAGCCCCCTGCCCCAGGGGCAGGAAGCCAGCAAGGATCACAGGATCCCAGCAAGATAAGCATCCAAATGTGTCTTGAAGGCATTCAAAGTGGGTGCTTGAACCACCTCCGGCAGCAGTCTATTCCAAAGCTTGGGGGCTTGGACCGTGAGGAAGTTCTTTCTTATGTCCAGCCTAAATTGGTCACAGTGGAGTTTGTGACCGTTCGATCTTGTCATCCCTTGGGGGGCTCTGGTGAACAGACGTTTCCCCAAATCCTGATGAGCACCCCTGATAAACTTATAGGTCGCCACCAGATCACCCCTGAGCCTGCGCTTTTCCAGGCTGAACAGCCCCATGGCTCTCAGCCTCTCATCATAAGGCCTGTTTTCCTGACCTCTGATCATGCGTATGGCTCTCCTCTGCACCCTCTTAAGCTTCTCCACATCCTTTTTGAATTGTGGAGCCCAAAACTGGACACAGTACTCCAGCTGCGACCTCACCAAGGCCGAGTACAAGGGGAGAATGACGTCCCGGGATTTGCTTGAGAAGCATCTATGGATGCAAGCCAGCGTTTTGGTCGCTTTACTA
>NW_005842434.1:534605-539279 GCF_000455745.1 Alligator sinensis
CCTTGTCCAGGTGATAAGTCACCTGGTCATAAAAGGAAATGAGATTAGTCAAGCAAGACCTACCTGCAACAAACCCATGCTGGGTATCCCTCAGGATATTGCCTTCAGCTAGTCTGTTAAGGATGGCCTTCTTGATAATCTTTTCCAAGACCTTCCCCTGGATAGAGATCAGGCTGACAGGCCTGTAGTTTGCCAGATCTACTTTCTTCCCTTTCTTGAAGATGGGCACAACATTGGCCCTCTTCCAATCATCGGGCACTTCACCAGAGCGCCAAGAGCTCTCAAAGATCCGTGCCGGGGCTGAGCTATCATGCTCGCCAGCTCCCTGAGTACCCTTGGGTGTAACCCATCAGGACTGGCTGACTTGAAGGTATCCAGCCTGTGAAGGTGTTCCTTCACGAGGTCAGTTTCGATGGAGGGCAAGGAATCTCCCTCAACTGGGCCTCCTTGACCCATAGTGGGCAGAGCCGTCCCATGGAACTGGTGAAAAACTGATGCAAAGTACCCATTTAGCAAGTTCACTTTTTCCTGGGCATTGGTTGTCAGTTGCCCCATCTGGTTTAGCAGGGGTCCAATGTTGCTTTTCCTCCAGCTCCCCACTTATCTAAAAAAGGACTTTTTATTTTCCTTGATATTTGTAGCTAGCTGGAGTTCCATCACAGCCTTGGCTTTCCTGATTTGCTCTCTGCAAGTCTGGACCAGAGCAGAGTATTCCTCCTTGGCGGCGGTTCCAGTCCTCCATCCTTTGTAGGTCTTCCTTTTAAGACCCAGGAGGTCTGCCAGTTCCCTGGAGAGCCAAGGGGGCTGCTGTGCCCTTTTGCGACCCTCTGGGTTAGAATATGGGGAGGAATGTGGTGAAGGGGATATAATGGTAGGAGTCTACTACAGACCTCTAATCAGGAGCAAGAACTTGACCGTGAATTTGCTATGGAACTGGCTGAGGCTGCAAGCTCTCCGTGCATGGTTGTCATGGGCAACTTCAACTATCCTGACATCTCATGGGAAGACGAAAAAATCCGATCAGTTGCAATGCTTCCTCACATACACTGACAAACTCTATTTGTCTCAAAAAGTCTATAGGCTGAGAAAAGGCAAGGCGCTGCTGGACCTGGTACTGGCCAAAGAGGAATATCTAGTGAGTGACCTGAGAACTGAAGGGAAGCTGGGAGCCAGTGACCACGAGTTGATCACTTTCTCTACCCACCATAAAGTTAGCAAGTCTGTAAGCAATGTGGAAGTCTTTGACTTTAGGAAAGCCAACTTTCACAAGTTCAGAAGGCTAGTTGTCGAGGCCCTGAGAGGCCATAATCCGAAAGGGAGGGGAGTCCACGACGAATGGTCACTCCTCAAGGATGCAAACCTTGAAGCATGAGGAAAGTCCCTTCCAGCCCATAGAACAAAGTGGAAAAAGGGCTGGGTGACCCCCTTGGCTCAATAGGGAACTCATGGACCTCCTGTGTCTAAAAAGAGAAGTTTATAAAGGCTGGAAGACAGCAAACACCACCAAGGAGGAGTATTCAGCACTGGCCCACGCCTGTAGGAAGCAAGCTAGGAAAGCCAAAGCTGAAACTGAACACAAACTGGCTACACTAATCAAGGATAATCAAAAGTCCTTCTTCAGATACCTGGGAAGCTGGAAAAAAAACAAGGGCAACATTGGACCCTTGCTAAACCAAATGGGGCAGCTGATAACCAACACCCAGGAAGAAACCAATCTCCTTAACTATTACTCTGTCGGTTTTCTACCAGCCCAAAGGGACGACCCTGCCTGACAAGATGCAGGATCACCAGGAAAAGGGTGAACATACACCCATCATTAGCATGGATCTTGTGAGAGAAAACCTTGAGAGGCTGGATATCCAGAAATCAGCTGGCCCGGATGTAATGCACCCAAGAGTTTTAAAAGAACTGGCTGACATTGTAGCAAGGCCAATGGCAAGGGTATTTGAGAACTCATGCTCAGGCGAGGTACCTGAAGATTGGAAGAGGGCCAATGGTGGTGCCTATCTTCAAGAAAGGGAGAAAGGAAGATCGGGGCAACTACAGGCCAGTCAGTTTGACCTCAATCCCTGGAAGGATCTTGGAAAAAATCATCAAGGAAACCATTAACAACAGGCTAACAGAAGGCAACACACTGAGAGATGGCCAACATGGCTTCACTGCGGGTAGGCCTTGCCTAACCAATCTCATTTCCTTCTATGACCAGGTGACGCATCACCTGGACAAAGGAGAAGAGGTCAATATCATATATTTGGACTTCAAGAAAGCCTTTAACTTGGTGTCCCATGATGCTCTCATGGGAAAATTGGGAAACTACGGCCTCAACAACCTTACAGTCCGATGGCTGGCAAACTGGCTCCATGGATGGACTCAGAGTGATAGTCAATGGAACCGAATCAACATGGTGCATGCTAACCAGTGGTGTCCCCCCAGGCCTCCATTCTCAGACCTGTACTCTTCAGAGTACTTATAAATCATATGGACTCTGGTGTCAGAAGTGGACTGGCTAAGTTCGCTGCCAACACCAAACTCTGGGGAAGTGTGGTCACCCTAGAGGATAGGCTAGTGATCCAGGCCGACCTCAACAGGCTTGCAAGGTGGGCGGATCAAAACCTGATGGCGTTCAACACAGAGAAATGCAAGGTGCTGCACCTCAGGAGAAAAAGCCCACATCATACCTATAGGCTCAGCAGTATTACACTTGCTAGTACCACAACTGAAAAAGACTTGGGGGACATCATTAACCACAAGATGAACATAAGCCATCAATGCGATGCCGCAGCTAGCAAAGCAAACAAAACTCTAGCTCTCATCTACTGATCCATCTCAAGCAAGACCCAGGATGTCATCCTCCCACTTTACTCGGCCTTGGTGAGGCCACAGCTCGAATACTGTATCCAGTTCTGGGCTCCGCAATTCAGAAAGGAGGTGGAGAAGCTTGAGAGGGTCCAAAGGAGAGCCACACATGTTTAGAGGGCAAGAGAGCAGGCCTCATGAAGAGAGGCTAAGAGCCATGGGACTCTTCAGTCTGGAAAAGGGTAGACTCAGGGGTGACTCAGTGGCAGCCTATATGTACATAAGGGATGTGCATGAGGAACTTGGAGAACGTCTGTTCATGTTTAGAGGGCAAGAGAGCAGGCCTCATGAAGAGAGGCTAAGAGCCATGGGACTCTTCAGTCTGGAAAAGGGTAGACTCAGGGGTGACTCAGTGGCAGCCTATATGTACATAAGGGATGTGCATGAGGAACTTGGAGAACGTCTGTTCACCAGGGCACCCCAAGGGAAGACAAGGTTCAATGGTCACAAACTCCTGGAAGACCATTTTAGGCTGGGCATAAGGAAAAATGTCTTTACTGTCCAAGTCCCCAGGGCCTGAAATAGACTCCCCCCAGAAGTGGTGCAAGCACCTACTCTGGACACTTTCAAGAAACACTTGGATGCCTATCCTGCTGAGATCATTTGACCCCAGCTGACTTCCTGCCCCTTGGGCAGGGGGCTGGACCTGATGATCTTGCAAGTTCCCTTTCAGCCCTAATGTCTATGAAATCTGTGATTTACTGTTCTTTGTTTTACAGCAATTTCCCATACAACTGTCAACATTCTACTTTTAGTTTCAAATGACCTTTTCAGGGTTTCCAATTTTGCAAACAAGTTATGAAATAAACCTAGAACAGATCTGACTTACAGAGCCCCATCGTCCAGCCCCCTGTAGTGCTCCTGGGTCTCATAACGGGTCTATATACCACATGCGGCATGTGTTGGACTAGTCCCAGTGCAGGGCCTGAAATACATGTTGCACAGGGCAAACGCTGACTTGAGGGCTAGGTACAGACAGTCAAAAAGCCCGAGGCTAAATGGATTCAGTCTTTGCAGGTTAGTCTAAGCTGCACAGATAAAATTGAAACAGAAGTGAACAGACATTTACCTTTGATACAGGAAATAAAAGCCACACGCCTGCAGTGTCTCAGGCCAGAAGCCTGGGGGCACTAGAGCATAGCTCTCTGTGTTTACTTCCTCTTCCTGCTGCCCCTGAGGTCTCTGGGATTTGCAGTCCAGAATTACAGCAGCAGGACTCTGCAGGGTTACCCATCACTTTCTTGTCCTGCTTCCAGGCACCTCTGGGATTTGTAGTCCACAGCTGCAGCCAGCAGTAAGTCTGAGTGGGAGGAGGAGTGTTTAACCCCCCTCCCTGACCGCAGACCCCAGCTGGGATTTGCCTAGGGGCAGCCCCCCCCCCATCACCCCTGCAGACCAGGCTGCATCTCCAGCTCGGTTTTCCCCCCACCCCACATGTGCACCCTTGTCAGCCAGCCCTCACTGCTCCAGCTGGGGAGCAGAGGGGCAGGGTCATCCCTGCTCTCTAGAGAGACAGCACAGCCCAGCCCAGGGCCAGAAAGCATGCTGGAGGACTGTGATTTAACTTGAACCAGGAAGGGGTCTGGGACAGAAGTTCATAAACAAGTTTGACCCAAATCAGTTAAGTCTGATACTACGTTCAACCAGGTTTATCTTAAAACAGTGTCAGCCATTTTCATAAATTCATAGAAGTAGGGTCGGAAGGGACCTTGTAGATCTTCAAGTCTGACCCCCTGCCTGGGCAGGAGGAAAACTGGGCTCAAATGACCCCAGCCAGGTAGGCATCAAGCCTCTTCTTAAAGACCCCCAGGGTAGGAG
>NW_005842434.1:540888-558967 GCF_000455745.1 Alligator sinensis
GCGCCGGTGGAGAGGCCCCCCCCCCCCCTTCCACTGGGTGTACGCTGCCTTTTTGGCAACCAGGCATTCCATTTTGAAACTGGCCACCCTACAGTGTGGGTCCCAGATCATCCAGGATGCAGCACATGTCCTGGAATGGGTGCCATGTCACACAGTCCTGGACCAGCCAGAGAGGGCAGCACATGGGCACCAGCATGCAGGGGCCTGGCAGGGGGGTCTGTGGGCCTGACCACGCACCATTCATCTGGCCCACAGTGACAAGTATATGTTTGCACCCCTGCTGTAGAAGATACATATTTAGTACAATTTGTGTTTCCAAATCATTTCCCAAGAATTCATCAGCAGGGTGCTAGTAGGCTAATACATATAGATGCTAATCTCAAAATCAAGGCTTTGGCCACTAATACTTGGATCCTATTCTACTGCCAGATTATGAGATTAGCTCCAGTAATTTGGCCAAACTCCCTTACAATTTAAATTAGATAAATTCCTCACATTCCATCTACAAATGTGTAACTTGATGCTAAACTTGATGCATTCTGTTTTGCACCCCTAATGAATTAAATATCAAAGGTGGTTTAAAACCAGTCTTTAGGATAAATATCATATATGTTTAAATTATTATTAAAAAAGTATATGTTAAATTATCCGTGTTGTGCACGTCTCTGTAGTATCCACACAAAACTGAAGCATTGCGTAGTCAAATTCTGCTAAATGAAATACATTAAAATCATATTTAAAAATAAAAGATTAGCTGTATAAAGTTCATTTTTCATTTCATTTATTCTTTAATTCAAAGTATTTGAAGTTATTATTTCAAACAAGATAATTTTACCATATAATATGGCAATGCACCAGGAAACAAATATACCAGGCAATCAGTATATTCGTTTACAATGTGTGAATCCCTGAAGCGAGAAAACCAATCATTAGATAAAAACAGATCAACATACAGCCAGGATGGCTTCAAGCTCACTCTTGATCTGAATGAGCAAAGATGAAAAAAAGTCAGTAGCAGAAGAGACACATGAAAATTACAAAAGCATTCAGAATTTCTAATTTGATAGGGTTGTAAAGTGTTCCTTGGTAAGCAGCAGGAGGCAATAATAATGGAATGAAAAAGTATGTGCAAGAGAAAATCCTTTAAAAAAAAAAAAAAGCTATAGTAAACGTCTTAAAAAACATGTAGTATTTACTACAAAGAATACATAACAAGAGCCTTTGTAGTACTTGTATGTATACTCTGTAATTCCACCTTCATAAACAGAGATAGACCTAAACCAAAATTCCAGATTCAAGCAATCATCATTGCATGGTTTCAAAATCTGAAAACAAATTCAGAGTCCCAAAATTCAGGAATATTGTGGATATTCTAATTATTTCAAAACTAGGCAATTCATTTGAAGTAATACAATGTTGCAAAAATAAAAATCAGCCTAATTTCTGGACTAACTTTGCACTTAGCCACTTCAAAAAAAGTCTGTGTTTGTATACTAAAATACTGAAATCTTTTCATCCTTAATGTAAAATACATTCTTTTTCTTTTCCAGTACGTATATTTAAGTAGCAGAAGTTAAAAATAGTGACCATGCAGCAGCAACTAATATAATTACTTTCAAAAAAATTACAGAATATTTCCATAAAAATTGAAACTATATGAATATATTTGTACACTTAGTTAATGAAAAACACAAAAAATGAAATATGCTTGCATGATACATTTAGAATCTGATGGATCATGTATTATTTTAAAAACAGCACTCTTCTGGATCATGTGCTACCTTAAAAATTATGACTCAAAGTATTAATGAGTGACATGAGTTAATTCCAATCAAGCATGTTAGATTTTTCCCTTTGATATAGTCTTCTTTTCTGCTACTTATAGTACAGTCACATGGCTGATTGGAAACTGACTGTGGAAAAAAACTCACTAATATTAAACATGACTCATGCTTGCATTACATACTGTACTAGTATGGTTCACCTTTTTCCACTGGCTCAGGCCGACAACATGACAAGAATCTCAGACTACAGTTCTCTTTCCAATACGCTCAATGATCAAGCATTCATTTAAGATGCAGTAATACCAGTGTGCGGGCCGGGAGCGACCTGAGCCCTTTTCGCGCTGCACGCGGGCTGTGGCCAGCAGCCCGGGCACGCCGGGGCGGAGAGGGAAGGCTTTCGAGCTGGAATTAGGCACGGACGCGTATCGGTAGTTTTAAAAGATTGTTTACTTACACCGAGATGGCAGTGGTGTAGGCTGGAAAGCTTGATTAAGTTGCAGTTACAGACAAACAACACAGACGGTCTCGTGGAGGTTGCCAGGCTCCACGGTGCAGAGCTCCGGATGCTCTGGGTGAACGAGCCACCAAAATAGGAATCATAAATACGTCTTATAAAAGTTGTGTTCGAAGACGGGAAGAGGTGGGTGGTGGATCAGGCCGCCACGCTCCTCTGGATCTCACACAGGGTTTCTATTACCCTGCCGTGTACCCAGAGTTCCCACGAGATGGATGTGGAGTCCTCTTCGGCTTGGGCGGAAACTGCTCAAGCCTCTTATACGGCTAACAGGCAAATCGTTAGCCGCCACGTGTGAATAATTTAGCACTAGCCAATCACGGGGAACAAATTTGCATACCGGTGGCGGGAACTCTTTTGCACCGTGCATTCCTCTTGCAACATGAGCAATGCACTCTGCAAAAGAAGCTGCAGAAAAGGCGGGAAACTCGTCCCTGCACCGGGGTTTCCTCTGTTACAGGAAACTCTCCCGTGCAATGCTCTGCAACTTGACGGGGATAATTCTGGTGCCGAAGCGCGCACACACAATCATGCCTTTTGGGTCATGACAACCAGAATCAGATAAGAATAAATAAATAAATAAATAAATAAATGAATGAAAAGATTTGAGAGTGCACTTCCCCTTGGACTGAGGTGTCTCAGTCAAGTGGTCTTCCTGAATGGGTTGCTGTTGCTAATTGTGCTTTGATAGGCTACCATACATTTTTTTCTAATTGTTTTCTCCCCAAAACATCCATTCTGTGCCTTCTCAAGTATACAGAGTGCTGACTCCTCTCTACATTTATTTCCCTAATTTACTTGGGTGTGTAAGAGTGAAAATACCAACATCACAACATATTGCACGTACCAAGGGGGCAACCCTTTCTCATCAACTTATTTAATTAAAATTCTCTGACACAGTTTAAGTTTTTTTACTCGTATTTATTACGGTGTCTTCTGCTTTGCTCCTGCAGCCAAGCTGGTTCCAAATGTACTGACACGTGCCTTTCCTTTTCCTTTGGATAAAACCAGCAAGGGTGAGACAGGGACACTGGTGTACGGGCAGCTCAGTGTCTCCATATACACTGCCCAGGCTTTTGTGTCCTGGAGAGGTCATTCCAGCTTCACTTTATTTTCAAGTGAAGATTATGTTCAGTGAGCTGATGTCTCACTTGTGTCACAACCAAATTAATCAGTGCCCATGTCACTAGCAAGAGATGCACACAGCAGTCAATTAAGGGTTAAAGAAATCTCTGTCCAGAAGTTCCTGAGAAAAAAAATCCAAGCAAGAAACTTAAATTTATGCCCACGCCACTGGCAAGAAACGAAACTTAGGCGTGATTTATGATTGGTCAGAGTAAAAGGGGATAGCCCTGTCATAAATCCCTGCAATTGGTCAAGAAGCAAGCTCAGACCCCTCTCACGTATCGGACAGGAAACCTGACCCACTACCTTATAACCTGATAGCAACCTGAGAGCACAAAGAACTGCTGCTTGCCAGATAATTAAAGATTCCATTTAGCAGTTCATCATTGGGTATCTCTGAGAGATACCTCTGTCTATAAATAGGTTAGCAACTTCCGCCCAAGTCGGAGAAACTCTGGGAGACCTCTGCGGGAATCTCTAAGGAGAAACCTAAGATCATCATCAGAGTAAATTGACAGTCTGATCAGCTGTCAATAGCTTCCCGTCAGCGTAATATTGACGTATCAAAGCCCTGCAGGCACGATAGCTCGTTCCCGGTGCCACGTCCGTCATCGTTAGCTATAACCCGAAACTGTACGCTTGATCGTAATCGTTGTATCGTTAGCTGTAACCTCAGACCATATGCTTGATTATAATCGCTATAACTGGAAAAACTGCAACGGAACAAAGGCTCAGCCTGCGTCGCGCGTCACTATCTGAGCGACGTAAGTAAACAAATTCCTGTAACCAACACGCGTCTGTGCCTGGTTAATTCCACCCCATCCATCACTACCCGCCTGTCAGGTAAAAGTTTTACTGCTCTGGTGGGGGGGGTCAGCAAGCGGCTGCCGGCGGCTGCTCCGATTCTCCGACAACTTGGTATAACTGTATTGTCTCACGAGACAAACAGATGCCTATTACTACACTGCTTGGAAACAGAGCCACAGGCATTTTGATAAATTTACTAAGAGGTTATCAAGTTACAGCAGCTTTTCTTTAAGGCCTTCATATTCTCTGTTGAAGTGCCTTTTTTAAACTTCTTGTCATAATCTTCACTGAGCAGCTTATTTGCTCCTATTCAAATTGAAGAGTTTTATCCAAACTGCAAATATCACTAAATCTTTAATACCAATTTTCTCACTTGACATCATTACCCATAAGGTTGGATGTTCAAGTCTGGTTTTAATAATAATAATATATTTTAATATGGGTTTTTGGAGGTCATTTTTTCACTTAAGGAAACTAAATGAAATATTATACTTTTCAAACATTTCCTTTTTATGAATTTCAGTTGGTCCAGACAGGATCCAGAGGCTCTTTGCTCAGCCCAACTTCATGTGCTACACATTTCTTTTCATCTTCCCCCATATACATTTACCATACTTTTTTTTAAAAGAGATAAGACCAATGCCGCACAAAAGGGTCCAAGGAGAAATACTACTTTATGAGCACCATGTACACAAAATCCATTATGCTTTTATTTAAAAAAGAAGTAGGATTAAATGTGAAATGTGGAAGCTTTATACGCTGATTTTATTATGAGCAATCTGTTAAGAATCCTATTTTCAGAATATAATAAATACAGAGGAGTACTTCCCACTAAGATAAGTCCCAAGCAAATGCCATCCACCAACAATAAAGCATATTTGGAACAAGCCAGCTTTGTATCATTCCCGTAGGGTATTCTGCAGCTGCCACAGCAACCAGCAACAGAGCCAGCCAAGAGACCAGACTAGAATCCAAGGAAGAAGTCAAGGTTTGGGAGCTAGATCTTGGCATATGGGTCCTGCAGCTGTCAGAGACACTCAATGAGTAGCCTCAGTGTTGTCTGCAGAGCTTGCAAACACTTAGGATGAGGGGGAAAAGGGAAAAAAATCTATATCTCTACCAATAAGAGAGCCAAGTCAGTGCTGAAAGGAGATACGTGCCACTATTTGCTTTGTCAAGGCATTGCAATTCAGATATATCACAACAAGCGACTACAGCAGCACTGTGTGCACAAACATACAGCTATGTAACAATCTGGATCTTACCATTTTGAAAAGGAGTATCGATGAGCAAGGTAGGAAAAGAAAATGTAGATGTTATTTTTAAAAATAGATTAAAATATGGCTAAAACAGTGCTTGCTAGCTTTGCTACATTTTTCCTACACAAAATAGAATTAACATACTGTTGATTACCACAGCAAGCATAACAAAAAATTTTACTGAAATAATTCTATGCACATAGTAACAAACTGTTAATACCAATATTATAACTAAACACACCAAGTATATGGCTACATGTCACAATCTAGTAGTGAGCCAAGATATGCAAACTGAATGGCTAGAAACAGAAGTTACACATAAACCGGTATAAATGATGCGAAACCGGTTCAAATCTGTAACGCAACAGAAATTCACTGTACATAAACTGCTTTCAAAATGACCCAAACTGGTTTAAGAAAAACCTGGATGGATACAGTATCAGACTAATCTGATTTAGGTTAAGTTGGTTTATTGAACTTCTGTCCCAGACCCGCTCCAAATTCAAGTTAACTCACCAGTTTCCCAGCATGCTTTGCAACTCCCCCACAACCACCCCCATCTTCTCCCTGCAGGGTGGTTGGGCTAGCCTTGGCCAAAGCTGTCTGCTCCAGCTGAGCAGGCAGGCATGCTCTAATGCTGCCCAGCCGCTGGCCAAGGCCACTGCAGACAGGTGGCTGCATTTCCAGAATCAAAATGAAAGTCTTTTTGCTTGCTTATTGGTCAAATCTACACAGTTTAGGCTAACCTGCAAAGATTGCATTGATTCAGTCTCAGGCTTTTTGACTGTCTATACTTAGCCAATGAGTTAACTCAGGTACTGGACGCAGTATAGATGTATTGGCAAGGTGCTCCACCAGACTAATTAGTTCTGCTAAGACGAAGGTACATAGAGCCAAGCACAGCGACTGACGCAGTTACACTACTGCTGGTAACCAAGCGAGGTAGGTTTCTCTGCCTGGCACTGAATTATGTCTGCAATATCATATCTTGAGAGTCTCATAGCAACTCCATGTTTCCCACCCCCCTCCCCATGAGAAAATAAAGCACCAGCCTACTATTCTAGTGGGCCTAGTGACAGCAGAAATACAGTGTTTAGTTCTTGATTCTTGAGCATATTTTAGCTCCTCCTGGAGACTGCATGAATGTTGCCTGTTTGCAACAAAAGGGTCTCAGTGGGCTTCTGACAGAGCTGTATCCAGGCTTCCTTGGAAGAAAAACTGATTCCCATCAGGCAAAAGATGCAGAGTATAAATCATAATATTACTACCACTAGATCCAAGAGAACTTGCCATTGGGATGTTGCATGCAAGGTAATTGAAACAAATGGTAGAAAGAGCTTATTGCTCAATTAAAGAATAGAACAAGATAGACTGTTAGGGGCTGGAAGGGACCTTGCAGATCATCTTTGAGGGCATTATTTCAAATATTAATTCAGAAAATAATCAGTGGATTATACAGGTGAAGGGTACTGCCGTCTTAGAGAGGTGACCTGTTAGCCTTCAGGAAAAAGATTATGAAGATGATGACCAGCATGCTGGGACTATATTAAACTGATAAGGTGCATCTACCTTGAAGAACTGGTACCTGTTCTGCAACAAATTACTCATCCTGTTGTCTAAAATTACATCTTTGGAGCTATGAGACCATGTCTTGTTTTCTCTCAGAGTGCTGTGTATATGTTTCTGATCCACTTTCAAAATAAATGAAAATGAAAAGAATCGTCCATGACCTTTTTGCACCAATACTTTTCTTAAAACTTCCCTTCGTTTTAACTTCCATGCACAGCAGCAGGAGTAGGAGCTCTAGTGTTCAGTAAACGTCAACATGTTTGTCACCATGTTGTGAACATGTTTTGAGTTACAGTAGAAGACAGTGGTAAAATTGAGGATGCCTTGCAAACTTAAGCACCTTTCCTTGTTACTTCTGACAGAGATTCACCACTCATGGTGAAATAGTTGGAAATTTTAAGGAAAACCCATTGCCCACATATCTAGACTGAGTCTAAAAGAGATTTGCTGCTCAGTGAAAAAGCACAGAATAAAAACAACCCCCTTGCTTCTGTACTAATTTTATTTAAGTGGGCGGGTATATATAAGCCAAAAGCCAGCAATTATTTCCAAGAAATCCGTATTTATGGAACCTGTGCTGATAAGTCAGGCAATTGCCAAAAAATGTTTACAAACAAGAACATACCATCAGAAAAGGCCAAAAAGAAATTTACATGCTCCAGTTACTATTTAGGCTTTATGAACAGGAAAAAGAGAAAACCTGCATAGGGATTCTCATTAATGCTCTAAAATAAGGCATATTCCTTACTGAACAGATTCACTGAAAAACATCTTTGCCTGGACGCATGTTCTACAAAGTATCTGCAAAACTAAGCATGGTGAATATCTTCTGTTGCAAAAAAGTTGAGGTGGAAGCAGAAATAAGGTTTAGAGTTTATGAGAAAATGAATACCTGTGTTTGCTGAAGAGATATACCAAATATATGTTTTGGAGAAAGTTTCTCTATTTAAAAGATTCAGATAAGCTTTATAATACCTCTCATATTCTTGTAATCCTTGATGTATGAAAGGAATTTACTTCATCTTGTAAAAGATAATTAGTCTGAAGCCTCTTGCTCTCAATATATCTTTCATCCAATGCTAGCATTATGCTGTAAGGTAGGAGGGAAATTTTCTTATGAAATGGTCTGTGTGTTCATTGTGCCTCCTTATTCTTTTACTGCTTGGCTGTTATTTTCTAGTAATATTTGTACCATATGCTGTAGTTGGTAAGGAAATTATACCACATCCCAAGAGCTAATATTTTTTACTAGTTTTTAATTTATACTTGACAATTTTATGAAAGTATACATATAAAAACTTGCTGCAAAAACTGCATTCACTGAAGCAAACAAACGAAAGGAAAATATTTCCAAAATAAAATCTGATGGACTATCTTGTTTTGTATTTCTCTTAAATCCCCATCATTTACAGCAGCCAATACCTTGGTATAGATTATTCTAACAAACTTTAATTTTAACTTTCAGAATTTAGCAAAACTAGTGAGTTGAGGGTACTAGTTCATGATTACTGAGTATAGTGGTTCTTGGCTTCAGTGATACTCATTTTTTCACTGTCACATTTTCATCTGTGACATTTCCTGTGTTATTTCTTAGATCCTGTGAATCATTAGAAGGCTGTCAAAATGTAGTCTTCTCCAATTCACCCTGATAAGTTTTTACAAATAAACACCTAAATAAATACTCATATGCCCTCTAGTGGCAGAATAATATTATTCTAGGCAACTTTAAATATGTATGCTGACTTTCTAGTCAGACTGAAGGTGCTTTCTAATATTAGCTAGAAGCAAGGCTTAGCCATCTGAGACAGAACTCTAACCTCTTCTCAAGTTATTTATCTAAAATGACAAGCCTGCATTTAAATTAATCTAAACCGTAACTTCACAAATAAGAACAGGCTTAGGTATAAAACTAGCATGACATAACATTCTGTCACCAAATTCCCCTTCAGTGATTTTAAAAGAAAATGCCCAAACTTAGCTCGTTCCCTGATGACAAAACATTTGATCATACCCAAGCCTTAAGCAAATATTTGTGTGTTCTTTTTACTGTCAGGTAAATTTCTTCAAATGTATTAATTCCTTTTTCAATTAATTCAACTCTCATGCATGAGCAGAAAGCTCAAAAAAGAGATTCTTAGAGCTTTAGGTTGTATACATGTTTTGATGCAGAATTATGCCAATATACCATAATCATGACTTGAAAAACCCCAGCTGTTGCAGACCTGATCTCTGAGCCAAGACTGTTAAATAGTCCAAACATTAAGCTACCTTGTGTACAAACAGAAAAGACTTGAGATGAAACCAGCATACCACTGTGTTATCCAAGAACTGCAGACTAAATAATAATGTCCTTCCAACTTTTTATTTTTACTCTGCTTTCCACTGTAACAGCCAAACCACTCATTTCTGTATTTTTGCACGTATATCGCACATCATTTTTCCCAAAATCAGCTCCCCAAAATTGGGAAGCAGGTATTAAGCAGGGAAGCTGATTTTCTGCTCCAAATACAAGTATCTTGTTTTGATTCCTGCTCCACATTACAGTAGCTGTGATATTACTATTCAGAGAGCTGAGGGTGTCAACTGACTTAATGGCTCACTGTTCTGTACTACAGGTGTTAAAGAAAGAGGTCTCATTAATGGTCCAGATGTTCCACTAATCAAGCTAACCACTCATAGGGCAATTTTGCTGTCTGCTAGCTGCTCCTGGTCTCTCTTCTCCCATTTCACAGTTCTTTAGCTCTTCTCAAAGAGATTGTTTATCATTTTTCAGAATCATAGATCCACCCAGGAAGGCCAGTCTTCAGTAGCAACTAGGTATTTCAGTTTTAGTTAAATCAGAAAAGGGAAAGTGAGTCAGCTTATTAGGCTTGTCCCTGCTCTATGCAGCCATAACTCTGGATTTTTTCTTTATTATGCTTTTCAAAAAACAAGGTGTGCATTATACTCCAGAGCATGTTGCATGTGAGAAAATATGGTATTATCAACACATGTGCACAGAGGAGGTAATTTGCACATATTCAGCAGTCTCTATGAAACAGATCCCACCCCCTTCACCCCCCCCCTCCCCCCCGACATTTGGTCAGATCAGACCTTTATATTCTGAGAAAGTGTTTATACATAAACTAACAAATTTACTAGGATGCTAACCCTATCGGGGTGTTTTCTATAACATGACATGATCTAGCACAGTCATAAGGTAAGTGAGAAAGTACTAACAGATCATGCATCATCCTCATCAGAACACTATCATGGGATGTTTACAGAAGAACACTCCATAATTTCCTATTTTGGTTTCTGTTCTGAACAGATATATGTGGGGTGTTAAACTAACACCATTACCTCAAAGATCCCTATCTTCTGTTGCTGAAATAGGCTCATATTTCCTAGCTGTGATTTGAAATTCAGAACTCTTCCACAGGAAAGAAAATATGTTAGACACTATTCTACCAACAGCCAATTTTTTTCTGCATAGATAAAAAAAAGTTGGAATTGTTGGCTGATGTCTACCTTATGATTTTGATGTCTGCCTTATGATTTTGTTTCACGCACTTACACTCCCATATTACAATCTGGTTCTCCACATCAATCATATTTCATACAAAGGCAGGCCACTGTCAGATGGATGAAGATCACAAACTTCCCTATAACACTTCTGGTATTTATAATCCACCTGGAAAATGTGGTATGCTACTGCCAGTCAGTCTGTACAGAAACAAGAGAAACAGAAGCAAAGAAATAAATGTACAAAAGTCTAGGAGGAGAATGCTACATGGGGAAAAAGTAGATGTGATATACCTTGGCCTTTATTGAGAAGGCTTTTAGCGCAATTCCATGTGATGTCTCATAAAACATCCTACATTAAAATGGCTAAAAGGTAGATGGCAGTGAGTTGAAGAACCATACTCACACAGTTGTTATTTATGATTCACTGTCAAACACAGACATATGAAGTATGGCCTGCAATAATCTGCCCTGGGTTGGCACTATTCAATATTCCCCATGAAAGACTTAGATACGCTTATAACATTTATGGCTGATACCAAGCTGGGAGGAACTACAAGAATTTCTGAGGGCAGGCTTGGTATGAAAATGATCCTGTTAAATTAAAGAAGTGATCTGAAATCAATAAGATGATGATATTCAATAGACAGATGAAACGAACTATATTTAAGAAGGAGAAATCAAATACAAAAGCACAAAATGGGGAAAAACAGCAGAAAAACTGAAGAAAAGCATTAAGGCTTATAATGGACCATAAACTGAGTCAGTCAAAACCATGGTGCTTTCGCAAAAAAGCAAATGTTTTCTGAGATGTAATAATAGGAATACTGTATGTCAGATGTAGAGGTAATTACTCTGCTCTATTCAGCACCAAAGAAGCCATGATTAGTGTACTTGGTTAAGCTCTGGGCAGCATAGTTCAAGAAAGATTTAAATACTGGAAAGATCTTGGGTTTTTTGTTTGAAAGAGAGATTGAGGAGAAGCAAGAACAGTTTTCCAATAGGTAAACCAAGCCTTCCCAACATCTGGGCAGCTGCATGCTGTGGGCTACAGAGCCAGGAACCACATGCTGTACAGGCAGGTGACCCCAAGGACCTTCCACTGAGCGGACTGCCCAGCAACCACCCCCTCCCACCAGCCCCACCACTTGCATGGGGCTGCTTGTACAGCCTGGCTCTGCAGCTTTCCCCATATAGTGTGTGCAGCCATGAATGGCAGGAGTGGCAGGGATGAGAGAGTATTATGCACATGGCATACCCAGCAAGAAGGAGGGAGGAACTGAGCTGCCTAGCACTACCCCCTCCTGCCATGTGCACAGAGCAGGCAACCCAGCTTACCCCCCACTTCCCCCCAGCCATGCATGCCATGCAGGCAGCCTGCCCCTTCCACTGCACAAGCAGCACCTTGACACACATGCAGCACCTACCCACCCCCTCTCCTGGCTGCATGCACTACCCACCTGCAATGCAATGTGGGCAATCCAGGTGATCCAGCTCCTCTTCCTGCGTCTCATCCCCTGACAGAAGCAACTGTGTGTTTGGGGGGGGCATGGGTCAGATGCTAACCTCTGAGGGGTGTCAGTTAGACAGCTCTGATGTAAATGATTGCCATAAAAAGATAGATAAATTGTTCTCCTTGTCCACTGAGAGTCAACTCTACAGTAAGGGAGATTTCAGTTAAAGAGCAGGCAAGTCAGTTAAGCCCTTGAACAAGTTACCAGGGAGGCTGTGAAATCCCTGTCTTCAGAGATTTAACAGCTGGTAAATAACTGTCAGTGACAGCATCACTGTCCATTAAAACATCTTTGGGATCATCTTTGATTGTCTTTCCATGTATCCACTAAAGCTGTGTCTCCATCTGGGGTTTTTTGCACCAGTATAGCTATACCAATACAAAGCAAAGAGGCAAACCTCCTGGCACTGCATTAATGTAACTGTCTTTCACAAGTCTTATTTCAGTTTCATAAACCAGTAAAGTGATGAAAGGTCTTTCAATACCTTTAAATAGAAGCTCTCATATTACTTTCTATATAGTAACCACAATTTTTTTGTGGGACCAAATGAAATAGATATGCCCTTGTGGTTCTCTCTGTCCAGATTAACCATCCCAGAACAAAATGACTCTTATTCCAGAAGTGACTTCATAGGGAACAATTCCAGAAAAGTTTATTCTGCAATAGCTATTGCATTCAATATCTCTGCATAGACAAGGTCTTAGTTTAACCACTCCAGACAACCTTAATTGTTCTGAAGGCTAAACGAGAAAGAATAATTTCTCAGATAAGCCAGAATCAAACAATAAAAATCTCTGTACAGACTGAGCTCATTACTTTGAATGCAACCAGAAAAGGATATGAAGATGCTGGTACCCAACACCCCACTAGCTAGGTTCTGTTTTTTTGTAGCTCTCAAAACCTGTACTAGCATAATGCAGTCCAAGTCACAAAGGCAAAAATTAAAAGGTAGGTTGCACATATCTGAAGGGACAAAGGTGAAAAGAACCTTCTAAATCCAGTAACAAACATGGACACACCCCCAAACTGTGTAGTCCTTAGAAGAAAAATAAGCCTTTTACTAAAAGTTTTTACAGTTAAGGGCCATACACAGCAATTTCTTCATTCAGCTCACCAATATCACTCCTCCCTCAATTAGATTATACAAGATGCATCTTACCCTTACAGGAAGGCTGTGGGAAATAAGGCCTGGTACAAGAAAATGATCTATTTACATACTTGCCACAACCAGCCTGAAAAGCCTAGATGAACCAATGATACCTCGCATGGATGTTGAAATATTTGTCTTTGTCAAAGCCCAAAAGTAGTAAACTAGTTTTTATAAATATTATGCTCCAACACACTGCTATGCATCAATAGAGAGAAATTTAAGTATACGAATTTTTGTTTTCCCACTTTGTATTAGCTGAACTATTTCACATGGCTTTGATCTACAAAAATATAGTTGCTTATGTCAACATTAATTGTCAATTGCTCCTATTTTTCATGTTAGAACAAGAAGATAAATCCTGTATTTTTGCAACAATCCTTTCTTCAATTAAAAATTTCTTTTTCCAGCCTCTTTTTTTTTTTTTTTTTTTGAGGCAGGGATTTCTCAAGTTTCATTAAAGTATTCCTTTCTCTTAAACCAATTAGGTCCTTCTTGAAAGTATTAGATGTAGGATAACTTCCTCTAAGAAATAAGGCTAAGGCTTATCTGTATTTTGAAAAAGTACTGTAAAAATACTAGGCATGTTATTATTCTTCTGAGTCATTTTTACTAGTAAAGTGTTCAGTAAAAACAAAATCACCTGTTCAGTACTGTACCATTTGTTTAACTAGTTTAGCTTTTACTAAGCTCTAAGAAATGCACCAGAAACAAATATTTTAGAAAAACTGTTCTCTTTCATGTACCAGCATTATCTTCCCTGATTTGCCAATAACTGATCGGTTACAATGTCTAACAAGCATTTAAATTCTGAAGTGCAGCAGGATTAGAACCTTTAACATGTACCTTCCTTTCTCCAAATATGTGAAAAGAAAAAAAAATTAAAAGAAAACTCACTTGAAAATTTTATATGCAAAGATCCTAGGCAACTAAGTAATAAAATGCTCATTAAAATAATATTACCACTATAAATTGTTCCAGGTTAAAAAAAACAACCCCAAATAATACACCTGGCAGGGAAAAAAAAAATCACTTTATGAACTTGTCATTGTACAGGAGGTCAATATTTCTGTTTCATTATTGTTTGTAATCAAGTGAGGAAAGACTGGTACATCTGACAAAGACTTACAAGGCAGCCAAGCTCTTCTCAATGTTCTTAGAAGTTGTATTTTCTCTATGTGTTTCCACATATTAAAAAGCTCTGCTTTTTATTCTAATTAGTAATATTTTCATTTAAAAGACTAAAATGGCATTTATTTCTGGCCTCATTAAAATAAACATCTTTAGACCTTAATATGCATATGATAACAAGATGGTCCTAACAGCTGCCTGCTGCATCATGTCATTACCAACTTCTAGACTGTTAAGCACCATTTCAGTATCTGACCTCTGGCATCATTTAAAAACGTAGTAAACACTTGGCTTGGACATGCAGGGTTGGGAACCCAGTGGGGAAATAAATAAAAAGCTCCAAGGTTTGGAAATGAGAGAGAGGGGTCAGATACTACTAAGATCCCAGTGACATATCTAAGTATAGATCAACACTGAAAAATCTGAAAATAGGAAGCAGACTGATATCCACTAGGAGATTTTCCTAGGTTTCCTGTTTTTTTGCAAGACAAAAAGCTGTTTGCAGAAATGCTACAGTATGTATATGTATGGACCTACTTAAATCGCAGTTTCACTGCAATCTCACAATTGCACAATTCACAACTACAATCTCCACAATTGCCACAAAAAATGGCATTGGCCATAATTTCCTGCAGAATCAACCCCCACAAAAAAGGTTACTGGAATACAAAGAAACCATGGCAATCACTGCAGCCACAGAGCACGTAATCTGAGAGAGCTACTGAGAGGGTAAGCTAATGACGCAGACTAAGTGAAGGCATTCGTTAGGAAAGCAAAAGTATTTCAGCGCCATCTGTTAAGAAGCTAGATTCAATGCAGCAATGCTATAGTCTGAAGGTGAGTAAAAAAGAAGTCTAAAAAAGTAAAATACATTTCAGCTCCAGATCATGTAACAGTTCCCTGTAGGAACCTTGCATTCAGACGGTGGTAAATTGTTTTGTTCATCTTGCAATGTGACTCTGGATGTGTCAAGGAAAAACAGCATTGATTGGCATTTAGAGTCCAAATTGAATATAAAGCGAAAGGCTTCTGCAGAGGCTGAAGGTCAAAGCAAGAAACAAGCAACAATGTCCTCAATGTTTTATAGAACCACTGAAAGCAGTTTAACAAGAAGAAAAGCTACATTCAAGCTAGTGGAGGCATTCACGGCTGCCAACACACCTCTGGAGAAAACTGATAACCTGAAATTAAGGGACTACTTGAACAAGCACGTCCCAAATTCTGGCAGTTCCCCATGTGCAAACAAACTTAGCCAGGATTATCTATCATAAGTAATTGCTTCACGTGTTCAGTTCACAAACTCTGCATTGGCAGAATATGAATTCATTTCAATTGTAGCAGACAAAGTTGCCCAGGATAACTATGTTCTCCACACTTTATTTGTACCTGGGAGCTGAAAAGACTGCGACCTGCCTGTTTTTCAACAAAACCAGTTTAATTTGCATCTGTAAAATTTTTAACTGTTTGTAAACTATGGCTTACAATTTAACAAGACCTGGGCATTTCTGTGTGATAATGCAACATATATGTACAAAGCTTTCTCTGGTGTGCTACATGGACTGATACCCAACACAATTCATGTTACCTGCAATGCACACATTTGTTCTTTAGCAAATAATACCTGCCGCACAAATTTTCTTGATGTGGATAAACTGGTTTCTTTTTAAAAAAGCATTCAAATATTGTCCAGACCATAAGCCTCAGTACAAGGAGTCCATCACTGATCGAAGCAGGGATCTAAATCAGCTGTGTCATTTCCACCAGAATCAGTGCTTATGAGGTGGAATTCATGGTTTAACACAGTTCATTACAAGGCAAAGAATATTAAGTACTATCAGGAAATTTATGTGCAATGAACATGAAATCATATCCAGAACACAATGTACATTCAAATTACGCAATCTCTTAAAACAGGGCAACACTGAAGATCAAGTTAAGCTTGTGGCTGAAAATGCAATCTGGTTCATGGAACTTCTAACATGGTTTGAAAGTCGGCAGGCTTTGATTCACTAAGCACACAAGCTGATGGATTTGATAAATTGGATTGACAACAACTTTCAAACTGTCAAAGTAAAAACCAGCAGAGACAAGAACTGTTCCAGGCACAGGTGCGAAGTTGAATTGGTACTTAAGACTGATCAGTCCCTACCACCTCGGCTTAAACAACTGGCTGCCTCCTTTTTTATATCTATTCACATTTTTGACCCAAATCAGGTACCTTTTCTGAGTTGTAACTCTCAGCTACTTATATCAATCCCTGGATGGCAGAAAGAGCATGACTACGAATGTGCTGCTTCCATGAACTTTGTCTAAGAATGCCAGATGCCTTTGACTGTGACTTGTGTTTTGGGATTCTGCTTCTGATTGATTTCCATATCTCTACAATTTGGTTGCTTTACAATTCCAACCAATTCAGTGGATGCAGAACATGTGATCTCAGAATGTGGATAAGTGTTCATACCACAGAGAAAGAAGATGTCAGCTACATTTGCTGGTGAATGCTGCATGCTAGCATTTAAAAACTAACATGAATTGTTTCTATCAAAGTTAGCATTGCTTAATATTTCTAAACTTTTTGTAGAATGCTAATAATAAATTATGATGATATAAATTACAATTCATATTTTGTATACATTTATATTAATAATATATTTAAATTTAGATTTAAATTCAATACTTATATTTATAATACAGTAATTTACATGAGATTTCCATGGAAATTAAATTTGCTATTTATGTGGGCTTGGCCTCTGGGCCAATCAGCAGCAAGGGCCAGGGCCACCGGGGCCCCTCTGTCAATCAGTGGCGAGGGTCAGGGCCACCACAGAATGCTCGAGAAACTGGCTCTATGCACTATGAACAGGCCATGAAAACCCCTTGGTTTTCCTCTAATTTAAATGTATATACACAAGACAGGATTTACCATGTATATACGACACCTTGGCAACAGTTTAGTTTGCATTTCTAATACAATATTTTACTGTTCTGCCTTTTAGGTTTTAAATGCTGTTGTATGACAATGCTAGCACTTGCCATTTGTGGGGGAAAAATACAAGTGTGGAGGAGAAATACAAAAGAGGAAGAATGTTTAGTACAGTCAACGGTCAAAGGAAGTGGCAAGATTGCCTCAGACTATAAGGCATGGGAAGGTAACGGGTTTTTGCTAAACTTGCTGTTTTAATACTGATGCTGTAATTACTATTTTTGATCTTAAAGTTATAAATTCTTTAGGCAGACCCTATACCATGATTGGTTATAAAAGATGATCTCATGCAATTAAAATGTATAAATACTTTCGCATTTTCTGTATTAGTGGGGAAGTAGGAAGAAATTCTCTTCCCCCCTACAGCTGTAGCTCAATAAAAGCTTCTGCTGACCTGCTTCACAAACAACGCAGAGTACTGGTGGTTTTTTCCACGACAATTCTTGGTGCCGTGACTCGAATCCACGACACGGATTGAGGGGAGAGGACCACAGGCCGCCACCTCCAAACCTCGAGGCGCCGAACTCGAGAGGTAAGAGACCTAATTCAAAATCTCTATTGGGGTTTCGGAGGAGGACTGCCTGTAGGCTCCCACCTTGACCGTGGTAACTGGATCCGAACCTTGTTAATACAGGTCAGTCTAGAACCTTACTGCCGGCTAGAATCTTGTCAGGTAAAGGATCCTATCTCTGTGTCTGGTAACGTACGTTGTTTTCGGAGAGATACTGTTTAATGCACCTCC
>NW_005842434.1:559524-596995 GCF_000455745.1 Alligator sinensis
TAAGAGGGGCTTTAGAGTCCCAAGGACCCAAGGTCCCGCAGAATCAGTGGGACGTATTTTTTAACTGGTATGATGAAACGTCCAAGAGACGAACGGAGTCTCACACCCGGAGTTTAAAAGATTCTCAGGATAAATTGAAACAGCAGTTGAAAGCTGGTCGGGAGAAATTGGCTGCTCCCCCAAATTATACGCCGGCTGCTACTTCAATGTATCCAGCTCTGCCTGGGGAGCCCCCTTTACAGGAACCGGCAAAAGATGTCCTTGACCTCTGTGCAAATCCAGCCCTCCTGAGACCCCCTGCCTGCTCCCCCACACAGCAACCACCCGGGCAACAGGCTGCAATCCTGGCAAGCTCCTCATCTCAACAGGCTACAATCCCAACAAGCTCCCCATCCTCGGTAATCTCTTCTATTGATATTTCTAGTCCAGGCTCGTCTTCCACTTCCACCATCATTCAATCACCATCAGACTGGGGTACGACCCCTGGGTCTCTTATCCTCACTCAGCCTACAAGCACAAGAATAAAAAAAATAAATAAATAAAATAAAAAAAAATCTCCCCTATGCTTCTCAGACCCTGAAAAAATTTAACTCTTCCAAGCTACCCTTTAAGACAGGTGCCGGGACTTGACTCAGATGGACAAAATGTAATCATCGTGCATGCACCGTGGACACCAGGTGATCTTTATAATTTAACCCCAAAATTTCCCAAAATTAGAGAGGACCCAGCAAAATTTCAGGAAGAATTGCAAACTGTTATAAACTGTTACAACCCAACATGGGCTGACATAAATCAGCTCCTGCGGTCCGTTTTGCCTAAGAAAACTCTGTTGCGTTTATATACTGCCTGTAACTGGCCTGAACAGGACCCAGGAGTTGGCCAAAATTTTATCGATAAAAGGAATGCTCTAGTTCAGGCCATCCTAACAATTTGTCCTAAGAAAGAAGACTGGACTAAAATAAATACCTGTAAGCAAAATAAGGATGAACACCCTAGTGACTATTTGAAACGTCTTAAACAGGCGTTTGAGCGACATTCAGGAATGGATGATCCAGTCCGAAATGCTAAACAAGCCATAGTGGCTGGCTTTGTTTAAGGAATTAATCCCAAAAATTTCCTTGCAGCAGCCATCCATTTCTATAACAAGTTGGAAAGGTCTAAGGACAATGCTGAATTCAAGCTAATGGCTTTACAGATTTCCCAATTACAGAGTCCTTTCAGGGGGAGAGGATGGGGAAGAGGAGGAGCGGAAAGATTCAGGGGAGGGGCTAGACCTATTAGTTATGGAAACCAGTGTCACTATTGTAAACAAGAAGGGCATTGGAAATTGGAGTGTCCCAATCGCCCTAGCCAAAGGCCTGGCCTTCCGTCCTCACCCCTCATTCCTGCAAAATTTTCTAGCTTGGCATAGGACAGCCTAGGGGACAGTGACATCATTACCCCTCTGCTTGCTACTGACCCATCTGGTCCGTTTGTTAAATGTTTTATTCCTGGTCAGCCTGTTTCCTGTCTCGTTGACACCGGAGCCTCTCGCTCCACATTAAAAGCTGTTGACTTCCCTTTTCTACCTCAGTCTTACGAAACTATAAATGCTGTAGGGATAAGTGGACAGCCTATCCCACACCCAGTTTCCGAACCTGTCTCTATCTCTCTCGGCCCTTTGTCTGAAAAGCATGCTTTCCACCTCAGTCCTTGTACACCTGTTAACCTTCTAGGGAAGGATTTGTTGTATAAGCTGGGATGTGTTATTTATTGTAGCCCCGATGGGGTTTACCTTAAAGTACCAGAACATAGGGGGACCGAGTTTGTGGCTTTGCTAACCCAGGAATACTCAGATCCTGACTTCCTACTTGCAAGAGGAACTGTTAGCTCGAATACCTCCCCAGCTATGGTCCACCCATGCAAATGAGGTAGGACACATACAGAGTGCCAAACCTGTGCTTATTACTTTAAACCCAGCCAAGCCACTTCCCCGTGTCCCGCAATACCCTATCTCGAGGGAAGCTGAGGAAGGAATTAAACCTGTCATTTCCTCACTTTTGGAGCAAGGGATAATTGTCCCAGTACGCTCACCATGCAACACACCTATCCTGCCTGTCAAGAAACCTGGGAAAAATACTTATCATTTTGTGCAAGATCTTCGAGCCATCACTAGTGTGGTCCCTAACCCTCCTACTATCCTTTCTTATATCCCTCCAGATGCTACTTGCTTCACAGTGATAGATTTGTGTTCTGCTTTTTTCTCTATCCCCATTCATAAGGACAGTCAATATTTGTTTACATTTACTTATCAGGGATTCCAATATACTTGGACAAGGCTACCTCAGGGGTATACCAAATCCCCAACCCTGTTTTCCCAGATCCTAAAAAAGGACTTACACCCTATCACCTTTAAAGGGGGGTCCACTCTCATTCAATATGTTGATGATCTATTACTGGCCTCACCCTCTTTTGAGGCCTATAAACAAGATACCTTAATACTCCTCACAGCTTCAGTCCAAAGAGGCCATAAAGCTTCCAAGTCTAAATTACAGCTCTATAGACCTAAAGTGCATTACCTAGGGCATGATGTTTCGGCTGGAAAACGACACCTCTCTCTTAATAAAATCACAGCTATCCTCACCATTCCCAAACCAATAACCAGAAAACAAATGAGGGGATTCCTGGGTGCAGCAGGATATTGTAGGCAATGGATTCTGGGATATGCTGCTCTTACTAAACCCTTGCTAGCCTTCACCCATGATAACACCCCAGAACCCCTCCTGTGGACTCCGGAGGCCGAGCAAGCATTCACAGCTCTGAAACAAACCCTTACCCTTGCCCCTGCTCTTGGACTTCCTGATTATAAAAAACCTTTTACTCTGTTTTGCCATGAACGAGAAGAAATTGCTTTAGGAGTGCTCGCTCAGCTACATGGCGAGAAGCATCGCCCAATTGCATACTACAGCTCTGCCCTGAATCCAGTTGCTGCGGGACTCTTTCCGTGCCTCCGTTCAGTTGCAGCTGCTGCCTTGTTGGTGGAAAAAACGGATTCTTTAGTTCTGGGACACCCCTTAACCGTAGCAGTTCCACATGCTATAATGGCCTTTCTTCTCAAAGAAAAAACCCAGCATATTTCTAATTCCCGTCTTACTAGATATGAAAAACTTCTGTTGTCAGCTGCAAATATAACCTTAACTCGTTGCTCAATTCTAAATCCAGCATCACTTTTGCCCGTTGACTCTGATGGTGAACCTCATGATTGTCTGTCCATCACAAACCAGTTGCTAACCCCTTGAATTGACCTTAGGGACAATCCTATCCCTAACTCTGACCTCGTTTTGTTTGTTGATGGTTCCTGTCTTAAAAATGATGCAGGTGAATTAGTTACTGGATATGCCGTATGCACTCCACATACTGTTTTGGAGACATATTCTTTACCCAAGGCTCGTTCTGCTCAAGTCGCTGAACTCATCGCATTGACACGCGCTTGTATCCTTGCAAAAAATCAAACTGCAACCATTTATACTAACTCTAAATAGGCTTTTGGTGTTATCCATGATTTTAGACAAATTTGGAAACAAAGAAGGTTCCTTACTTCATCAGGGACCCAAATCAGTCATGGTTACTATGTTAATACACTCTTAAAAGCTGTTCAACTGCCTTTTGCTATTGCTGTTGTCAAATGTAAAGCTCATGAAAAACCTTTTGATGATGTCACACAAAAAAATGATCTGGCAGACCGTTCTGCCAGAAACGCGGCCCTTTCTGGCCCACAGGCTCCTAACTCTGTTTCTGTTTGTTTTTTAGCAGACCAGTCACCTTTGGCTAGTCTTCCGAGTCTAGCCCTTCTTCAAAATCAGGCCCCTAAAAAGGAGATGAATGACTGGCTGCGTACAGGATGTTCGCTGCACCCCGACTCTCTCTGGCGTTCCCCGGACGGCCGCCTGGTAGCGCCTAGAGAGCTTTTACCCCATCTTGCCCGTTTAACCCACTCCGTGGCCCATACGAGCAAGGGGGGAATGATTGCCACAATAAAAAGAAATTGGTTTGCCCCAAATTTTCCTTCAATAGCACAACAATACTGCAGCTCCTGTCAGATTTGTTTAGCTCACAACATTGGGCAACGGATAAAAACGACACCCGCAGCCCATCCCCCTCCTTGGGGACCTTTTGTAAATCTACAAATTGATTTTGTGCAGCTACCCAAGTGCTGTTCTTATGAGTATATTCTTGTTATTATTGATATGTTCTCTAGATGGATAAAAGCCTATCCATGTATACATGCTGATTCTATCACAGTAACAAAAAAAACTGCTAAAGGAATTTATCCCTAGCTTCGGGTTGCCCCTCGCAATAGATAGTGACCGCGGCACCCATTTCACAGGACAGATAATAAAAAACATCTGTCAAGAGCTCAACATACAGCAGCACCTACATTGCAGTTATCACCCGCAATCCAGTGGTGCTATAAAACGCAAAAACTCTGATTTAAAGACACGCATTTCAAAGATTTGTGCCGAAACGGGTCTTAAATGGCCTGATGCGTTGCCTATTGCCCTCATGCATATTAGAAACACTATTAACAGAAGGCATGGCCTGACACCTTATGAGATACTAATGGCTCGACCCATGAGGATGCCTGCCACACCACCTGTCGCCTCACACCAGCTTGACTTACAACTTACTGATGAGACTATATTAAATTATTATAAAACTCTAATCAAATCTTCTGTTAGATCTCTTCACTCACAGGCCCGAAAAGCCTTACCATGCCCTCCAGAAGCCCCGTCACAATCTTAAACCAGGGGATTGGGTCTACGTAAAGGTGTATCAACGAAAAAACGCTCTTCAGCCTCGGTGGAAGGGACCTTTTCAAGTTCTTTTGACAACCAATACTGCTGTTTGCTGTCAAGGACATCAAACCTGGACCCACACTTCACAGTGCAAAAGGGTATCACCCCCATTAAACCCTGACGCAACAGCCTTTCAACCAGGAGTAAAAACTCTCCCTGAGGCCAAGGACAAAAAACCTCAGGACCTCACTCAAGCGAGTGTGGAGCACCTGGATTCTTCAGCTATTCGACTGCCTGCTATTGCCACAAAAGACTCATCATCACCAGTTGAGGAAAATGCACCACAGCAACACCGCTACGCCCTTTGAGAAAGGAAGAAGGTCTCCACCTAGTTCCTGGCTCCCACCGTGGGGCTGGTTGTTTATGACTTGGGTGTTCCTCAGTCTTTTCCTTTTCATTATTCTATATACCTTAAGGCACCCACCGCCGGCAGAAGACCCAAAAAATCAAACAGAACTTTCTTTAAAGTCAAAAAGAACTCTTCCCCACTGGTATCACCACCACAACACTTTTCTTCACCTATCTTACCAATATGCAAAGAACTTAAATCTCTCTAAATGTTAGGTATGCTCTCATTCACCCCTTATTACAGCACTGGGAATACCAGTGACTGCTATTCCCCTTAACTGGACTGACTTTTGTGATATGTTTGATCCAAAACACCAGGAAAATAAGTGCCGGGGATTCTGGACCAATTACACCTTTGCTAAACGTCCTCCTCCCTCTTCCGATCCTGCCACATTTCCATATATTATCCAAATAGCCAAGCCCATTCCTGGCTTCTTGTGTTATAAGTATAATGGTGCAAACAAGGTAAGCTTCAATACTTATAATTACACTATTGACTGTACCTCAACGAATGCTAGTATCCATTTTAAAATCAAGGAACATAAAAATATATCTTTTAATTGCTTGGCTAGTGCACCAACCATTGTTTTAAATAAGACCCATGCACAGCACAGAAAATGGATAGCATATAATGGGACCTATTATATTTGTGAAAATTGTGCATATTTTTGGTTGCCTGGCCACTGGTCCGGGTCGTGTTATCTTGGTTACATTACACCAGCTATTCGACATTTGTCTCTCCCTCCTTCCAAATCTATATGCACTGCCAGGGAAAAAAGGGAAATCACTGAGGATGAACGATTTGGTGCTATAATGTTTCCCATATATGGTATAGGCAGGACAATTCAAAAAATTAGACTGTTGGCTAATATACTAAAACAAGTAAATAACGATACCGCAGAATCCTTAGACCACTTGACCCAGGAGATGATAGCCTTACGGACCATGGTGCTACAAAACCGAATAGCACTAGACTTTACCTTGGCCAGTAAAGGCGGCATCTGTGCATTAATAGGAAAAGAATGCTATACTTATATTCCAGATAAGTCAGAAGAAATACATGATTTGGTCGATCATATACGTAAAACCACGACCAAGCTCCACGAGTCTAATACTTGGAGCTTTAGTTCATGGTTTGGTTCTCTATTCGGGTCACTAAGATCTACTGTTATTCATGGACTCTTAATACTTTTTGTTATAATCCTTTTAATTTGCATAATATACCTCTGCTTCCGCTGCTGTCTTTTCTGCCTGTCTCAGCCAAGCCCTGCAATACATAATGTTATGACGCTGCAAATGATACAACAGGAGCAGGAAAGTAGGCCTACGGAAGATAAATACAAAAAATTGCAGGACTTTTTTTGGGATCTTATAAATATAAGAGCATAAAAATTGGTGAGACTTTTATAGTCTCAAAGGGGGAAGGTGTGGGGGAAAAATACAAGTGTGGAGGAAAAATACAAAAGAGGAAGAATGTTTAGTACAGTCAACGGTCAAAGGAAGCGGCAAGATTGCCTCAGACTATAAGGCATGGGAAGGTAACGGGTTTTTGCTAAACTTGCTGTTTTAATACTGATGCTGTAATTACTATTTTTGATCTTAAAGCTATAAATTCTTTAGGCAGACCCTATACCATGATTGGTTATAAAAGATGATCTCATGCAATTAAAATGTATAAATACTTTCGCATTTTCTGTATTAGTGGGGAAGTAGGAAGAAATTCTCTTCCCCCCTACAGCTGTAGCTCAATAAAAGCTTCTGCTGACCTGCTTCACAAACAACGCGGAGTACTGGTGGTTTTTTCCGAGACACATTTAAGCAGTTTCATATCCCTGTCACTCCCCACTAGACCCACTATTTGCCCTTTTAAGAAAACAGAGGTGGTTAATGTGTCACTCGCTGACTGGGAAATCTAAATGACTTGTCCACGTCTACTTTACTTCCATTAGTTTTACAATATCCTTTATTTTCCATTAAAATTAAACAACAGCTACAAGTTGTGGGTGCCGAGTATAGCCGGAATGGGGCCGCGATGGAGTGGAATTAGGCACAAATGCGTACTGGTTGAATTGAAAAGAACTTTACTTACAAACTGACGTACAGGGACTTGCGTCGATGCACACAGTGTAGGCACTCTCCGTACAGGTTACAAAAACAAAGAAGAAACCGATGTTTCCGAGCATGCAGGGTGCAGGGTACGTCGGGACGGTCGTCGACGGGGAGTGGTTGGTGGTTGATCAGGCCTCCAATTTTACTCCAAGGTACACGAGGAACTCGTTCCCAACGTGCACGCAGAGTTCTCTGACTTGGACAGAAACTACACAAGCTTTTATACGGCTAGTGAGCCAATTGCTAGCCGCTGGGTATGAATAATTTACGATGAGCCAATTGGTAGCATGCATCCAAACAGTGCAACTGCTAGTTTTGGAGGAAGCTGATCACTGCACTAAGGCTTTTCCCGCCGTAGCGAGGCATCCCTTGCACCGAGCACTCGCATCGTGCTAAGAATTCTGCTGTGTCGAGGCACTTTTAATTACTAAGTACAGACACAAGTATGTTTAAAAAATGCACTCTCACATATAAATTTGGCCTTTTTTCCTGCTGCTGTTATTTGTTTTCAGTAATCTCTACAAACAAAAATCATAGAAATGCAGGGCTAGAAAGGAGTTCAAAAATAATCTCATCTACCCCCGTTCCAAAAAAGGATCTAGTATACTTACACCACCCCTGACAGATGTTTATCAAATCTATCTTCAAAATCTGTTTTTAAAACCTTTCAAAGACCAGGATACCATATCCTATCCTGGTAATCTTTTCAAGTACTTACCTGTCCTTAGAGTAAAACAGTTTATCCTACTACCTAACTGAAATTTCCTTTGCTGCAAAGTAAGCCAACCTACTTCTTGTTCTACTTTTGGTGGACAAGGAGAACCACTGGTAATCATTCGCTTTATGGCAACCTTCCATAGATTCACAGATGCTAGGGTCGGAAGGAACCTCAACAGATCATCGAGTCCGACTGCCCGCCTAGGCAGAAAAGAGTGCTGCGGTCAGATGACCCCAGCCAGATGCCTATCCAGCCTTCTCTTAAAGACCCCCAAGGTAGGGGAAAGTACCACCTCCCCTGGAAACCCATTCCAAATTTTGGCCACCCTTCCTGTGAAGAAGTTTTTCCTGATACCTAGCTTAAATCTGCTCTGTCAGTTTGTGACCATTGTTCCTTGTTACGCCAAGAGGTGCCCTGGTGAACAGACCATCCCCAATCCCTTGCTGCATCCCCCTAATCAATTTGTAGGCAGTCACAAGATCACCTCTCAGCCTTCTCTTGTGGAGGCTGAAGAGGTCCAGGTCCCTCAGTCTCTCCTCATAGGGCTTGTTCTATAAGCCCCTGACCATACGAGTGGCTCTCCTCTGGACCCTCTCGAGTCTATCAACATCCTTCTTGAAGTACGGTGCTCAAAAATCCATGTCTTTGACAACTCATTGTGTGACTCCTTCCATCCTCCCTTCCCCAGATTGAGATTAGAGGTGCACCAATAAAGATTTTCTTGGCCGATACTGATAGCCAATGATTAACCAACAATATTGGCCACTGCCAATCCAATAACTGATATTTAATAATAGTGCAAGGCATTTTAAACTACTGACATAAATAAACCTTTTTTTTTTTCATTTGGCATTTATAACGTACACACACACACACACACCCCTCCTGCCTGCTCCGGCCCTCAATGAGGGAGGCTGCGACTGCCTTATTCCCACACACATCGTCCTCTTACCTATACCGACAGCTTCATTCCCAGTGCAGCCCATGCTGCTGTCCTAGGTGGGCAGGGCAGATCCTCATGCAGACAGCAGTGCCAGGCACATTTGGAGGCCCAAGACACACTGCTGCCTCAGCGCTGGCAGGCCCCATGCAGCTGAGCTTCTGCAGCTGCCAGGAAGAAGGCGCTTTTGCAAAGGTAACCAGTGTCCATCAGAGCAGAATGTCCCTTGGACAGCACCTAAACCCACCCACGTGCAGTTCAACGTCTCCATGACCGCCCCAGTGCTCAGCCCCCTGCTGTGCCCACCTTTGCTGCTGAGAGCCATGGCCTCTTACTGCTCTCTAGCACCTCCTCCACCTCCCACTACTTTCCAGGACCTGAAGTCTGTCACAGGCTCAGGCTGGCAACTGGGCACAGGGACTGGACTATGCTCGCCAGGATGCTCCAGGCATGTGGCTATAATTACCAACTACAATGACCAAAAAAAGATGATAGCTGATAACGTCACTTCTCCTTTCATCAGTGCCAATCCGATGGCCAACCAATATATCAGTGCACCCCTAAATTAAGATGCCGTTTTATTCAATCTTTCCTCATAGGTCATTTTTCCTAAAACTAATCATTTTGTTGCTCTTGGAACTATAAGAAATGTATCTACTGATGGACAGAGTACAACAGCTGAGGCCTCACCAGCATGAAGACCAAAATAATTACCTTATATGTCTTACATATGACATACTTTTAATATGTATTCCAAAATGACATTTTGCATTTTCCATTTGCCAGAATTACACTGTTGACTCATGTTCACTTTGTGATTTAAATGCTGTTCAAACATGAAAGCACAGTCACTGGCTGCAAAGAGTGGGGCATTAACAAAATAAAAGACCCTCACTTTCCCTTGTCCCCTAAGACGCTCCTATAAACAAGTAGAGTAGTCAAGTGCATGGTACAATAGTAGCATTACAGTTAATTATCTGTAACAATCAAGATTACTATAATTGAAAGACAGAGAAAAATACTTCATTTTTCTCAGTTCAGCCAGGTCCTCCCATAATTCAATGCAGCTGCTTTCTGCCACACCATAGATGGAATCTGTTATCAAAATCAGCATTATCTAGTCACAGAATCATAGAAAATGAGGGTTGGAAGGGACTTCAGGAGGTCATCTAATCCAACCCCCTGCTACAAGGAGGACCATCCCCAACTATATCACCCCAGACAAGGCTTTGTCTAGCCAGGTCTTAAAAATCTCCTAGGGTAGAGATTCCACAACCTCTCCAATAACCTGTTCCAGTGTTTTACTATGAGAAAGTGTTTCCTAATATCTAATCTAAATTTCCCTTGCTGCAACTTTAGACCATTGCTCCTTGTTCTGTCATATGAATATCACCCTGATTTAAGCAGAATATACAGAGTGTATAATGCTAACATAATGGTTCCTACATCAGTCCCTTTCAGGTACAGTATCATGGTGGGAAAAAAACTATAGCCCTGACATGCTGCTTCAATTGCCTGCTGCACTACTAGCTTTTAAAGGCTATTCTAACTACAAATGGAGAGAAGCCCTGTAAAGTGGACACAAAATTACAGGCATGAAAAGGTAGGCATTATGTTACAAGACCATAAATAAGGTTCTGGCTATTGAGAATGGGCTGCAATCTTTAAAAAGAAAGAAAGAAAGAAAAAGTAAAAATAACATTTTTTTCTGCCAATTTTTCTGAACAAGATCCAATAGTAAAATCAGTTTTGATTTTTTCACCTATTCAAGTCAGCTGTTTGTTCTCATATCTATATGGGAAATACACAGAGTGATGATTTTTTTACAACTAGAATAAATCATTAATAAAAAATTGTATCTTTCCAATGTATTATTTTTGAAGGTGTACAAATGCATTCATCCATTTTATGAACTACATGCATTTCAATAAATTCAACCAAATCTTTTTAAAGCTACAGGTGCACAAAAACATCTGAATTCAGTAGTTGTTTGGGTTTTTTTTTTTTTTTTTATCTGTACTACTATAAATGTAAGATTGTTAAAATATTTCTATTTTAATACTTAAAATTAATTTTATACCCAGCCAGGCTTTAAATAAAGTTTCAGTTCAAAATCATGATTTCTAACAAAAACTCGCCAAAATTTTTATGAAGATGTAGATAACCCTAAGCTATAACAATCTTTGTGAGTGCTGTGATAATATTCCAAACTTAATATAAGGCTCCTTCATATTTTGTATAGGTTTACCTACAATTCTTGAAACATACATACACATACACGTACATACTTTACATCGCGTGACAACTCCTGACTGATTAACCTCAAACATAATGCAATATATGAATTCTCAGCAGCTTTCAAATGTGCCTGCTTTGTATTATCTATTATACAGATCCAGCTGATTATAGGCCTACATTAGAAATATCCTACGACTTGAAAAAGACTGTTGACTGCATTAGAACATAAAACAGCTTCATGCTGTACTACTTAAACACTGCCACAGTTAATGAAATATGCCTTCAAGAATTATATCTCACTCTACTAATTTCCTGATCAGAGAAGTGTCATTGTAGACTGACACTTACTTCAAGTACAGAATAAAAACTGTAAAAATAAAATAAATAAATGCTACTTTTCCTTACATTTACTTTATACCATCACTCATGACTGTCTATCAGCCTTTATTTTATAAATCCCTTTTCACAGAGGTTATAAAAATCAATCGTAGAAAATTCACTCTGAACTATACTCTCTTTGTCCAGAACTGAGTTTAGTTAAATTAAATTTAAAAAAAAAAAAAAAAAAACTGGTTTAAAGCTAAAAAACCCCAAAAACCCTATTTTAAAGGTTTCTTGATGCTTGAATAACTCAAAAGTGATTCTTTTTATAACAAGTTTCATAAGCCACTAACAGCGTACATCAGTTGAAGCTTTTAGGTAAATAAAATTAAAGCAATTAATTCACTTTAATAAAACAATACAGAGTACATACAATCAGTTTTCCAAACATTTTTCTATACTTCTTTAGGATACATACTTAGCACGTATCTAACAAGATGACTAGAAGTTTAGAAAACATAACAAATGAGAAAAGGTTGGAAAAACTGGGATTGTTTAGTTTGGAGTAGAGAAGATTGAGAAGTGATCTGAAAGTAGCCTTTAAATACAAAAAAAGGCTTAATAAAAGGATGGCAATCAACTATTCTCTGTGTCTACAGGAGATATAACGGTTTAAAGTCTAACAAGGAAAATTTAAATTGGATATCAGGAAGACCTTTCTAGAGATGTTAAACAGTGGGACAGATTACTTAAAGATAGGGGCCACCAACATACCACCAATGAACTCAATCCAGCCATTTATCCAGCCCACTATGCTGGAGGTCTTTGTTTGTGCCTAGGCTAGGGTCAGACAGCCCTAGAGTGAAATTTTCCCTCTGTGTGGCTTAATGGCATCACAATTTACACATACTCAAGTTTTGGGGATTTTAAATGAGTTTGCATCGTCACAAACTAAACCACATCCCAATGTACCTTAGTTTGCAACGCTGCAGCCATTAATCTGTCACCTTGCACCCTGGCCATGGGAGAGGCAGGCAGGTTCTGCCAAAAAAAGGATTGGGCCCCCTTACTGCTTCTGCCTTCAGCAGGCACCTGTGGCCACCAGGATACCTGGGGCCACACAGGAATGGGCTGGCTTATTCCTGGGACAGCATAACGGTAGGATGGTGACAGGGTGTGCTGGCAGCTGAAGAAGGCAACAGGGACACTGCACAGGGTGCTGGAAGCACAGGCAGGCTCAGGGAAGAGTTGGATCGGGCACCTCCGAGCTGGGGCAGCACCCGGCCAGCTAGCAATCTTCCTGGCCAGCCCCAAGGGGGCACCGCCACCGCAGAGGGAAAGACTGGAGCCCCTGCAGCTCAGGGGCCACTCGGCCCACCAAGAGCTTGCTCCTGGCCATGGGAGAGGTGGGCAGGCTCTGCCAAAAAAAATAAATAAATAAAGATTGGGCCCTTAGCCGCTTCTACCTTCAGCAGGCTCCTGCAGCCACCAAGACAATGACATTAGGGTTGTGCAAAATTTCAGCAGCCATTTCGTTTTGGAGGTGTTTTGGCACATTTCGGCGCCCGGAACACTGAATCCGAAAGGAAACAGAAGGCTCCGAAACATCTCCGAAATGAAACGAAACCATCTGAAACGTTCTGGATGTTTCAGAATGTTTCAGAGGCGGGCTTGCAGGGAAACAAACTCAAAAGACGGAGGGGGAAGACGGGGGGAAAGGACTGCTCTGATACTGACGTCTGTAGCTGGCCAGTATCTGCGATCCGTCCCTGAGGTCCCTTCCAATCCCAGTGCTCTGGGGGAGGGATGGAGAAATAGCATATAAGACTCTGTGTGAAGCTTTTCTCTGCCTTTTGTGAGCTGTCTGTCTGGAAGCAACAATGCGTGAAAGGTATTGGCTGGCTGCAGTGACTGGCTTCCTAGTCAGTCTCTTGCTAGTCTCTCTTTTTGGAAAGGATTGGATACACTTTTCCGATATATTACAGATAGAAGATACAGTAAGCAAATAGAAGAAAATACAGTAAACACACATAAGATATAGTAAACACACATATATTAAACAGATAGAAGAAGATATATTGCACAGAGAAGATACACACACACTTTCCAGCACAGCAAACATTATGAAGCGTGCTGGAAAGGCAGGTGCCAGGTCTTCTGGCAGGGGATCAAGAGGGGGCAGAGGGAGAGCTGGTAAGTTCCCCGCCCCCCTCAAACTTAGATGCACCCTCTTCCCTAGCAGGCATGAGGCTTCTACTGCTAGTGGCAACAAGGAGGTGGGAGCAGTGTCTTCACCTACCCCACCTCCACTAACACCAGCAATAATAACAACCCCCAACACCATCAGCATGACAAGCACCAGCATGACAGTCTCCTCCACCCCAAATTCAGTTCTCAGCCTGAGCCTCCCAGTGCCAGAAGAAAAGCTGGATCTGGAATCAGGGGAACTCAGTGCCATAGCCAGGGAAATTCTGGGGAAGCAGGGGAAAATCTGAGTTTCTGCTCCCCACCCCTCAAAGTTCCCCTAGAGCCAGGCCTCCTTCTCCGGAAGGCACTGTGGAGCAGGTTGTGGGGGGCAGGTGGCTCAGCTTCCCCTGTCGTTTTGCCTCTGCCTGCTGAGACGGGGGATAAGGCAGGATCCACACCTGCACCCCAGAAGCGAGGGGGTATTGTAGTGTGTGATTATTTTGAAGTGGCAGATGATCCCAAGTATGCTATCTGCCTGCACTGACGATGTAATACCAGCTGGGGCAAGAACAAGAAACACTTCAGCACCATAGGGATGCTGATGCATATCAAGAGGCACCACCCCCTTGCCCTTGCTTCCAAAGGGAAGTCCCACTCTCGCTCCAAAGCCCCCGTTCCCTAGAAGCAGAGGTGGGCCACCCTGGACCAGTGGGAGAAAGATGAGGACAAAGTGGGGCAAGTTGCAAGGGCAAGCGAGATCACCCAGAGCATTAGGGAGATGCTTGCTGTCGATAGCTAGCCCTTCTCATTAGTTGAGCAGCCAGGATTCAGGTGGCTCATGGCACTTGTGGCCCCATCATACCAAGTGTCTGTAAGGAGCACCTTTAGAAGGACAGTGCCCTCCCTGTATGAGGCATGCAGGGAGTACTTGAGGGAGGAGCTGCACAAGGCAGGTCTGCAGGTGGACTTACACTTCACCTCAGACATCTGGAGCAGCTAGGGTGGAGATCATGCATACCTCTCCCTCACAAGGCACTGGTACGACCAGTCAGGCCATCGGTGGGCTCTCCTTCAAGCTGAGGTGATGGATGAGTCCCACACGGCAGCAGAGATCATGGGGGCCACAGACCACTTGGTGCACGGGTGGCTCGCTGGGCAGGGCAAGCTCACCCACGGGTTCATGGTCACCAGCAATGGGGCCAATATGGTCAAGGTGGTCCATGATACCAACTTGGTTGGCATCCACTGTGTGGCACGCAAGTTCCACCTCATTGTCAGGGATGCCTTGGAGGGGGACAAGGTTGCCTGTGATGGTGCCAGCACCACCAGCAAGCTCATTTCCAGTGCAGGAAGGTGGCGGGCTACTTCCACCAGAGCATCAAGGGGGACAAGATGCTGTGGGGCAAACAGGAAGAGCTGAACATCCTAGAGCACAAAATCATGCAGGATGTAGAAACTCGGTGAAACTGATGCTCGAGAGGCTGGTGGAGCAATAGAAGGCCATCCATGAGATGGCCTTGCTCGGGGAAATTGGGATCAGCGCCCCCCTTAACAGTTATCAGAGGTACCCTTGACTGTGCTGGGGCCAGGACCCAAAGGGGGGGGGGGGGTCAAAGGGCCAGAGACCCACCACGAGGAATGCCCAGAGCAAGAGGGTCGGGATTCTGACTGGCCTGAAGGCGGGGCCAGGGCCTAAGAGGGAGCCAAAGCTCCCAGAGAGGGGACCACAGCTGGAGGGGGTTAAGGATGCAACGTGTGAGGCATGGGCTGCAGTGTTAGGCGAGGTACAGAGCTGCAAAATGGATGTCACCCCAAGACACCTAAATGGGCAGCCTCCCGCCTGGGAAACATCTGAATCAGTTTTCCATCAAAGTGTGGCAGGAAAAAGAGAGGCAGGCACTTGGCCCAGAAATAGGTAGGTGGGTGGGTGGGTGGAGACCTAACCAGCACCAGGAAGACCACCGGTTACAGGCATGCTGGTTTCATCCCGCTCTGCTACACACACATCACAAGTTTTGCTTTGAACCCCCGTCATGTGTACAAGTTGTGCTGGTGCCAGGGCAGGAGGTAGGGGAAAGCGAGAAGTAGCTGTAGATGCAGCTTCCAGTTGTCCAGTCATGGTTCAGTTCTCTATTGCCTGGAGGCTATACCTGTGCCATAACCGGGGAACATGGGGCAAAGAGAAGCACCAGCACAGAACGTATAGACACAGGAAAAGACATGTTGCCAGAACCCCGTGGCCTGCATTAGACCAGAACTGGGCTGCTATGGCTCACAGCTTGTAAAGATTGCTGAAGTAGTAATAGCAGACCATGGGACCTGAAGTAGTAGTATCAGAATAGCTTCAATCCACTTCAGTGAGCTTAAAATATAGCAAAACAAGTCACCCAATTACTCTGGCAATCAATCAGTTAAAATGCAAGCCGTTTCAAGAAATCCAGAAGTGTTTTAAAATGTTGTTCAACTATGTTCTATACATTGGGCAATTGAAACTATCTGAATGACACCAGTTTAACAGAAAAATAGAGCCTATTCAGTCTCTCCACTGCCAATCTACAATTCCTGACATCTAAAAACAGCTTTTTTGGAGTGCCTATAAGCTATCTTCCTTCCAAATGCAATTATAACCACTCATTTTCTCATCTCCCCAATACACACCTACAACTGTTTATTCTTCAAATAAATGTATTTAACTCTAAAGTATTTGAAGATGCAATGAATAAATTAAATAAAGCCCACTCCTCTGCAGGTTAAAACTGTACCCGTCTAAATAAAGAAGATGCAATAAATCTAGGAGACAAGGGAATTCATAGGCCCAGAGAATGGAAAGTGAAATGGGGGGGGGGGTCACCGTCTACCACCCTGAGCCGCCGCTCCGCGTTCAGCTGTACTTGAAAACTCCAGCCTTACTACTGCAATGACTTAAATTGGGCAACATTTTCAACTGCCAGCAGCCTACTGAATAGATACTCAGTAAAACCAGCTCGCTACAGACCAATGTTGTATTGTTTGTTTTAAAACTTTTCTTACTTCATGAAAAATTATCTAGGAATTTTATTGAATAAACAAAGAATTTACTTTAAAAACAAAAATCAGAATAAATTCTGTCACATAAATTACTGAATAACTTCTAAGGCTTCCTGGTTTTAAACCAGATCCTTAAAGTTCATACTCCATCACATATAGTGCTCTATCAGATGGATACCAAAGACTGAGCTATCTTACATAACAATTTGCCTCTTTTCCACACCAACTTTCTTCTGAAGACATAGGTTGTAACATATAGAGATCAATGGCAAAAATCAGACATGAGCTGCAAATACCATATTTATAAAAACAAAACAAAACAGATGCATCTCATCCTGGGCAGGGTTAAGCAAAGTGGGCTTTAAAGGGACCTGTAAAGTCCGATTCTCAGAAATCCTTTCAAATGTTTTGTAATCATCTCCTAAGAGCAATTTTCTTTTAATCTTTCTTTCTGAAGTTTTGTCATCTTGTCAACATTATCTGATTCCAGATGAGAAGGCAAAATATTTCTACTGGGTCTGCTGTTTGTCAAGGCTAACTCCTATTAAGTCTTTATTAATATATTCAGGGAAGACACTACTGGTTAATCACCCTTGCAAGGTTGGCTTCTCTTGTCCAAGAATGTTTCCCAAACAGAGGTCTTCCTTACCATCTCCTTCCCCATCCACTCTCTAACTCTCTCCCTCTTTATTTCATCCACCACTCCTTGAATACATAAGGCCTCTAAAACATACCAATTCTGAACAGGTAGATAAATGCTAAATAAAGATGAGGACCTACGCTAACCAAGGGAAACGTAACCATGTATGTAGTTTCTGAGAAACCGATTACTACCACAGGGCACTCCCTTAATCCTCTTCTAGATCTTCACTTTTCCCCAACTAGTATGTTTGAAGTTTCTGTGAAACAAAAGTCCCTGTGGCTAAAAGAAGTTAGGAGGACTCACTCTCCTTCCTGCCCCTCCTCTTATTGCAGTTTCCTATATACTGTGCCAGTAATAACACTGGAATCTCCACCCAACCAGTGTCCAACTCCTATTCAGAATTTTTTACGGCAGCATCAGGATGAAAGAGTGATGACATCAAAGCTATTAATAGTGGAAAAAATTATTGGCTTTCCCTGTATTGTAGATTGCCAACATTTAAGAGCAGCAGCAGTATTGGCACTGTCTGAACACGGCATGGCTTTATGCCTGGTGGAAGTGGTCTCCAAAGGGCTAGAAAATTGACTTTTTTAAAATGCACAGCTGAATTCTAGAGAAACTTGTTGTACTTGCCCAAAAGAGTTTCCTCAGTAGTTCAAGAAATTAAGTTTTCAAGACTGTGTATATACTTCTCTTTAAATCTAAGGAAGGTCTTCTCATTTACAGGAAGAATTAAGAGATGAGTTTTGTTCTATGGCTTACCCCTCCAAAATAAAATCCTCCCTCTATAAGCGAGGCGATTGCTCAAGAAGCATAGGAAAAATGCTGAAAACATTCTACAGGAGAATACTTAACATAGTCAGGAACATTAGGTAAAGAAAAAGATAGTGTATTTCAATCATTTTTGCCTCTATTCCTAAATTCTTATTTCCACAACCCTAACCTATATAGCTGATGTAGGGCCTGGACACATTTATACCTGTGTAAACCACCTTTATGCCAGTATAAGAAAGGAGCAGGGACATGGCCTTACACTGATGTAACTTACTAGAACTCAGTGTAGTTACCACAGGAAAAAAAAGAAGAGTAAAAATTCACTGATATAAGCTATGCAGTGTAAGTACTGTGTGTCTGTAGTTATTCTGCAGTAGCAATTTGCCCAATGTAAACAGAATAATACCTGTTCCACCACCAAAAGTGAAGCACTGTAACAGCATTTCTGCTGCAACTACCCCAGGATAACTAGTCGTCTATCTGTACCATATCCCAGTATAACATATACATCAATATACAAAACAAACACAAACTGTATTAATGTTAACATGTTGCATCCAAGGACATCATCTCTTTTTATGCTACTTCCCAAACTCTTCTGTTCTGACAAAAGATGTCAATGTTACTAACTCAATTGTCTGCTTTTCTTCCCAGTTTTTGTGCCTTCTTTTGTATTGTCCTTTATCTCTGAAATTACCAAAATCATTTCTCAAACCTTTACCATTCCCTGCTTCCTATTAGGCCTAAAAAAAAATCCATGTTTGCAGTAATTACCTGGAGAAAAATGTGGGGTTTATTTGGGTTTTTTTGCTTAAAATGCTAATTATTTGTTCTTCAAGTGCACATGGGCAGTTATTACAGAGCAGAAGATTTAAAGTAAAGCCTCATCCCCTTTTATCCTTTCACAAGCATGCATGTCAGATCTACCTTATCCTACCTTCCACAAAGACCAGGTCAAACTCAGACCCCAAAGAAAATGTGTTCCGAAAGTTATCTTCAACTAAAAAGAGATGATACATCTTAGTTTCCTTCCCTAAATATTACTCTAAGTAATGAGAGGCAAGTCTCTGATGTAATCAGGGACTCTCATTCCATCTGAGCAGAACTGAATGACTCAGGCTACCATCAAAAGCCGGATTGTCGTCTCTGCAGAAAGAAGCATGATTCAGGCTGTAACATCCACAGCTTATCCAAGAAGGTCTGACTTTATTAAGCTAAGTTACTAACTAGCTAATTTAGAACTCTCTGGTTAAACCAGTTCATTGCACCTATGTCTTCTTACAGGAGTATTCCCATCATCAAAATCCATAAGGCAATTACCTGGGAATCAATCCCATATTTACTCAAATACAAGACAAATTATTTTACCCTCCAATCAGCATGGGGGGAAAGCCCCCCTCATCTTACATTCACATACAAGGAAACCTCATTAAATGAATTTGCTATCATTAAACTGCTACCAAAAACAGCATGTGCTCAGCAATGGAAACCACCTATGAAGTTGATGAACATACTGTTTTTATTTATTTATTTATCTTTGAAAATTCATGTCTCATGCCAAATCCTCACTGAATCCTAACCACTGAGCAGAGCTTAGGAACCTATCACAAGGATAGACAAGTGCAGCCCATTATGAACACTGTATATAGCGGGGCACATCGAAGGAAGTCTCCCTCAGCACTGACTCTTTTTCACATCAGGGTGAGCTAGCACACTGCATACATTTTGACTTCCTCTTCAATTCCAAAGCTGAGTTATGCCTTTCTTTTCCATTAACAATAATTCCTGTTTTTTCACCAGCCTTAAATGACTGGCAAATATCATGAAATGGGGCCCCAATGAGTTCACCTAGAATCCCTCTGTCTCCCTTCCCCCCTCCCCCCGCTTGCCACATATGATTAGTATGGCCCCACCCTCCTGGAAGTAAAGTCGAACCAGGCAACTACATATAAATTTTTGCAGGATCCCAAGACTTGTGACAAGAACATCAGCTCTAGTCACATGCGGGACCTAATTAGCACATGAATCCTTTGTGTATGTGTAATCTGGAGTACTCACACACATTAAGCAGTGCTGAGTCGTGGGGTCACCATAGCTTGAAACACTGTTGAGACGCAGCCCAAAGAACTATATGGTAAAACATGAGACTTCAGGCCTTGAACTAATATCATGCATAGTTTGTACTATATATAAGTAGGTGCCAAAGTGCTGCTTAAAAGTATGTTTATGGAGTACCTATGCTAAAAAGTGCATCACTTTCAAAAAATGAAACATGCATCAATTCTGGATGAACTAAGTCTATGGGTACCTGTAGTAATTTGCTTATGTGCAAATTACTGCAGGTACATTTATTTTAGGGTCAGCATTTTTTAATTTGCTCCTCCTTTCCTGTGTTCAGGAAGAACAGGGTCTGACAGAAAGGATGGAGGGAAGAGGTTGCAAGGGAAAAAACTGGGGGGGGGGGGGGGGCTGGGGGGACTAGGGGCCCCCCCCCTGGGGGTACTACGTGCCACCTCCCCCCCAAGATTTATTTTTCCCTTCTGTAGCAGAAGGAAGGGAACAATATTCAATACCTCCAATAATTAGATTCTGTACCTGGAAAATGATAACAGATTTATACATTTTCCATATATAGAAGCTAATGGGAGGTTATCTTATATTCAGGGCCATCATATTCAGGTAAATACGGTACAAACTTTTAATAAACACTACTACCTCACAGAGCTATCGAAGTCAGATATCTACTTTGACAGAGCTGTCTTACAAATCACTTGTTATACAGACTCTGAGCGTACACCTCCTTCACATCAAGCTACTGCTCATGAGACCCCCATGTGGAATACATATGGACAAGCACTCAGACAATTAGAAACAGTTGCTAACAGTCACCATAAACATGAAATTGCAAATAGTGGTAAGAAGAAATAGTGGGTAAAGTATGCACTGACCTCAAAGGCTCAAATATCATGGCTGAGGACCCATAACATCGGAGAGTTATTTTAAAAATAAGGAGATTTAAAAGAAAAGCTTAAAATGGATATTTCTACTAGCCTTTTGGTTTTTGAGCTTCCACAGACTGGTCAGGTCATAGTTGCAAGATTTTCTCCACAATCATTAGGTCTATAAAATTGCTTTTAAATTTGTATTTTATTTATTAATTTATTTATTTTTAAAAAGAAAAAAGGATACAATTGCCTGTTTCTGGGACCAAGGACTAATTTTGCATATCATGAAAAATTTGATAACACTGAAAGGAAATCAAGAAAAAAAGGTGACTGAAAAAGGGCAACAGAGAAAACTGACAAGGAACAGAGGCACCAGAAACTAATGAAATACAGGGAAGAGGTAAATTTCACAATATCCCGTTATCTTTACAGTATTATTTTTTAAAGTAGTCTCTCAGAAAAAACAAATTATATATTACTGTTGGGATCTGGTCCTACTTGCACAACAGAAGGTAAAAAATGCATAGCTTGTTTTCATGCACAACATTTTGGCCTATATCTTTTCTACAGATTCACATCACTTTTGGACACCATCCTCTCTTACACAAAGGAAAGAAAATTATTTTCATAAACAATGGATGTGAATCAGGGTTAAGAATACATGGCTGTGTCATACCCACCCATTTCTATAATAGCAATTGAAAAATAGACAGCAACCCATTAATTCTTACACCAAACAGGACAATATTTGTAATTAAAGTTGCTGACAGATGTGAAAAAAAAAACCAAGCTCTTTACTGAAAGAGGATGAACATTAGTTGGACCCGGCTCCCCAGTGTCTGTATAGATCGCATTCTTCAGTGGGGCTTTTTCAATCAGTTATTAGATAAAAGTGCCAAAAAGCGCCACAAAAGTGCGTGATCTATAGACGTTGGACAGGCCGGGTCAATCTATCACAATGCCTCTTCTGGGCATGCACTGCACTTGGCACAGGGGCGTGCTGAGCATAAAGTGTTTTTTTCACATCTGTAAGCATTACAGTGATTAACTAGCAGCAGGTATGTGGGCATGGATCTAATGTGGGATGACGTGAGAAAAAGGCTGAGAACCGCTGCTTTAGCGTTTAAAAACAGCGGTGGAAGGAAGGCAAGGGAAATTACTTTCCACCTCAGTAATACCAGAATGGAATTTCACTTTATCTTTGCTATGGAATAGAACTACCACCTGGAAAACCTACTCAAGTCTCTGCATTCTTTGATGCAAATCCCTCTCCCCCTTTCATCTAGGCAACACTGCATTAATCATTACTACTGCAACTCAAAATAAATATAAATCCACACGTAAGTGGCACAAATATCTCAAAAGAAACACTAGATGGCAGTGAACAGATCTAAGATAAACCCCTGAATATATTTTTTAAAAATGAAATATTACACTAGATAATAATTAGCATTATAGTTTGATTACCTTTTTTGACCTTGGCAACATGGCCTCAGAAGACTGTTTCAACAACAACAACTTCTTCATCAACTTAAATTTATAAATCAAACCCAAATTATTCTCCAGTTTGAAAAGACCAAGCTCCTTGCAGGGATAAAAATTACAAAAAAGAACCGAGTAAAATCTATCCTCCTCTTCAATGATTAAAATGACTAACTACTATAAATTGAAATTTGATTTAAAATTTTTTAAATGTTTTCTAGCATATAGTGTAGATGTATAATTGATATTATACATACTTGAATACTTGTTTCAAATTCATAGTATCTTAGTCATTCAAGCTTATCAAATGGTAATTTTAAAACTACTCATTATTAAGCTTTTATACTGATGTAACATGTAGAAGTTTCAATGAGGCACAGCATAAATAATACTCAGTTTGGCAGTGGTACTTAACAAGCCTGCAGTCTGAAACTACAGCATTAATATCACCAAGTTATTTTTTCTACTGTTCTCAAAGTAACCTCATAAAAACTGGACTGTAGTGGCCTAGCTTTCCAGCATATAATAATACATTTTGATTATTTTGTTTTGTACCACATAAAAATACATGAAAACATGAAGAGCTTGTGTTTTAAAGGAGGATTTAGGGCTTGGTTTTTTTTATAAGAATGAATTATTTGTAGCTAAAATAAAAAGAACTCATAAATAAAAACAATATGTTAATTGAAATCACTAGTGGTTTTGATTAACCTTCCTTAACATTCTGAATTAGTAATGCTTCAGAATGATTTTACATATGTATATGTCACTGAACCAAATAATTGCACAATTTCCATAAACTGTGTTTTTTTACTTATCTCCCTAAATTTTCCAATTTTGCATTGTTGTTTGCAAGCACAGACAGCTCTTGGCTCGGATATCTACTAAACTAAACTAAACTACCTGCTGAATAACTTGATTAATTATTCAGTCAAAAAGATTCAAAGCTTTCAGTAAGGTTTGTACCTTGTACACAAGTATATACAATTAAAGCCAAACCTTTAGCTTCCAAGTTTACAGTCTAAACATAAAACTAGCAGTTATGTCTTTTTACATGTTTAAAGACATTATTTAAAACCAAGAAAGAAGTTTAATATAAATATACACCAAATATAATTTAACCAACAATATTTTATTGTTCTTGTTTTATATAAAAAAAGGTTTAGGTATTTTATGCAATTTGAACAAACAAAAAACAAAAATGTAGCCTATGGGAATAGAGATAGACAAAACTGCCTTACCTCTGGCAACAGAAAACAATAGTCTGAGACAGAAAAGCAAATATTAACAACTGACATAAAAAATACTGCATTAATGAGGAGATGCAACTGCCCAAACCTGTCCAGAAGTGGTCACAATACTCCTCCTGGATGATGGAGCAAGATAATTAATTGACAAAAAGAACCTATACTTCAGTTGACTGGAAGATGTAGAAGTAACTCCAAAACTGTATGTGAAAAACATCGGCTTCGTATTTTTAAAGGAGTATTTGCAATTTGAAAAACATGTACCTTCTCTAGATATAAGAGATTATTATGATTTTTAAAAATGCAACAAAAAATACTTTAGCCCTCTTCATCACCGTCTTATTCCAGCTTTACACTGGTGCTACTCTATTAACATCAATGGAATATACAAAGGTAAAAATGAAGAATCATTGATCTGAATTGATCTAATTATTGTTCTAAATTTTGTTCCGTTTCTTTACTTCTTACATTTGACAGAATTTAATTACTTAATTTCCCACTTTTTTCTGTACTTGTCACTTGTATCTTAGTATGAGCTACATTTTGGCATATCTGTTTACCATTATAGATTTCAATTCTATTGGCTAATTGGACATATATTTTAGGTTATTTTACTTAATAATATATGTTTAGGTACCTAATTTTAGCTATTACGTTAACAAGGAAAAAGGCTTTTTGCTAAATTGTAAACCAAACACCCATAATACTTGTTCCCTTATGTTAAGGGTTCAGCTAAAATTTGCACGACCTTTATCCTAGAAATTATTTTTAAGAATTATCTTTGAATTGAATTTAAAATAATTATCTTTTATGGACCTACTTAATTCGCAGTGTCACAGATTTCATGGAAACCATGAAATCTAGGACTGTCCATAAAATCAACAAAAATTAAAATGCTGGCTCCCCAGTGGAAGCCAGCAGTCCTCATTGCCAGAAGGGGAAGGCGCCACCTGACAGGGCTGCAAAGGACAGCAGGCAAGATGACAACTTCCCCCTTGTCCCTCCTGCCCCGCCCGGCCAGGTCCTCTCTGCCAATCAGCACAGAGGGGCAGGATCACCACAAAATGCCCGCAAAAACAGCTCTGAGCATCATGCGCAGCTCATGTAAAACCTTTTGTCTCATCATGATTTAAGTAGGTCCCCAATTATCTTCTGTACCAGATCCACACTTTCAAGTTTTTCATTTTAACTCTGACAAATGGAAGTTAAAATGGAATGTACTTTGGTATTCCTGCATTTTTACTTTGACGTAAGCAGATGGAGACTGGATAATTCTATTAGCTGTTTGTTGTAAACAGGTGGGGTATAGGTAGGGACCTACTTAATTAGCAGTTTTGTTGAAACCGTGAAATCCAGGCTTGTCCACAAAAATTGACATCAAATAAAAAAAACTGAATAAAAATAAAATGCTGGTTCCCCAGTGGGAGCCAGTGGTCCCCACTGCCAGGAAGAGAAGACGCCAGCTAGCAGGGCAGCATGAAGGGCAGCAGATGAGATGGCTGCTGCCCCCTCATGCCTCTTCCCCCCATCAGGACCTCTTTGCCAATCAGTACCAAGGACGGGCAACAGTCAACATGGCAGCTGCCTCCCTGTCCATCCGCCCCTGGCTGCCGCCTTCCCCCCCCCCGGGCACCTCTGTCAATCAGCAGAAAGCAGCAGGGCCACTGCAAAAAGACCATGGAATTAGAACTTTATGCCATGATCCACAAAAACTGGCAAGTCCCCATCCCCTCCCCCCCCCCACACACACATTGTAGGTAGATCCCTAGGTATACACCTGTCTAAAATACAATAAGCTTCCTCTATGTGAATTGCTACAGTACCAGAACAAAGCAAGGACTGGTACTATATGCTTTACATTACTAATTGGCTATAGTTTTTATGGTCCCAATCATAAACTAATTGAGTTGTGATGGACAAAAAGCTTTTATTTCCATCAGAGATAACCAGAGGCCCACACCTATGTGGCCTCCAAGCACAGCCAGGAATGCTGCCGTGATGCACCCACTGTGAAATATGACCCACTCCCTTCGTTTGCTAGATGCAAAAAGGGTGTTGGTGGGTACAGAATAGGGTTGCATAGGGTGACCTGAAGGGCTGTACCAGGGGTGTGCTGAGTAGGGTTGCAGGGGCAGCCTGAAGGGCAGCACATGGGCCAATCCTGACATGAGGGACAACAGAAGCAAGTTGCCTGGCAAGGGGTTAGAGAATGAGCTCTGCCCAGGGCAGGGGATAAAGTCAGTGCTTTTTAGAGTAGGGATTGTTCGAGTGACCCAAAGGTGCTGCCTGTGCATGGACCAGCATGAGAGTAGGTCAGCCTGATGGCCCAGGGGGTCACTCAGGAGAAGCAGGGTGGGTTGCAGGGTGGGTTCCACATTCATATTCTGGAAATGACAGTATAGATATCAAAAGGGCCCTTAAGGACTTTCAGTTTACCATTAAATATGACCAAACTGATCCCAAAGTGCCCACACATTTTATGATGTATGGAAATAAAACAAACAATAAATCCATCTGTGCACAAAAGCTGTCCAAATGGCTTCTTACATTTAACTGCTATAGACTGATGCATATTGATTCACCTCTGGAGATTAGGACACATTCATTTAGACCTAAATTAGATTTCAGAGCTTGCATTCACAATATCCTCATTAACAAACTGTTCAAGATTTACAACTGAAGTTGTATATAAAATGCTATTTTGCCTGACTCCCTGGCCTTGGTCTATAGATCTTTTGGAAAAGTAGTCCTGCAACTACTCTTCTGACGTTTTAGAGAGGAATTAGGATGCGGCTGTTACCAGGAATAAGGATTTATGTTGCCAATTTTCAAAGAAAGTAAAAAAAAAAAAAGGAAGACACCATTACTTACCACAGATCCATACTGACCCATGTATATACATGCACACCCTGCAGCAAACTTCTTTAAAGATATTCCTTGCATATTATGAAATTGGTGTAAAAAACTCAAATAGATTTGAGGATTTCTCCCTTTTATGTCCTTAGGTTCCTGTACCCATAAGAAAGTAGGTAGCCAACTGGCCTCAATGGATATTCATTTTCTAGAAACTTCCTAGAATCCACCAAAAGGTCACATTTCTCTAACAAGTGAAGACAAATTATTTGGGCAATGATCTTTAAAAAAAAAAAAAAAAAAAAAAGAAGGAAAAAAACCCCTACAATTACTACTATGGCCAGTAAGTATTCTTAAGCTGCATCTGGCAATGGTGGCATTTACTTTTATTCCTTTGTGTGAAAACTGAACTTGCACCATTCATTCAGCATCTCTCCACAAGTGAAAGAAGAGAGTTTCAGTAACTCTGCTGCTAGTTGTTAGTTCAAATCAGGTTGCCATGGAAGCAGATGCTGTATTGATAAAAATGGGTCAGCTGCTTTAAAATCACTGATTTAACACTTTGGAAACACTGGTTATTTTAATGCACTTAGTCTGATTTTGCTGTTACAATGTTGTTCCCATAGAAACAGTAGGGAGCAACAGAGTTCACAGGGATTTTTTTTTTTTAATTTTATTTTGCACACATGTATAGGGGCCTGGTACAGAATGCTTAAAAAGGCTTTGTGCAACTCTGATTTTAGTATTGAATACTGTCAAATATTATAGTGTAAACAAATTGTGTTCAATTTGAAGAGTATTTGTTATACTACTAAAATATAAGAATGATTGAATTTTCTGAAAAGGAAAAAAAAATCTCCCTGGGCTGTTTGGCTCTACGAGGTAAACATTTATCTGGGATGATTCAGACAAGTTGTGTCTTAAGCCAAGTCTTAATGATCCTTTGAAATCCCTTCCAACTCTATTTTTTTTAAATTCTGTAGAAATTATTTTTTTGAATCAACGGATTGGTATATCTATACAAAGCAGACATTTGGGATGCTTATTCTGTCCTAACTTTTGCTATTTAAGATGGTGATTTGTCTTTATCTGAATGGCTGTCCTCCCTTAGGAAGGAACCTTTCCCATCTCCTTTACTGTATTTGTTCTTTCTTTTCACATTCTTTATTCACCCAGTATCAACTTGAGATCTGTCCCTTTACATCATTCTGCTGATTTTGGGATGGGCACCTTTCCCTCAGCAACCTCTTGTTGCATATGGAATAACTCAATATCAACTTACCATTTCCTTTCAAATCTTTCTTCTTCATTTATTCATTCCTTCTGCTACAATCTAGCTCTACAGAACATTTTGATAAGATTATGTAAAAGATATATTAAAGTGGTGGTGCAAGAGATATCTGATCAAATGCAATGAGGCCCTGCCTCCTATTCTAAAAAAATGCATAAGCCATCAATTACATTTTGAGAGGCTAGTAGTGGTGCTCTCCTGAAGTGTACTCCAAAAATAAATGCCTACCTAGAAACTTAACTATCTACTTGATACTAACATGAGATTCCATTCACATCCAATTGTGCAGATTTTACAGTATGATCTCCCACTTGTGTACAGTGATCAACAATAATAGTTTTGTTGTTTACATTTAACCTGTCAACAATAGGCTTCACACTTAATGCTGTCAGTGATTTTAACAATGTCCAATGTCTGACTATACAGAATGTATGCGGATTCAACTATCAGCTAACCTCAAGATTTGAATCAACTGTAAGTTTTGTAAAGCTTAAATATGCCAACGTCTTTTTAAATGAAAACTCAGACTCATTCACACAAGATGGTAGCTACTACAAAAAAGAAAAAGAAAAAAAGAACATTATTCTGCCACTATCCAATTCAATCTATTCACAAAATCAACCTAAAAGTTTTGGCCATAAACAGGAAACCAATTTCCTAAAAACTATGTAACCAGAATAATTTTTTATTATTTATTTTTACCAATTTATTATTTTATTTTTACCAACTATGGTGGTAAAGTGAAATGAAAGGTTATTAGCTCCAAAAAGGCAGGAGAAGTAGAAGCACTAGTGAAGACTATTACTTGAATGACACTGGACACGGTATCTTTCTAGAATGTATGCTATATTAAAAAAAAAAAAAAAAGAGGGTTATGGAAATGATACTTTGTAAATATGTAAAGCAGCAGGACAACATCAAAAGATGAAACTACAATGATATACAATGCCAACAAACACTAGTTCTAATCCTGGAATTTCTACTTCCTGGTAAATGAAAGAAAAAGATCTACTGACAAGTGAAATACTAAAACTTTCACTGTTGTAAATGCCATTTACTATTAAATCCATGCAGATATTTAAAGCTTAAAACTTACCTCCACCAATACCACAATCAAAATGAGGTCCGTTTTTGACTCTGGGAAAATGGCATTTACTTGCGAAGACATTCCAATCAGTGCACAATTAGTAACCACAGATATTACACTCATGGTTTCAAAAGCCAACTGAAATAAAACAAAAATATATAACTTTCAAACAACATGTCTAGCTCCTGAGTCCCCTGACCTGAGACAAAACCTCTGCCCTTCCATCAGATTTTGAGCAAAGCTAAAAAAAAAGTACTATCCATTCTCTCTTAGACTTTGATTTCTGGCAAATAAAGAACTAAAGAGGTTCTGTCTAGAATCTATCAACATCTCATCTAAAATGAATAAACAGGGCCCATAAATCCTCTAAAATGGATAAGAGCCAAAATAAGGCTTATACCAATACAGGGTCCACCACTGGCATTCTGCAAGCTTGACCTTTGCCCTGCATATTTTGCTGGGGAAAGCACAAGGGTTATTTTTCATAATATGATAGAATTTAAGAGGTCTTGAAACTCATCCCACCAGTTAAATTTGTGAGACATGAAATTGTCTCCTAAAAAAAAAACCAGGATTAACTCCAATAGAAAAAAAGTAAACAGAATGATATCTCTAGTATCCTCAACTGACCCAGAATTTAAATTCACAACTTAATAAATATGACTACAGTAAGCCATTGGGCTGAATCGTCTATAGCAGGGGTAGGCAACTTTTTCTGGCTGCAGGCAGAAATGACTCACCTGGGGGTCAGATGTAGATGGGCAGGCACTAAGACCTAGCTACAGCCTGCCCTTGTCTCCATGATGGAGAGTGCCTAGAGCCAAAGCCCGCATGTTGTGGGCCAGATCCAACGGTTCTGAGGGCCACAAGACACAGGTTGCCAATCCCTGATGTACAGCACATTCCAAAAGGAAGATAACTTTCAAAGTAAACAATACCAAAGGACATTTTTAATTTAGAGTATTTCAGAGTTCAATAATACTAAAATGAATACTGTCAACGTTCTATGCCAAAATATTGACTTAAGGTTCATTACTAGATGGCAGAAAACTAATGTCAGCAACAATGGCAATGCAGAGTAAGATTTTAAATTGGCTCTGGATGCCAAATTTTGTTGGAACAATATGAGATATAGTTAAGCATGCATAATTGCATGCTTACACCTACAGAATTGGGCATTTGTATGCACACGCCAGCCAGGTGACTTACTGGTCATGTGTGAATATACAGGTACATGACTTGCATGGTATGGAGATGGGTGATGTAATTTATTTTCTGGTATAACCCACAGGTATTTTAATATATTCTATACATGCAAAAAGGATGAATCTTGCTCTGAGAAGCTCCTGGTCTGAAGAGCATACAGAAATAATGTGTACACAGATATAATTGCCTGCTATACAACACTTACCTTTGAAAATCTGACCCTGTAAATGATAAATCTCCCTGTGAGTAAAAAAGACTGACATTGAAATGTAATGACTGCTCTGATGAATCAGCAGAAGCAATGTTCACCTTGACAGCAAAGCACTGACTCTACTTGTCTGATACAATAATTCAAATGTCCTTTCCACAGAAGACTCTCCAGCTAATTCCTTATTCCTTTCACGCGCACAAAATAAATGACTGAACCCTAGAATCTATATTAATTTTTATCACAAAGTAAACATTTTTATCACATTTGCACTATTAGTTAAAATGAACCATATAAACGGAAAATAAAGAAAAAAAATCCACCTATTTGTTAGAACAGCTTCTTCCAGCCCAGTCTTGCCCCTTCCCGCCTCTAACACAAGTGAAACAAACGATATCAGCGAAAATGCAATTTTACTAGCATGATTTTATCTACTCTAGGTGCTTTGTTAGCAGAGCTATGTCATTCAGGATCACATCTCTGGTCAACATAGCTAAGCCAGCAAATGTCCATAGTATAGGCCTGGCTTAGAAAAATGAGAGGTGTTAAAATATTATTGCATTTTCATTTGTATATTTTATGGCTGTCCATCATCACCCCTCTACGTTATTTAACATTGCAGTGTTTCTCTTATACTTCTGCCCCACTGAATGTACATGTATACCCTATTTATCCAAATCTAAGCTGACTCTGAATTTAAGACGACCCCCCAATAATTAGATTCTATGCAAGAAAAATTTATAAATGTGTTCAAGGAAAGCGGTGGCAGGGGAGCAGGCAGTGAAGGGCCGGAGGGTAGAGAGGCAAGTGGCCTGACCCCTGCCCTGCCACTGCCTCCTCACCACCACCTCTGCCTCCTGCAGCCTTTATCCCCTGCCTGCCCCCTAGCCACAGGAGGCAGATGCAATGTGGGGGGAGGTAGGGGCATCAATTCCTAGTGTCATTCACACACCAATAAACAAACAGGTGAAAAACAGGTTACCTGCCAGACACCAATATTTGCTGTAGGTTCTGAAAATGGACGTTTGAAGATTTTGCACATTTTTAAGGCATCGGAATAAGTCTCTGTGATGTTGTTTAACACTGCAAACACAGCTGCTAATGGGTAAACACATGAGAAAAGGCTCACATAGCCAAACTGCAAGAACAACTCCAAGTAATCATCAAAGGTACCCTGGGAAAAGAGACAAAATAAGAACATTTTATCCATTTCTACACAGCATATGATGAAAAGCAGTATTAAAAACACATAAGCCAAATGCTTCCTAACCCCAAAACAGGAATTTTGGGGGATGTTCTGGAATTAGCAGCAGGAGAAAAAAATTAAAGTATTTACCATTCAAGTTATTATTTAGATTAACTCTGGTCTAATTTGGAGTTAATTATTCTAAATCTGCTTCTTTAGGGGTGCATTTGCTCTTTGATCTAACAAATTTTCTTCAATATTACTGATAGCTACATTTATTATTGATATAAAACATATGAACTAATCCTATAAACACTCTGAATCTTCTAAGTACCTCAGTTAAATTCTAATTAAAAGAGAACCAGCTAGTAAAAAGAGTTGTCACCATGATTTTAAACCAGCACAAAACCCTGAAGATAATCTGGTATAACAAGAAAAGCCCTAACAGTTTGGGAGATTATAGATTTATAAACGTAACTTCTTTATGGTTTTTGTGGGTTTAAGGTACTTCATTTCAAGATCAACAAGCAAAATTAGTAAGCCACAATGCATTTGAGGGGACAAAGGCTGAACCAGCAAAATAACAAGACAGAAGTAGCACTGGCAATTGAACAGAATATTGAAGAAATACAAGTGTTCTCACCACACAACATCTGTCCCTTAAACCAACACTTTACATGTTTAATCAATAATTTTATGATGACAAATTTTATTCTTAATAAATTGCTTTTAAAAAGAATTATTAAAAAATTACTATTTAAAAAGAAATCATGTAATCTGGGTCAAAAATATCATAAATGTTATGTGAAAAAATGTCTACTGAACAAAAGAACTGTCATGCTTGCTTCTTTCCCATGAAAAAGCATTAGCTGGATCCCAATTTAGTTATTTTTACTATGCAACACTTCCTCATGCTTAGAATGTTATATATGATAAGGGAAAATATAAATTTAGATGGCATTTTAAGTAAATGTAGCAAAGACATTAAAGAAAGAAAACCAATTCTGGTTCTGAATCAGTAGCATGGTTCTCTTTCTGCTGACAGTTTAGCTGTCAGCCTGGCTGGGCTCCCTAGCATCTAATGTATTTTTTCTAGGAAACACAAAGAGGCAGTAGAAGCCTACAGGCACAGAAATCAGCACATAAATATGAAAGGATGGCTGCCTTCAGCTGCATCCTTCAGTCAAGCTCACTGTTAACCCATATAGCTAATCAGATCCAGCTATGCTAATTTGTAGACTACATCCCAGGGGAGCTACCCAACCTTTAAATATACTGATTCATACCCATAGAAAAATTTTATATACACTCTGACTTTTAATTCATTCCTGTTTAAGGATACTTGCCAAGCGTCACTCAACTGGAGTGACAGTCGCATGTTTGTCCCTGCTGTCACTCTCACTCAAAGTGCTGCAGGCAGTATGCCAGGTTTCCCTTTCGCTCCCTACCCCCACCTTTACTGCAGGCTATTCCTGGTGCTGCTTCCCTCTCTGCTCCCTCTACTGATACCCTTGTCCTATTCTTATTGTCATTTCCAGTGTAGCACAGCCTCAGAAGAAAATATGGTCATCATTTCTTCTTCCTGTAGAGTACTCTAGTAGCATATCATACCCACCTCACCCCACCCCACCCCTCTCCCAGGAGGCAGCCAAAGTAGAAGGGGGACTCAACAAACAAGGTTTTCAAAGAAATTCAGGAAAGAAATAAACCCTGGGGTAAAGGGGGAACAGATTACTCCAGGAAGATACCAGTCAAAGAGGAGGGTGAAAAGAAATATCAAGAGAGAAAGAGAAATGTGGAAGATTAGGAATGTGACAGGGAATAAGAGAAAAAGAAACACTTTAAAGATAAACAGAAGAAAAAAGCATCTTGTAACAAATGCACTAGGAGTCAAGAGAATTTGGGTTCTATTTCAGCCTAGCCACCAACTTGCCATATTTCATAGACATTAAGGTTGGAAGAGACCTCGGAAAAATCGAGTCCAGCCCCTGTCCCAGTGCAAGGAAGTCAGCTATTTACTCAAATATAAGATGAAACTTTTTCATCTTACATTTGAATACAAAGAAACCACATTAAATACACTGCCTATCTTTAAACCACTGCTAAAAGCATTATGTGCTCAGTAATACAAACCAGTTAACAAGTTGATTAAATGCAGCCAACACTGAGCAAGACTATAAAACACACAGCCCATAGGAGGCAAATATGTTGATGGGAACCTACCACATTTTTTTTTGCAAAAATATTTGTTTCTACATACCTAAACAACTATATACAACTGTACCTCTAACAACCTGTCACGTGACTGCTGTGGTTCACTTGACAGCAATAATGCACTTTAACAGTTAAACTATTTTAGTCCTGTTACAAAGTTCACGCTGCGCACGCACCCATCACCATTCCCTTGAAAACATTAGTTTAATCAAAGACTCCCTCAGTTCCATCCTCCCTCATCCCATTTGTCCAGTGCTTTCACGCATCATCATATTCATTGTCGTCCTCACCATTATCCTCCTCCTTGTTCTCTTTGGAGGGCTTGCCTCTGAAAAGTCTATGCCAGACCCCTCTCTTCCGTATGAGGTCCACCATCCCTTTCCCATCATCCTCTTCTGTCTTCCTGCAGTACCAGAACATTTCACTCAATCCCATTTTAATACAGTCCTCAACTGTGGGGTCTGAGTGCCTGTTTCTGACCAGGTTCCTGGCCTTCCACAGGACATACCTGAAGCACAAAATGAACAGGTCGAAACGGGCTGCTGGGGCCCCTTGCTGTTTGGTCAAGTGCCCGTAGAGAACCACTTCTCTGGTCAGGGTTCTGAATCCCATTGCCACCAGGAGGGGTGCACATACTTTCTTCATATGCATATGGGCAGTCCCAGAAGAGGTGGTCAATCATTTCCAGCTACTACCAGCAGGACTGCCTTGGGCAGTTAAATGCACCTCTCTGCCCTGTGTTGTTTTTCCATGCACACACAGGGAGTGCCCAGTGGGCTGCCTGCCAGTTCAAGTCTCTGTGTTCTTTCTGCAGGTCCTTGTGGAAAATAATAACTTTTTTTTTTTTTTTAATATTTATATACACACATACACACACAGTATCCCACATAAGCTTTCCTTGACACACCTTAAAACGCATTTAAAAAACCCACGCACCCATTACAACAGATGCACCCCTTGCATCCATGTGCCCATGGATGAAACTAAATGAGCCCTTTCAGTCTTCCAAAATGCTGAAGAGAGACAAAATGAGGCCTCTACAGCACAGAAAGATTACTGTAAGCAGGCTGCTACAAGCCACCTTTGAAACAATGGGAGAAAAATTTGACCTTCTAAATATTTACTCCCCATCCAACAAAGAAAAACCAGGTGTGCTTTCCTAGAGAACATGGCTGTGGCAATGCCCAATATCTGGCCAGTGGTGATCACAGAAGATGTAAACTGTATCGGAGGAAGACAGAATAAGCAGAAACCAAAAGACAGGCCTGGACAAATCCTCCATGCTGTTGAAGCAGCTTGCCTGTGACCAAAGCCTGCTGGGTGCAGGCAAGGAGCCCAAAGGCCCAGGGAAAACTTTACCCTGGTGGACCTCATGGGGCAGATGAGGTTGTGCATAGACTCCGTCTTCCTCTGCGAGGAGTGGACAGTAGCGAAAGCTGAATCCACACCGGTCTGCTTCTTAGACCACTGTCTCCTAACAGGGATGGCAGAGATGGGGGAGAGAGACTGCAGTCCAAGAGGGGCAGAGGTGTGTAAGCACCTCTGGATGACCAAAAAAAAAAAGAAAAAAAAAAAATCAGTGGGAATTCAGACAGTGCTATGCAGGGTGGAAGACCCTCAGAGCTGGGTACTGGAGCCACACAGTTTTGGGCCAATGTTAAGGCAGGCCAGTGTTGGCCTTTTTCCAACAGCCCAAAATAGGCCTGTGCGAATAGGGAAGTATTAGATTCAGATTCGGCCTATTCGGAGGACAGTGACTTGATTTGGAGATTCAGATCATTGTCCCACATCTATTTGGCTGAATCAGCTTTGGAAGATTCAGCTCTGACTCGGAGAGATTCGGTGATTCAGCCATAGACCGTAATGGGGAAATCACTGAAATATCTATAACTTTGTCATTTTTTGGCAGATTTAGATAAAAACAGCAGGGATGGTAGCTCCTTCTGAGGGCATGAAGCCTGCCAAGTATCAAGGAGATAGGTGCAGGGGTTTCTGGGAAACTGCACCTCAAGGTGCTGACAAGTAAAACTCATGACATGTGACTGTGTGTGTTAAGGGCACAGCAGGATGAAAACAGCAGGTATGGTAGCCTGTAACAGGGGGCTTTCCCACTGCTCAGGCAGAAGTAGCTTACAAAAGGAACAGAAAGGCTGAAGACGGAGGCTTATGTGTTGTTTCTCTGTCCCTCCCCCAGAGCACCGTGATTGGAAAGGGACTCAGAGAAAGATCAGAGTCACTGGCCAGCTACAGATGTTAGTCTTTCCCCCTCTTCTCAGTTTGTTCCCCTGAAAGACTGCCTTCCAAATCTCCGAAGCTTCTCCGAATTGATTCAGAGGTTTTTTCTGGTCTCCCGATTCCATTCGGATTTGGTGATTTGGTCTCTGAATCAGGCTGAATCTTCTCCGAATTGAACTGGCGACCGAAGCTTTGCACATCCCTACGCAGCAGAAGGTGAACCTGGCTCCAGAGAAGACACCACGAGCACCTAAACTGTAAGCTGCAGAGCCTACAAAGCCAAGCAGCTTGGGGTTGGGACATGAGAGGGGCCAGGCAAAAGATGAAAGCTCAGATCGGGGTATGATACTGGCCCCTTGGGGTGCAGGAAAAGGAGGAATGGTCTGCTCGATTCAGGAGGTTAAAGAAAGCCAAAAGGGAGGCCATGACCAGCTTAGTAGACAGAGTGGGAGTGGATGCATCAATCAAATGAAGGGATGCTGGAGACAGCAGCAGCCTTCTACCAAAAGCTGTACATGGCATGCTCAGAGGACCCAGAGGCCATGCAGGCCTACCTGAAAGAGCTCGCCCAGGTCCTCAGCAGGGATGAAGGCCAAAAGCTGGTGAAGGTGTGGACACTAGAAGAAATCACCAAGACACTCCACAGCTTTAAGAATGGTCAAACTCCTGGGGCAGACAGCCTGTCCAAGGAGTACTATGTCATCTTCTGGGACAAAGTAGGTCCAGACCTGCTGGATGTGTATAGGGAGCAGCTGAAGGAGGATCACCTAGGGGCCAAGATGGATCAGAACCTCATAACCCTTCTTTATGAGAAGGGGGCAAGGGAGAATTTGAAAAACCAGAGACCTATAACGCTCCCAAACTTGGACGGCCAAAGTCTTGGCTGAGTGTTTTAAGTCTATTATTGGCACCGTAATCCATGAAGACCCGTTGTATATGGTGCTAGAGCAACAGATCCACAGGATCCTGCTGCAACTCAGGACATGGTGTGGTACCAACGCGAGAGAGGCCTGAACACTGCCATGCTGAACCTAGACTTGGAGAAGGTCTTTGACCAAGTGATCCACTGGCTCCTGTTCAACACTGAAGAAGATGGGGGTCCCACCAACCATCATCACCTGGATAGAGTCACTGTACACCAATGTGATCAACAGGGTGCTGGTGAATGGGTTTCTAACTGCCTTGATCACAATGGAGTCAGGCATCCAGCAAGGCAGCCCGCTCTCCTCAATCCTGTTCACCGCATGATAGCTGCTGGGCTAGTGGTTCTCAGGCAAGATCCCAGGGTCAGCTGAATGATGATCCCCATGGGAAAGGAGGCAGAGACAAGGGTCCTAGTCTACATGGATGACCTCAATGTCCTGTGCAGTGATAAGT
>NW_005842434.1:597026-627112 GCF_000455745.1 Alligator sinensis
GAGTGTTAAAACACACCCAGGTATAAAGAGTGGTGGCAGGGAAGAACTCAATGTGAGTGTGATAGGTATTCACAGGGTCTCTCAATCTTTTAGCTGGCCTGGTAGATATGCTGCTGGCTTTTCTTTGAAGATTTGTCTGCCATGTCTTGATGGGAAAAAATATATAGAAATCATAACAAAAATGGACACTGGCATATATACCAAGGCAGTTTGCTTATTTCTTGAATGACTGTAGCAGGGTTCTGTCTCCCTTTCCCCATGTCCAGGACTAACCAGCTGGTTTACTCCTTATCAGCTAGTAGTCTAACTTCTTTGTTGGGCTTCTGCTGCAATGGGTTCACTTAGAACCTAACAGGTCATTTTTAAAGTCACTCATAAGTATACTGACTGTTATTTAGTCTGCTTTAAGGCCAAATTCTCATCAAATTTCTCCCAGCTTTCAGTCTTTTATGGCTGGGTCATAAGCTGCCTTCTATTTAAGAAGGTGACTCGGCAACCTATCGCAGGTAAGTACTCCCACTCTCGCCCAAATGGTATCTCAGCCAAGCTCAACATTCTGGTAAAGTTCTGCACCGCCATACAAAATGCAGCAACCACGACCGGCTGCTTCTTTTTCTCCACCCCCTTCCAGGGAACTAAGCTTGCTGTTCGCAGTTTTTAGCTGTTTCTGTACTTCACTCATTTTTGGCTCATTTTTTTCTCTCTCTTTACAGGTGTCAGGTTTTACAGATTGAGAGATGCCACCTGATGACATCATCTCTCTGCACTCTGTCTACTGGACTCCCAGTGGGTAAGTACTATAAAACCTCCATAACAGGGTTGGAATCAGTCTCCCTGTTGCACTGAGCAAAACTACCTGCCTAGGACTGGGCAAACTCAGGGACCTGTAAGCCCTGGGGGTGAAGATCTTTGGGGTGGAGTTTGACCTGGAGCTGAACAAACAGAAGGCATGGTAAAAGACCACGGCAAGAGTCAAGCAGAGATTGGGACTGTGGAATACAGACTGCTTGTCAGTGGGGGTACACATAGCACTCATGAGTGCAGTGTTGCTACCAGTGCTTCTGTACACCATGTTGGTCTTCCTTTACTCAGAGCAAATCATCCATAGAATCCAAAAAACTGTGCTTCTTCTGGAGCTCCAGTTGGGAAAAGGTTGTAAGGACCATGCTGTAAAAAACTAAACCAACTGGGAGCCAAGGAATGTCAGATATTTTGCTGTTCCTCTGGGCCAAGTACATGAGCCAGATCTGTACACTGGCAACTGGGACGGAATCTAAAACAGCCTGCTTTATAAGATACTTTGTAAGGCACCTTCTGTGATACTGGTGGGTGTACACACTGCATAACTCATGCCCTGGACCTTGGAGCTGCCATGGTTGTACATCGTTTCATAGTAGCTAGGGTCAGGAGGCACCTGAACAGATCATTTAGCCTGACCCCCTGCCACAGGCAGGGATGAATGCTGGGTTCACAAGACCCCAGACAGGTGATCATCCAACTTCCTCTTGAATTTGCCCAAGGTAGGGGTGAGGACCACTTCCCTAGGAAGTTGGTTTCAGATTTTGGCCACCCTAACTGTAAAATATTGTCTTCTGATCTCTAACCTAAACCTATTCTCCAACAGCTTATTCCCATTATTCCTCGTCACCCCAGGTGGTACTGGGGAGAAAAAGGCTCTTCCTATTCGCTGTTGATCTCCCCTGATGAGTTTGTAGGCAGCCACCAGGTCCCCCCTCAGCCTCCTCTTGCTGAGGCTGAACAGGTTCAGGTCCCTCACTCTCTCCTCATAGGGCCTGTCCTGCCGCCCTCTCACCAAGCAGGTGGCCCTCCTCTGAACCCTCTCCAGGCTGGCCACATCCCTTTTGAAGTGCAGCGCCCAGTACTGGACGCAGTACTCCAACTGCAGCCTGACCAAAGTAGCATAGAGGGGGAGTATCACTTCTCTAGACGAGCTTGAGATGCACCTTTGGATGCGTGACAAGATCTGGCTGGCCTTGCTGGCTGCGGTCTGGCATTGGCGGCTCATGTTCATCTTGGAGTCAATAATGACTCCAAGATCCCTTTCTGCCTCTGTGCTTTCAAGAAGGGAACTCCCCAGCCTGTATGTATGCTGTGGATTCCTTCTCCCAAGGTGCAGCACCCTGCATTTGTCTACGTTGAACCCCATGCTATTCTCATCTGCCCACTTTTGTAGTCTGTCTAAATCTATTTGCAGCCTCTCTCTCCCTTCAAGTGTGTCCAACTTGCCCCACATCTTAGTGTCATCAGCAAACTTGGACAGCGTGATTTCCACCCCCTCGTCCAAGTCGCTGATATGGTCCTGCAATTCTTCCAGAGAAAATACGAACTGCACATGGCCCTAGCCACCCAGGTGACCTATCACCTGGACAAGGGAGAAGAGATTGATGCGCTATATCTTGACTTTAAAAAAGCTTTCAATCTGGTATCCCATGATCACCTCTTAGCAAAACTGGCTAACGGCAGCCTCAGCCTCACCACAGTCTGCTGGCTGGGGAACTGGCTCGGGTGGTGGTTGATGGAAGTCAATCGTCATGGTGCGCTATGACCAATGGGGTCCCTCAAGGCTCTGTTCTTGGGCCTACACTATTCAACAGCTTCATTAATGATGTGGACACTGGTATCAGAAGTGGACTGGCTAAGTTCACCAATGACACCAAACGTCCACACCTGAAGACAGGAGGTGATCCAGGCTGACCTGGACAGGCTCAGGAAACGGGTGGACGAGAACCTGATGGCGTTTAACAATGAAAAATGTGAGGTTCTCCACCTTGGGAAGAAAAATCTGCAGCATGCTTATAGGCTCGGCAATGCTATGCTAGCTAGCACTATGGATGACAGGAACTTGGGGGTCATGACTGACCACAAGATGAACATGAGCCTTCAATGTGATGTTGTGGCTCGTAAAGCGAGCAAAACGCTGACTTGCATCCATAGATGCTTCTCAAGCTAATCCCAGAACATCATTCTCCCATTGTACTCGGCCTCGATGAGGCTGCAGCTGGAGTACTGCATCCAGTTTTGGACTCCACAATTCAAAAAAGGATGTGGAGAAGCTTGAGAGAGTGCAGCGGAGAGCCATGCACATGATCAGAGGTCAGGAAAACAGGCCTTATGATGACAGGCTGAGAGCCATGGGACTCTTCAGCCTGGAAAAGCGCACCTGGTGGCCACCTATAATTTTATCAGGGGTGTTCACCAAGATCTGGGAGGACATCTGTTCACCAGAGCGCCCCAAGGGTAAACAAGATTGAACAGTCACAAACTCCTCCATGACCATTTCAGGGTGGACACAAGGAAGAACTTCTTACTGTCTGAGTCACCAAGGTTTGGAATAGACTGCCGCCGGAGGTGTTTCAAGCACCTACTTTGAACGCCTTCAAGAGACATTTGGATGTTTATCTTGCTGGGATCCTATGATCCCTGCTGACTTCCTGCCCCTGGGGCAAGGAGCTGGACTTGATCTTCCGAGGTCCCCTCCAACCCTAATGTCTATGAAATCTATGAACCCTGACAAAACACTGAATGATGCAGAAGGTGGTAAGAGCAATGGACAGACTGTCACCCGTGGACCTACTACCTGGTGACAGCTGCCAAGCCACGTGGGAGCCAATCTTCCACAAACACCTGCAAAAGAAGCACAGGGACTTGAACTGGCAGACAACCCACCAGACATTCCTCTGCCCTTTTCTATTTCTCAGCGCCTACATGGGAAGCCAACTGAACTGCTCCAGGCAAACAGCTGGTGCAAGGAGGAAACAACTGACCAGCTCCTATGGAACTGCCAGCACACCAGGGAAGGGTGGAAGACAGTAACTATACTCCTCATGATGGTGACAGGGGTTAAGACCCTCAGAGGCAGTACTGTTCAGACACCTAACCAAGCAGCAAAGGACTCCAACTACCTACTTTGACCATTTCATTTCCTGCTTCAGGACCACCCTGTGGAAGACCAGGAACTTGCTTATGTGAAGGCACGCAAACCTCCCAGTTGAGGACTATGTCAGAATGGAAGCAAGTGAGCTGCAGGTGTACTACAGGAAGACAATGGGGAGAAGACAGCAGAGGACACATGGAAGAGAAAAGACTGGCAGAGACTGTTCAGAGGTGGGACCACAGGAGAGGACAATAATGATCACAATCACTATGACAATGATGACTGAAAGGACTGGGAAAAACAGGTGGAATGTGGGGTGAGGAAGAGGGTGAACAGAGGTGAGGAAAAGGGTGCTGAGGTGGTCTTCTGTGCAACTTTGACAGTAAAGGAGGTAGTAATGTGCATGCAAGTGTGCAGTTGATGATGTAACTGTAACAGAGATTATGATGGTTTAACTGTAGATGTGTGTCATGGACCCCCCAAATTTATTTCCTCCATTGTACAGGTGAAAGGGGGACAAATTCAAGGCAAACCTCCAATAATTAGATGATATGCCCAGAAAACAGAGAATCTAATTACTGGGGGGGGGGGAGGGTTGTCTTATAATCAAAATAATCTTATATTTGAGTATATACAGTATTGTCCCCATCTGGAGACTTCTGTAAAACGTGCTCTATATGACCAAATTTCAACTGGATGTTGGAGCTACAAAAGAATATGGTTGCAAACATGCTAAAACCAAAATGAATCCCATTTCTACATCCTCCTTATAAAAACATAAAGCTAAGTGAAGGACACTATTAAAGAAACATGATGCACTTTAAGGCAATGGATGCGACTGAAAGCTTATCCAGTTGTGTATGTGTGCCAATGATTTCCTCTCTCTAAAGTATATAACTCTACTTTATTATTATTTAGTTTCTCTTACTGCCAGAAGCCCACAACAGATTTAGTCTCTCCACACAGATGTTTGGTTCTGTCTTCTCTGTTTGGCACATCATCCAATATAAGATCATCTAAAAACCTGACTATGATTTTATACGCCCTAAAAAAAACCTAATTATGAATGCATAAAGTATGACACAGAACTTGGGGATGTGGATCACCTTGTTTTATTTGAGTGTAGTTTGTAGAAAGTCCTTATAAATTTTATAATGTTAATGTTCTATGCTAGCCTCCTAGAAACATCAGTGTTTAAAGGTAGGCAGATGCTTCCCCCTTGTGACAGATGTAATTGTACAAATGTTCTGTTGCCCATCAATAGTTCACTACTAGAGAACCACAAGTGTAATACAGCACTTCCACAATCCTAATGCAAAATTAAATGAGAGGTAAAACTGAGGCCCTTAAATACACAGAGGGCATATCTAGACTGTACATTCACCATATCCAGCAGCACTCACTTTAAACATGCATTGCTGCTCTAACGGGACTGCTACCTGAACTAGAGCCAACAAACCCATGTTTGTATGGCAGTGCAGACAGGCTAATTAACACCGCTGAATGTGTGTCAACTATTCCACCCTCATGCTAATTTTCCCTCCTGTAGCACCAGGTGGCTGGACCTCTTTTGGTAAAGAAGGCAGCCCACACAGAGTACTGCAGTGTTTGAGGGTGTAAATTGATGGCCACAGTCCACTGAATTATGACTAAATTTGGGAATCAGAAATTCCAAAAAAAAAAATATATAAAAAAATTTTAAAATTGATCCCAGCTCTGCTGGGACCTTTTGGGTAAATTAGTTAAGCTTGCTGAATCTCCCAGAGGTGTTGCAAGAATAATTTTTAATAGAATTTAAGAGATTAAGATACTATAGTTACTGCTCCCCTTCTCATTTTACAGCATTTTATGCAGGAAGAAATCCATCTTATCTAGTGTTCTGACCAAATTTCAAATTCACCACTGTCCACTTTATTTACATAGACACTCATTCTCTGGAAACTATACACTACAGTATATTAACATTCTTAGCTCTGTGCTTCCAGAATCTGGCCTCATAGGAACTCTGAGCCCTTACACACTTACACCTATCTTCTAATGTCAGTTCATTTAAAAAAGGAAATTTTAAATTATAAAAATCAAGGCAATTGAAATTTCAGTAAAAGTGTACCCAAAAAATAAACAGCCCTTCCAACAATAGGAGGAGAGGAACAGCAAGAGAGGAACAGCAATCACTGAGAAACATATAGAAGTAACATTTCTAATATGCAACTTTATTTTTCTCCAAGGATGAGCTTTTTGTTTCATGAACTCCCTTAGCACAGAAACTAGAGAAGCTTAAAGGCAACTGATAAAATTAAAGAGAGGCAACTGATACCCCAAAGTCGCAAAATGACAAAAACAAACGTGCCCTGGAAAATGGCAAAACTTTTAATTCTTTTATACAGCTTTTTTAAATGTTACAGGCAACTAAGTTTTCAAGCAATAGGTCTGAAGTTGTTTGTAATAATTTAGGAATACTTTATCTGAGAGAACACTGTAGCACAGACCTGGCCTGAGTCAATTTGCTAGCAATCTGTCAGGACATGCACCCAGGAGAGGGATAGTGATGTTCACTTAAAGGGATAAGAGAGAACATACACAATGCATTTAAAAAGCACCTCCAACACCCTGCTAAGCTGGTTGAACCAGTATAAACAGGCTCAAAAACTTTTGACTGGTTTTAAAACTGAAGCATGTTTAAGGCAGAAACTGCTGATTGACATCAGATTCAGAAATTCAGAAGGCCATGACAAAACAAGCCTATTTTAGCCTTTTGATGAGACACAAGTATATGCTGTTTATTGTTTAAGGCCTTTCTTTTCTTAAAACTTTGTTTTGCACCTGCTCTTAAGATTAATTAAATTTGTTTTAAAAAGGGTTTTTTAAGTCACTCTTTCAAACACAGTTCCCAAAGAGCTGCAAATCCAGTAGGACCTACGTGAAAGCCCCTCTCCCCCCAAGTACCACTGATTCCTGTCCCCCAGAGGTAAGGATAGAGTTTACACTCTGAGGTTGCCAAAATGGAGGCACGGGGGGGACACACAAATCTCTTATAGATCAGAGCAGCACCAGGACACTGCTGAGAGCAGCACTAAAAGGAAGCTTAACTCTTGACCAGCCCAGCAAATTTTATATGACAAGAAACCAAAGCCCTTAATTTGGCAGCAGCTATATGGAGCCAGTGAAGTCTTAACCTGTCTCTTGGCAGCGATACTCTCATAGAAGCATTCTGTCCTCTCTCTACTCCATGTGGCCAGAAGCTTGAGGCTCCCTGCCTCTATTACGGTGCCCCCCTTTACTGAGCACGCAGGGCTTGCATGTCACATGCAGTAGCTGTCTGTAGCCTATGTGCTGTGGGTTGGCCACCCCCATTTGATTGCTTTGCATCTTTTGGGCTGAGAATTAAAAAATAAAAATAAAATAAAATTTTATCTTGTAAACACTTTAAAGACATATGGTAAAACACTGCTGCGCACCAGTCATGCACAGTGCTTTTGGTGAGGGTGGTGGTCTCAGGACTAGAGCGTCCCATGCCCCTTATTAGCTGCAATAGCATTGTTGTTTTATAACCAGACCTGTAACAGGTGGCAGCCTCAGTGAAGACACCTTCACAGTCATGTTTACCACATACCTAGGGACAGTTTTGGGGCTTGCACTTCTCATGGAACAGAATAAACAGGGCCCTACCCTGCTGACAGGGTGTGGCCTTCGGCACTGTGTGCTTTGTATTAGCAGGTGCTTCCATGCCTTGGGATGGAACAGCACTCGGGTAACTAGAGGGCCCTGTGAGGTGGCACCTTCAGGCTCATGACACTGACACGAAGACTTGCATCCTTGGGTAACTGTGATGATGATGGGAGATCATTCACGAAAGAGTAAGATACTCTTTTACGGATTTTAATAGTGCGTCCGCAAGTGGCTCCATAGCCCAATTCTAGATCCACGTACCTTGTTATGGTGAGGACAGGTGTTTCTAGGAGGGATGGGCACTGTGTTGCCGTGTTGGATGTTCTTTTCACCTGTTCCTCTTTTCCTCTTCTGCCCATCGATGAGCTGTTTCAAAGTGTTGAGATCCCCCCCAAAGAGCCTTCCTCCATTGTGGTCAACCCTGAGCAAGGGTCTCTCAAACGTTGATGTCGATGTTACACCTCTTCATGTTTGCCTTCAAGGCATCTTTGAAGTGCTTTCTTTGCCCTCCGCTACTTCACTGACCTTCTTTCAGCTGTGAGGAAACTATTCTGTTTGAAAGGTGGAAGTCAGGCATGTGAACAACATGACCTGTCCAGGGAAGTTGGTTTTGGATGATCATGGCCGCAATCCTGCTGGAATTTGCTTCAGCCAAAACACTGATGTTTGTGCGTCTATCCTCCCAGCCAATCCAAAGGATCTTGCGAAGGCACCACTGGTGGTACTTTGCCAAGCCCTTGAGATGTTTTCTGTATGTGGTTCAAGTTTCCGAGCCATACAGCAGAGTTGGAATGACAACAGCTTGATAAACCAAGAGCTTCATTTCAGCGAGGAAGTCATGATTTAAGGAGTCTCTTACTCAGCAGACCCTTCACTGGGAGCTCTCTCAATGCAGATGACTTCAGTTGTACTCTCATAGCCCAGCTGGGCACCACCCTCAGGGTCCAAGTGAATCCATGTGGCAGCAGAATGCAGTGTCCCTAAGGGTTGGATTTAGGGAAGTACCACCCCTTGAAATCCTAGTGTCATAATGGGATACAGCAGGACTGATGCTGAAACCTCAGGTTTGGGTGTAACTGTGGGCACCTGGGACAGAGGGTTCAGTGCAGGGCAGCAATGGGGCACACAGGGCTGCATGAGGGGTGCCCTGCTATGTTTCTGTGGAACCCAGCATGGAAGCCTTGGCCAGACGCAATGAATTTCCCAGTCTCACTCCAGCTTCTCCCAATTTGGAGCGTGCTGTAGGCATACAGGTCCTGCTCTGGGGACTGCCAAGCTGAGCTAGTCCCAGGCATAAGTCACAAATGTTGTGCCCTGGGCCAAACCTCCCTACACCTTAAAGTGCATGTGGGACGGTGCCAAGTGCTGGAGAACAGGGAGGGAAGAAACACAGTCAATCTTATATGTCCCAGGCAGGCAACCTGCTCCCAGCTCCTCTAGTCAGGCAGCACAGAGCTGTTCCCCTCTTCCTCCCTCACCCCCATCCCTCCAACCGGAGGGCACAGGCACAAGGCTGTTCCCACCTTCCTCTTCCTCCCCTCTTTCTAGCCACCCAGCATGAGGCTTTCCTCCACCTCCGGTTCAGGCAGTACAGGTCTTTGCCTTTTCCTTGTTCCTCCAGCCAGCCAGCATGTAGCTTTCCTTCTCCCCGCCTCTGGCCAGTTAGCACAGATTTGTCACTTTGTGCCACTCCCCTACCCCGTCCCTCCAGCCAGCAGCACAAGGCTGTTCCTGACCAGCCTCTGCAGCTAGGCCAAGTTTGCCATGGAGCAGGTGAGCACAGCAAACAGGATTAACTCACTGCCCTTGTCCCCACTGGCCTCTGTGCCAGGGCAGTCAGCTGCAGAGCACTTCTTCAGCCCCAGGTCCTGTCCTATCTCTGTTCTCTCTTTGCTCACAGCTTTAGTCCCAACCCTTCCATATCACATACAGCAGCTGTGCATGCCACAGGCTGGCTACCCCAGCCTAGCACATGTTCTAACAGTGGAAGACTTCCATAACTCCATTCCAGAAACTTAAAGGTTTGAGGCCTGAAAGAGAGGTACTGCTGCTTACAAAAGCTTATGTATCTCTGATTTAGTTTATAAAGGGCATGTCTACCCTTCATTTTGCACAAGGCCTGAAAACCAAGGGAGTGCGAAGTGCAGCTACTAGCCCTGAACTATGAAATTCACCTTTAAAATGTTCTTAACAAATGAAAAAGGATGAACAGTTGCTCTAAATTTCCAATACATCTGAACCAGTCGGAGCAGCGGAGGGAAAAAATGAAACCAATATCTTCATTTTTGGTAAAGGTTCAATTTAGATAAAAATTAGTTAATGCAAGTAACATTGAGAAAAGCAACCAAAATATCTGGTAAGGATTGTGTTTGATGAGCTGCAGTTGGCATTTCTAATACAGATTTCCAATTTAGGAATTCTTGTTAGAACCTAGATTTCTCCCAGTTGAACAATGAACTGTGCACTTGGGGCCTATAATCTAAATGTTGTCTGTAGAGGCTACCAACAAGACCATGTTATATAGAGCATTATTTTTCATCTATTCATGGGATCATTTAATTATGATGTGGACCTTGTAACTATTATCCATGCTTTCATTATGTCAAAAGCAGTGTTTCAAGATCTCCAGTGGCTGCCAATGAGCCTTCTAGAACTTGAAAGGTTAGGACTGGTTTCTGTGACGCTTCTTCTCTCACTATATAATTCAGCTGTAACAAAAGTGAGTGGATGCATGCCAGATGAAGTCCACTTAGACTGAACAGCTCGGGGCTGCTGGCAAGTTGGCAGAATTGCTGGTTAACATGCTCTCCAACCTGGAATTCACTTCTCCTGCTGTTCTGCCAGACTTGTTGACCATTATAGACAAGTTAGAAAGTCCATCCTTTTTTTCCCCTCGCTCTACTGTATCAAGGGGGATATATGTTGATGGTTAGGGGAAAGTCATGATTACTTATGGGTTAATTACATTAATGCGGAAGGCTGCCAAGTACTTTATACTAAATATATTATTTGAGCATCTGGTGCTTTAAATTTTGTAAAGAGCCAGAGTAACAGATGGGCAATAAATTAAAATTACTTCAGAATGCAAGAGATACAAAATAGACAGCACAAACAGAAAAAAAAACCTCTCCAAGATATTGGGGGTACTTAAACACCTCTGACCCCGCTATTCATTGCACGAGAAACTAGGTTCCTCTGAAGTGACCTTTGAGTTCATAATCAAAGGACTTCAAGGGCTAATTTTGACAAGAGAGAAAGGAGAAGTGGTCTAATGTTTCAAGAAAGCACCTGGCAAGCAGGCAAAGAAAAGAACAAATAATAAGTTGATGTGAGAACAGCTCAAAAAATTAACAAACATAACAAAGGTTGAAACCTTCAAGGAAAACTAGCTTATTCAGCTGATAGCTAAAGTATAAAACCAGTGTGCCAACATATATTTATTTTCTTTTTATTAGGGATCTGATCCAAAGGATATTCAGGACACAAAAATACTGTAATTTTTTTTAAAGGGGGGGTGTTGTTAGACAGAAGCTGCCAATGCACCAAGAAGTCTCAGGAGTATCTTTCCCAAAAGCAATTAGAAATAAACTGACTTTAGGAAATAAAGACTGTCAAAGCCACTGTCTGAGGTATGTGCGCGTCAGCAATTCAGAACTTAACTTTTATGGGTTCCCACGCAGTCTTTTGCCAAAAGCAAAGACCAACAATCAGAAACCCAGTAAGACAATTATCTTTGGGGTCTCCTACTCCACTTATAACAAGAATGAGCAAATCTTTAATAAGCATAACCTGGAACATACAGTAAGAATTCAACAGAAATAAATACGCAATTAACAAAAAAATTAATGATGAGACAGACTACAACTTCAGCACGTGCCCTTTCATTTCAACAATAAGAATTACGAAGTGATAGGATTTACAACATTTATTACTAGAAGATATTAAATATGTTGTGTGACAAAGCCATTTAAGAACTGAAGAAAGTATAGTTTCATCTCATTTATTTAAAACATGATTTTTTTTAGTACCTACATCACATAAAATTAAACACAGAACAGTAATGTAACTTACCTTAAGTTAATTAAAAAGTTGTTGAGAACCGGGAAATATCTGTATAATTTTTTTTTGTAAATATCACAAACCACTTAGTGTATACTAAGGACAAGCTGCATCTACCTTGGTCCTTAAGAAGAACACCTAAAGTATGCAAGCTAGCATGCACATAGATCTCATGTGCCATTTCTGGAGTGGTATAGACCTTCTGGCAAAATAAATCATACCATGTTAGAGAAGCTGCTTCTGTGTCACTGCATCTAATCAATGTCCACAGTAATGTCCCTGAATAGAAGCTTTTGAATGTGACAGATCTATTAAGCCTGGTAAATACAGGCTCCTAGCCGTACACCCAGACGTGTATCCTAAGCATCCAAGTGAGGAATGGATGGAGTGCAAGTCCCATACCAAAGACAAGGGGACACCAAAACCCCTCATTTTAAAGAAATATACTACAGGCATTAGATGGATGGCTAGGAGGGGGCAGCCTACACAGGGATTCTGACAGAAGATATTTCTGAGGAAACAAAATTCCATCTCACCCTATGATGAAAAAGAAGATATTGAAGCTGCTGTTTTTAGAATACTGGCTTTCTACATAGTGTTCTATTCTTCATTTGTACATGGCATATCATGACTAATGCACAAAACCTGCAGTTTTTTCACCACACCCTTTAAAATAACTCTTGCCCTTTGCAAACTACCATACGAGTTCCCTAAAAGTAACTTACAGCTGCTTTTCAGAAGCTGTGCATTTCAAGACTAGGACAATGGCAGCATATATTTAACTTACCAAATAAGTTCCCATTTCTTTTTCCATATTGATTTGCTCAAATAATGAAAGGTCAGAATCCATTTTTGAGGCACACATCCTTTTCTTTATCTTCTTATTATGTCTCTTTTGGAGCCAGTAAGGAAATAGGGCTTCTGCAAATTGATTAAGGATCTGTGATGTTATTAGCAGAGTGGCCAAGCTCTAAAGAAAATGAAATAAAACAACATTTGTTTAACAAGAGGGTGATGTACTTATAATAATGAAATAATTTGTGCACTGAGATAACACTGTCAATGGCTATTATGAGACAATCAAGTCTCAAGCCAGGCTAGTGGTCTTGCAATATCACAATACAACAGAAGGATCCAATTTCCAGTTTCTACTATGGGTTAGTAGAAACTAATTAAGAATTAGATGCCTAAAGACTTTTTAGGGATCTAGGTCTAAGTGCTGTGGAGATTTTAGATATTTTAGGCTTACTCCAATGTGAGAGAAAGAAATCCTTTGCTAATATGTACCAAGGACTAATAACTAAGGGCTCCTATACAAGTGCGCAGAGCCTGCTCCAATGTGCTGGAAATCCAGTACGTCGAAGCAGACTCGATTAGCTGTGTCTGCTGGAGCTCAGAAACTGACACGCTCCAGCAGCCTTCCATGTCATGTGTATCAGCATCCCAGCACATCTCCATGCTGAAAAAATGGCGGCAGGGGCGCTTTGGAATAAAATACATACAAGGAGCTTTATTTCAAAGCATTCCACCACCATTTTTTCAGTGAGGGGACACGCAGGGATGTTGATTCACATGATGCACAGGCACTTTTAATTAGCACTGCTCCCTAATTGGGAAAAATGCCCACAGTAACAAGACTAGACAGTGTTTCAGAGTCTCAGAAGCTAGCCAAATTAATCCCTTTTCAGACACAAAAAGAATTTATGAAAAGAGGGAAATAAAGGAATCTTTGTAGATCACAAACTAGAACGACATCCCCAAATCATAGACAATCTAAAGCAATGTAATACGTAAGATAACATTTCATTTTTAATTTCAAACATCAAAAAAAAAGTTTTATGATTTTTGGTATATAGGAAAACCACTGAAAAATGGCTGCTTTTGTTTGATGCTTTGTTTCCCTTTTTATCATTTAGCTTGACATTAAAATCAAGTCTGCCAGAGGTCTCCTCGGAAGGCCAGAGAACTAGAAGTGAAATTTTCAACATTAACGAAGAGAAGACCATTGAGTTGCTTTAAAGAAGGATATTTTTCCTTCCTATTACTTTCCCATACATTTAAGTTAAACAGATATTAACAAAAGTAGAAAGTAATTTTTAAAATGTGACTAAAAATGATTCCCCTCTTTCACTCCTTGTTGAATTCTTGTGATGGATATAATCCTACTGTTCTTTAACCAACAGAAGTTCTCAGGAAGAAAACAAAGGAAACTTGACTTTCTAATCTAAAAAATCAGAAAAATGCAATCTTTTACCTTTTTTCCTTTACAAGTCAACTTGTTTGAAAACATCCATACATTTTATTCATGCTTTGTTCATACTTCTGTGATTTTGCAAATATATTAGAGACACTAAAATATGGACACAACTGGATTTGTATGATAACATTAACATGCGGCTAAGGATATGCTGTATATTTAGAAGAGCTAAAAGCGTACTATATTTCTGCTTCAAAAAACTGTGTACTACTTAGATATCTTACTGTTCCCAGAACTCACCTGTCGCAGAAGTTTCATATCAAAAAGGACAAAAGCAATGTAGAAGAGGGAGGCAAAGCAGTTTAAGAAGTTGAACTGCAAATAAATAAATAAATAATATTATTATGCAGGAAGTTCACTGTATAAGAACAAATGAATTATATGATCAGTATGTAGCATCCCAGGGCAGATCCAGAAGGGATGCCACTGCACCACCCCTTTGGCTGTATGGTACCTGTTCAGTGAGTTCTCTGGCTTTTCTGCATTATTCTGGAACCCAGGGGGTGAATGCTGCCACTGCTCACCCCTTTCTACTTCCCCCAGGTTTCAGGGCTGTACCAAAGCAGCAGCTCTGGTCAGCAGCTACATTGACAAGCTGAAGACAAGCAGAGAGCTCACTGTGTGCACACCATACAGCAGAAGGGATGCTTGGCCACTCTCCTCCCCAATTCACCTCCTGGATCTATCCATGGTAGCGCCTGATTTAATAGTTAATTAAATTAAATTAAACAGTTGTTGTCCAGGTGAAAACTATGCATTAAAAATATTTTTATCTGTATAACTCAGCTTAGATTTCTAATCTACTTTTCAACAACCTATGTGATTTTTTTTTGTTGTTGCACTTCTCACCATTGGCAATGAACTTAGACTGTTTGTATTTTAGGCACCTCTGAAAATCCCAAGTCAGTTATACACCTAACTTCTCGAAGTTCCAAGCAAAACTGGAACTATACAAATAGAATAAAACAGGTATTTTTTGTTCTGTAGTGTCTATGTTGCAATCAGAGGCATGACTGTTATTCATGAAAACAAACATGAGTTGGCTTCAAACCAGCTAAACCAATCACTGAAATATTTACCTCATTTTTGGGTGAGGTCCCTTTTGTCACAATTATGTTTCTACAAGTACCTAAGCTAGCTCTGCAAATACATCTTTTACAGCAAAAGTGTACTTTAACACAAAGGTACAACAAAAAAAGCAAAAGGAGAGCTGGAAGGAAAAGAAAAGAAAGAGTAATCAGACTTATAAAGCTAGCTTTGTCCCTGGTTCAGGGAAGCATTGCTATTAAAAAAAAACACAACACTTATGAACAAGATTATTGTTTTCCTAAAGTGGGGCATAGCTATTTTACAAATATAAAACATAAACACAGGGATATATACAAAAAATATTCAAAATTCCTATAGCCATATAGCTAGCTTTTAACCACTGGCAATTTCCCATAGGCAACATATTCAAAAATAGATCTTAGAAAGATATTTGAAGCAGGACAAATTTTGGTCTTTAAAAAAAAAACAAAAAAAACTAAACCAACAACTTATACATTTTATTTAAACTGAGGTCTCAATGTTGGAAATAATTTATAAATGTGAATCTGCTGGATTATTTACTGCAGGATGGACATATGGATACAAGATATACGCTGTTTGGATGCAAGGTTCATTCTACGAGTTTAATAAATACTCTCTATATTTAAAATGGAATAAATCACTGTAACCAGTACTGCTAGATGTTTAAATTGCGATCAATATATGTATTTAGCAACCCAATGAAATGAAAGAAATCTCCACCTAAATACATGGATTATGTGCACTTTGGTAAGTATGATAAATGTTCTGCATATTTTTACATATGTATATTCACATCTTACGCATATTATATATACACATATCTTTATATTTATATGATTGGTAATATGTTACACACAAAAAATAATATGTGCATGTTCTATAGGAATAGAATTCCCCTTTCTCCTGAAACCTTGCTAGCATATCTCATTGATGGCAAGTAGGATTAATTTTTTGGTTCATGACTACCTGGACAGTCCACTAAGAGTTGTATCTAGGTATCACACGTAAACATCACACCTAAATACAACTCTAAGTAGACTGCCCAGCTGATCATAAGTCTATTCTCTATCAATGCGACAAGGTTTTGGAAAAATGGGAGTTCTATTCATTCCACCTCTCAGCTTCAATCCCTCCTCTGCATTTGTTAATACAAATCTATCATTACCTTTGCCATCTGCGAAGTCTGCAAATTAGGAGAATAAACTTGTTGAAGGCTCCATAAACCCGTACAGGGAAATAATATTCACTATTTAGCTTATTTTGCAAATAATGTGCCCTAAAATGTTATGTAATCATGCATAGAAGTAAAATTTATCTATGTAAGTTTGGTTATGAACAATTAGACAGTCAATGGTTTTGGAAAGCATATTTTTCATTTACCAATCAGCAGGTTTTCTGAGGTCTCCCATGTTTTAATTTCCAGCGATTTTTAATTTCTAACAAGATAACAGGAGATGTTCTGCAAACAGAATCTAATGTTCTATTGCCATGTTGCACCAAGAGCACCTACCCTCTACTGCTGCATAAAGTACCATTACAAGAACAAGCTCAACAAAAAAAAACAAAAAAAAAACAACTGTACTTTGGGAGTGATTTACCAGAAATATACAGAAAGAACTCCTATAAGTTAGCAAAATCCAGTTACTAAAAATAAATAAATAAATAAAAACCCCTCTAATGCACACCACATAAGCCTAGAATTAACATTTTTAATTCAGTTAGGAAAGTGAAAAATCCATTTATAAATATTAGCTGGTGACTCGTGGAAAAACATTTCATTAAGGAAATGTTTGTTTGCAATATGTTTCTCCTTTTTTAATCACTGGAGGTATAAAATTGAACTTGTTTACACACTTATCTGTTCCTGATGATTATAAAATTATAAGAAGCTGCAATGGCATTCATTTGAAGATAGGATTACAACAAAGTAGAGGATGATGACCTCAAGAAGAATAAGCAGCAGGAACAGAAAAGCTGTTTAGTAATAAAAGGAGTTTAAAATTATATTTTCAAAATAAGATTTGGAATATCTCAATTTTTGGGTGTCCAACTTGAACATATTAACCAGGCATGCTTTTCAGAAGACAGATACTCAATTGTCTCTGAAAACAAGAAGGGTTCCATTTTAAATTAATATTTAAAAACCAATATGGCTAAATGGATTTATTTCTGATTTTGATGTGCAATTCCATCTGGGCTGAAATCAGGTATGGAATGTGCCAACTTAAAGGAAATATTTAGAAAAATGTTTGAAAGACAGCAAAGCCATGGCTGACAGCTAAGGTGTAGTCTTGGATCTGGTGCTTAATATTATAACAGCTGTATTAGACAGAGCACTTTTTGAAATAATGCTTTCCAATTTTTTTTCAAAAAGCAGGCATTAGTGAATACATTTGGAAAGATGGTATTAGAGTTATTTGCAAAAGGAATACAGTAGCATAAGTTGCAAAAAATTAGCCAATCTTGACCACAGTCCTATGCTAAATATCTTATATTTATGATTCTAATTATGTAGTGTATTTCCTTCTAATTCATGCTGTACTAGGAGATATACGTAAAAAAGCAAGCAAACATCTATACACAACTTACTGCCAGTTGCACAGTAAACAGTTCAGCACATGCTATAATAGCCTGAACCTGCAAACACTTATACACACGCATAACTGTTCTCCTGTGTTTGTTCATGTGAATATGATAATGTATGTTCAACTATTTGTACAATTTGGATCTAAAAACCAAGTACTGTATCTGGGAATATTAATAGATAAGTGAAAGTGAAGACAGAAGTTTCTGGTAAGTAAATTGAAAATGTCATCTTTTAAAAACCATGACAGCTTCCAGTTAAGAAAGTACCCCTTGAAGAAAAATGAACACAAACAATGCATCTGGAATCTTGAAAGTAAAAATGTCTACGTGGGAAAGCTGACACAGTTCCTCAATATCAGTTAGCCACTGAGGAAAGGAACTTCTAAAGACACAACATACTCTGTCCTTATTAGAAAATGAAAACTGCTTATATTTAACATACTTACCACAAGGACTTTCAGAATTAAATGATTCTGATGAGAGGATTCCAATCTGTGATTCTCTGAAATATTAACATAATGATTAACCGATAAGCAGTACAAACCAAATACAGTAGATACAATTTATGCCATCACAAGAGTAAACAAGAAACAACTCCCCAGCTGAGAGGGAAATATTTAAACAACATCCAACAGGAAAAAGTCTGAACTGTGCTGTTACTGCCTCAATGGTTAACTTATCCTCAATTAATCTCATCTGTAACACTAAAAAAAAAAAACTGGCTATAAAACATTAGTATGGTTTAAAAAAGGGTATTTGCATCTAAAACATTTCTCTTTGTAGAAGAGCAATTTTATAATCATATATAGTATGAAAACGTTATTAAATACTGGGGTTCTGATTCTACACCCATTGAAATCAAATGGAAAAAATACATGGTGTGGGAAGTAAAGCAAAATTGAAACAAACAACATTGAATCTAATTTATACCCCATGAAAGTCAATGGACAGACCTCCAATGGATTCCCATGGGCTTTGGATCAGGCCCTACAACTAGAAAGGACCTAGTCAAATGTACACTTGGAGTGGCTTTAGAAGAGGTCGCAATATGATGCTCAGGAGTGCACAGTAGCTGTTATGGCGCAACCTTCATGGGCGCATGATCCTATAGAAATACAAAGCTATAAACAGACACCTTATTTCTCCTGAGAGAAAGCCTGTTGTCCCTGAATTCCACACCCACTTTCCACATCAAGTAACTGTAAAACATGTTGAATAAAATATGCTAACACTTTTTCCTTGGGACAATGCTCTGTATGTCTGTAAGCTGATCAAGGCTCATTTACCTTAATTGTGGTTCATTCCAGGGACAATTCTGTCAGGCTGTGCCCTCTTCAGCATCAGGTATCAGCCGAAGAGTAGCAAAGCAACTTGGAAGGGCTGTGTGTGTAAACAGCTGTTTTGATCCAAGTCAAAACCCAGCACACACAGTCCACAGTCAGAGTTGTCTGTTTACAGCCAAAGGAAGCTAACTCACCCCAAATGTAACCCTGGATGAAACAGGGCTAAAGTTAGAAAAACAATACTGATGTTTTATAGCCAGTGTTGTATATGCTACGTATATATGGTTATAGGTTCATTCACAACAGTGTAACAGCTGCTGACCCCTGAGGAACAGCTGACCATCCTCTTCTGAAGCTGCTCCAAAGTCCATGCTTTCTCCCTCCCCTGCCAATACTAAAAGTACAAACCATATCTGCCATTGCAGATTAGTACTTCATGCGATTCAGGCTTTAGGATTCTGATACTGCCTAACCTCTCATGAGTTCCTGGTTGTTGGTGGGGAAGGCTTGTTTTGAGCGGTTTTTGTTTGTTTGTTTGTGGGGAGGGGGGTTAAACTATTTTATCAATGCATGTTTTCAGTATCTTCAACCTCGCAGTTCCTATTTAAGCAACAGTTAAGATCACAAGGGTGATATTTGCAAATCCTTACTTTTCAGAATAGAACTTCACTTCCAAATAAAAAGACTGGTCATGTATGAATCATCTGAAGGTTTAAGGAAATCAGAAGTTAAAATGTTTGTTTTCTAAATGACAGACTCAGGAGTAGTTTTAATTATGAGACATAAAATGGATTTTCCTTATCAAAAGATGACTCAACTCTAATATTTTTAGTCTTTGTGAGGGCTTAGGTAGCTGGAAGAATTTCTTTGGGGAACAGGAGGAAAGGGGAGATTTTTATATGGCTTGTAATGTTCTTGATGCTTTGGGATATGTAGGGAATACTTGTTATTTTAGTTTTGTAATTATTTTTGTATTGTACTTATACTTTTAGATTATGGCAAGGATCCCCAAAGCCCAGCACATTCTTCTGTGTATTTAAACCCATAAAAATAAATACACTATGAATTACAGAGACCTGAAGTATAAGTGAAGGGTCAGGTACCTACATAATGTAATAATAAATGTTTACATTGTGTTTTCAATGCTGTAAAAATCGGTCCCTAATGGGAAAAAAAAGATGTTTCGTTGAAAACAACAGACCCCGAGTTTTGAAACAGAAGGCAGGGTACACTTCTATGCTATGTACAGACATTCAAAAAGCTTGAGCCTGTATCAATTCAATCTCTGCAGGTTAGTCTAACCCGCATTGATTGAACTGGCAAGCAAGAGAATAGACATTCATTTTTTATTCCAGAAATGCAGGCACATGCCTATGGTGGTTCAGGCCAGAAGCCAGGGGGTGCTAGAGCAAGCCCTCGGCTGCAGAAAAACTGAGCTGGGGGGGCAGGGGTTGGCCAGGCCCTGGAAGGCTGAGTATGATTAAGGAGGGGTTTAAACCCCCATCCTGACCTGCACGGTCCCCAGTCAGGTGTGCCTGGAGGGGGAAGGGGAAAGCAGCCCCTGCCAGGCATTTCCCACGCTCCCCCCTTGCCACTCATGTGGCAGAGCACATGGCCAGCCCTGGCAGCAGCCTCAAGTGAAAGGGGAGACAGAGAGGGGTTTAATTCCCCCTCCCTCCCCTGTCCCACCAGCACAGACCCCAGCTGGGTCTTCCTGGCCAAGGCAGAGCAGCCCATACCAGGGTCCCCCCTGCCTCGCTGTTGCAGTAGTAGGGGTGTGGCCAGACACCATCCTGGCATGGGCCCCTGAGGCAAAGCAAGCAAAGAAGGGGATTTATTCCCCACTCCCTCGCCTCTCCCACCAGAGGACCCCAGCCAGCAAGGTTTGCCTGGCCAGAGCAGAGCAGCCCCTGTCAAGCACTCTGCCTCACCTCGTCACTGGAGCGGCAGGCAGCACGTCAAGCCCCAGCAGCAGCCTCAAACAAAAAGGGGACAGAGGCGAGTTTAATTCCTCATGCCCTCCCCTGTCCCACCAGCATGGCCCCAAGCCAGGGTCTGCCTGGCCAGGATACAGAAGCCCCTGTCAGGGTCACTCCCCTGTCACTGCTCCTGTAGCAGGGGTGGGTGCATGGCTAGATGCCAGCTGGCATGGCCCCCCTGAGGCAAAGGGGGCAGGGAGGGGATTTATTCCCCCCTCCACCCCCTTTCCCCTCAGGGGACTACAGCCAGGGTCTGCCAGCCCCTGGCTGCCACCTCCGCCACTTGTACCCTGCCAGGCAGACCCCAACTAGGGTTCCCCAGGGGAAGAAAAGAGGGAGGGGGGAAATAAACCCCCTCCCTGTCCCCTTCACCTCAGGGGGCCATGACAAACTGGTGTCTGGCCACACCTCTGCCCCTGAACTGGTGGGGGGACTGCATTGCAGGCAGAAGCAGGGTTGGCAGAGCTACTGCAGCCTGAGCAGGGCATATGGCAGCAGCAGAGCTTGAAGGGATGGCTACAGGGGCTAAGATGAATTTTGGGGTTGCCTTAACGCCCCAAGCCCCCCTAGCACCACTGCCATTTGTCCCACGCAGGCTGCAGCAGCTCTGCACACCCTGCTTCCACCTGCAGGGCAGCCCCACCCCCTCTCCCCTGGAAGAGACTTGCACGCCCCAGGACACCATGACAGGGGTTGTTGGCCCATCAGGGTCCCTCCCCCCTCACCAGTCCAGCAGCAGGGGCAGGGGGGCCAGATGCCGGCCGGCATGCCCCCAAGGTGAAGGGGGCAGGGAGGGGGTTTATTCCTCCCTCCCTCCCCTCTACCCGCAGGGAATCCCAGCCGGGGTCCATCTGGCCAGGGGCAAACAGCAGAAGCAGCTGCCGGGGCTGGCAGACCCGGCTGCAGCCCCCCAGGAGGAGTGGATGGATGGAAGAATAAACCTCCTTACTGCCCCCTTCACCTCAGGGAGGCATGCTGGCCAGTGTCTGGCTATGCCCCCACCTCTGCCACTGCAGCCGGGTTGGGGGGGGGGGGGGGGGGCGGGAGCGGGGGGGGGGGGGGGGTGCACCTGACATTGGCTGCTCCACCCTAGCCAGGCAGACCCTGGCATGCCAGTGGGACAGGGAAGGGTTTTTGGGGTGGGGGGGGGAATTAAACCCTCCTCTGTCCCCCATTAGTTTGAGGGAACCATGGGTGGCTGACTAATGCCAACATCAAGCATGGAAGACACTAAGAGCAGGCAGTTGCAAAGCACTCCAATCCAGAGATGGAGGTAAGAAGGATGAACAGAAATCATGAAAACTTTTAAGTCAAGGTTAATGTTTAGGTAATGGAAAACATATGCATGTAGACCAATTATTTTTACCCTTTATCATGCTTTTTCTGTACTATCAGTCACATGATAAATGCTTCTTTTTTTTTTCTTTTTTTTTTTTAAGAAGATTTTTGTCCGTTTTTCAATGGGAAATAATGCAGTCAAGTTTTGATTATACAAAAGTAGTTGATTTGGAAGAGGAAACAAAAGCTGCAGCTAGCAAGTCAAATCTTTCAGATCTGGCCAACACAGACTTCTAAATTAGCTCAATTACCTTAACAATATCTTGGAATTGGACCAATCTGAAAAAAAACCTTTAGCTAAATATTGATGGCCTCTCAGCAACTAAAACACCTCATTCTCTCAGTCCTGCCCTCTAAACAACATGTTGACTCCCATCCTGCCAGCTGCCTTAATATCAAGTGGCCTTATGATCTACTCTCTTAACAGTGAGCTATGACACATTAAAGTAGATCTTTCTAATGCAGAACCACTCCCATCTAATTCAGATCCCTGATATATTGTAAGGGTCAATAATTTCACAGCAGCAAATGTTCCACTGCAGCAGCAACCTAGTCCACTCCAAATATTTCTCCTACGTTTTCACACCCTGCCATCAATAGTGGAAATTTTATGAGCTATCACATCACCTGTGGTAGGAGAAGCAGAGGGAGAGCAGTTAAGACATCTTGCTATGACCTAAAGGTGCAAAATCAAGTTCTGACTAACACTTCCACCTCAGACCAACCCAGTTAAATCCAGCTCTAAGTGGTATTCAGACTGGCAAGTCAAAGGAGGCTGGATGTGATGCCTGCCACATCACTGCACTGTATACACTTGCTACAGAAACTCAAGTGGCTTAACCATGCTAGCCTGAAGCCCCACTTAGGCCAATCCAAGTATTTTAACATTACCTGGGGTTACAGAAGATCAGATAAACTGAAACTGCCCTCTGAACTGGTTTTCACTTTATAATTTTTATATTATCCAGGACCCAAAACAGCAAATATTTTTCATTCATCCAGATGAGACGCTTCTCAGGGTCAACACCACCTGATCCTTACTGAAGTAGGTGTAGTTATATCTACTACGAACACAAACAACAACCCTCCTGGAATCAACAGGGAAAAAAAACTCACACCTGCACTATTCGCAAACCATGGTATCTTTTGTATCCTCTTCAGTGCAGACATTTGCATGCAGAGCCATTTCTCAAACTGCCCCCAAGCCAATTCCAAGAAGCAGTTATAAAACTAAGACCCCCACATCTGGATAAAAAATATGCAGAACTCCTCAAATAATACAAACAGTTATCACAACTGATCAATCCAGGTATCACAACACATCTTTTAGAAGCTGGATTCCTTCCAAAAAGGAAAGTAGGAACAGGCCATTGAAAAACTGAATTCACAAAGATACACCTGAGAAGCCTAAGAACTGATCAGAAAATTTAGCAGCTGTTAGTACCAGACCATTCCTGCATTTCTCCGAACAAAATGAATGCCAAACTGATAAAGAAAAGAGGACAAAAAATATTGGAAGGAGCAAAGACGACATGGCAGCAAATCAAATAATACATACCTGAAAACAAAAACAACTTCCAGCCTTTCAATGCAAAGGAAATATAAAGGGAAACTGAAACAGGCAAACCTATGGACTTGACAACAAATCTGCAAATTCCTGAAGAACCTGGGAAAAATTAGCAGAAACTGCCTAGCCACCTATTTAATCCTTCAGAAGAATAAAACACATACAATCTGACACACAACAATCATAACCTGGCTAAAACATAACAAGTAGATTTGAGCCCAAAACCACATAGTACTTGTGGTTAAGTGCTGGTGCTCTACATCTATCTACACTGAGAATGACTTCTTCCCAGCATCACTGCCAACCATTTACATGGAAATCATGTCTGACAGTACAGGACCAGGACATCAGTCATCTAACAGAAGTCCTGAATACTTATGAGAGAGATGGTTCAATACCGCAAACGATGAAAACTTAAACTCAAGTGCCACAGTTTCCATCTATACCACACACACAAATGCCAACAAAAAGCTCAGCATTTTTCTGAATAGTCACAGAAAGAACCATGACTCAAAGCTTTCCTGGGCATTACATCAGAGTATGCCTTAAATCTCAATGAACTTCTCACCAAAACCTCACTGAAAACAAGGACAGGAAACAATCTGATCAGCCAACAAGCTGGTTCAAACTAAGGAGTCAGTTCACAGACTTTTAGGGTATGGATAAATGTTCACTTAGAGCAGTTCCAAAAAAAGGGAGATGAAGTTGTTGCTCCACACAAGCAGCTGATACACTGAAAAAGTTATTTATACAGGAGCAAAACCACTCCAAAATTATCCCTGCTTCATCCAAGGATAAAACTGAGGCAATTTAGCTCTAGGTTTTCTTTGAACTATTCTGCAAAGTAGCAGTCCCCAAGGTGGCTCAAATCTCTTCACATAGGACTATCAGACATTCAGTTAATGAAGATATGCAAATAAACAGGCACCCCAAGAAGGAGGGGTCTACATCGTCCCTCCTGATAACAGGCAACAAGTGGTCTTCCAATACCCTTCAACAGCTGTCATGTCACCCTGGTTGAGCATCACTTTAAACTGCTTGTAGATGTTTAAAACAAACAAACAAACAAACCAACAAACAAACCCAAAAACCAAAACAAAACCCAAAACCCTGTGCTTTAATCAGAAGAAGCAGTACATTAGTTTAACCTGGCTCTGCAGCATCTGTATAGATCAGGCACCTCAGTAGGGCTTTTTGGCGCTTTTAGCTAAAGCCGATTCATTCAGCTATTAGATAAGAGTGCAAAAAGCCCCAGTAAAGCACTCGATCTATACAGACATTGGGCGAGCCACACCCAATTAACACTCTGCTTCTTCCAGTAAAGTACAGGGTTTTCTTGTTTGTTTGTTAACATCTGCAAGCAGCCTTAGACTAATATACTTAATCATCTATTTAAATGTAATCACAACACATCAAACTGTGAGCACAGCTGCCTGAATGAAAAGTACTCAATGGTGTCACACTGCTGAGCTAGTTGTGTCAACACAGTTGAGAAACATGGAAAAAAACACTCAGGGCGACTGGACAGCAGGGTTTCACTCTAAAAGAAATGCAGGAAGCCAAGCCTGTCATCTAAGGAATGCTCTCCAAAGTTACCGAAAGGGTTCTAAAACATGAATCACCCTATAACTATCATACTTTCTTATCCTCATAGGTGACGCATAAGAGCTGACAGTAGGGGGACACAACTCTGTGCTGTTGGTGCCTCTGCCACCAGGCTTTGGGTCCAGCCAGGCTGCTGCCCCACACCCCACCACTGGCACAGAAATTGCACTGCAGACACAACCCCCACTGCTGCTGGACCCTGACTGGCTAGATGGCAGTCCCATGCCCCACTGTTATTGCAGAAGTCTTGAGGGGGAAATGTGCCTCCCCAACACATCGCTCAAATTGGGTGTGATATTTTGTGGTCCAGATTGCAATTTTGTGAAGTGTTGTTTCAAAATATATTTTCCATTTTGAACTTTATCACTTTTGCGGACAAGGGCATACACTTTTGGACTGATTTGAGTAATGGTCAGATAAGTTGTTTCTATAGCTCAAAGCAGTATATGATTTAACATAGTAAAATCAAAATTAACGAGGCTGGGACCCCAAGAACCAAATCTCAGGAAGATTAACCGAAGAGGAGAGCAGCTTAGACAATAGACTAAACAGATTTCAGTAATGCATGCTAACCCCTTTTGCACAGAACTTAATACTACCAGACAGCAGCAACACAAAAGCAAACAGTGTCTTGATATGGATATGTTTGGGATCAGCATATGCTGAATATTCAGAGATTGCTGTTCTGAAACTACATTTCACCTGCAACTCTTCATTTAAATATTAACAAAGCTAGGAGTTACTTTTGATACCAAGTGTCTTCTCCAAGTTCAAAAAACATATATGCTTTGTGATCCTAACGATCCTCTTCAATCCTTTTGGCTTGTGCAGATTTTACTTTACTCAAAACACTATGGCCTCACAATCTCTAATTTCACAGGTTAAGATGTAAAAAGACTTCTTAGTTCAGCATGGTCAGACATACCTGCATTCTCAATCAAACTATCTACAACCACTCAAAGTCTAAACCTGCACAAGCCAAAAGGATTGAAGAGGTTAATTAGGATTACAAAGCATATATGTTTTCTGAACTTGGAGAAGACACTTGGTATCAAACGTAGCTCCTAGCTTTGTCAATATTTAGTTAAGGAGTTGCATGCAAAATGTATTGGGCTTGTATCTTAACCCTCCATAATTAGAACAGAAAAACCTGTAGTCACTGGCACCCTGCAATATCTGTTCCCCACAATTTAATGACAGAAATAAAACAAGATAAACAACTGAAGACAAAATAGAAACTTAAAAATTATTTTTAGAAAAACAAATCTTTGAATGTTGAGCATATGCTGATCCCAAACATATCCATATTAAGAAATTGTTTGCTTTTTTGTTGCTGGTGTCCAGTAATATTAATACTGTGCAAAAGGTGTTAGCATGCATTACTGAAATCTGTTTAGTCTACTGGCTAAACTGCTCTCCTCTTCAGTTAATCTTCCTGAGACTGGTTCTCAGGGTCCCAGCCTTGTTAATTTTGATTTTACTGTGTTAAATCATATATTGCATTGAGCTATAGAAACAACTTATCTGACCATTACTCAAATCAGTCCAAATGTGTATGCCCTTGTCCACAAAAGTGATAAAAGTTCAAACTGGAAAATATATTTTGAAACCACGCTTCACAATATTGCAGTCTGGACCACAAAATATCACATCCAGTTCATTAAAAATAAGTCATAGGAACAGTCAGACATTATCTTTCCCGCTACCTCTTGATAAAACGCATGGAATCTTGTAAATGAGGTTTTTTTTAAAATTCCAGAACAGGATGCTGTTTTAGGTTTTGTTTTTTGGAGGTTTTTTAATTGTCATTATCTATATTTCCATATTCCTGCTTGTTTCCTCCTAAGGGCCATATCACTCATCAAATCCCTATAGCATCACTGTCAGACTACTGCAATTAGAAAACTAAAACACTGGACAGTTAAACTCTTTTGTTTTACTATACTACTAGTAAAAGTTTGCTTCAAGAATTCCCTGAAATAATGGGGGCTAATCTTTTGACAGCAGTACCACAAATTAACCCTGCGCCTCCAAAAGTGCCACTCCGATCCCCTTCTCCTGCCATCTGCTACTCTGCTTTCTGCTCTCAGCCCTATGCTCCCTGCCTGATGTGCTGCTCTACTTTATGCTTCCTTCCCTGTGCTCCCCCTGCCTACTTTGTAGCTTTGTTTTCTCCTTCCTGCCCTATTGGCTGGCTGCTGTGCTGTCCGTCCCCTCCCCGATCTACCAAGTGCCACACAAAGGCTCCTCATGCCACCTGCGGCAACCAAGCTGCAGGTTGACCACCCCCACTCTTAAACATCTGTTGTACGCTTATGCCATTCAACAAGAACTCGTAAGAACATATTCCGAACAAGCAAACAGTGGATTTTTTTCAAACTGTTATGCGCATAACATTTAATGTTTCTAAGAGATTTATTTATAAATAATTCCTAAACGTTTGGGATTATTACTTTCTGACAAAACAAAAAGAAGAGTCTTACCCCATGAGGTTAAGAATTCAGCAGCGTACCGATAGATGCGGTTCATAATTTCAATCACAACTGCATAGATGATGCTAGGCACAAAAAGCATTAAGTTGCTAAAGGAAGTCTCATTCTCCTCATGATAATCCAGTGCCAATTGTTCCATATCAAAGTAAATCATCATGACATAGAGTGAGAGGTAGAGGCAAAGGCACACAAATGGCAAAGACACCAGATAAATTCGTAGCTGCCTTTTAATACTTGAGTATACTGGCTCTTCCTTGCCAGTGACAGGATTGATACCCAGGACCCCATGGAATCCTGGCCTTGGTTCCTCAAACTGCCGTTTCATCAACAGTGTTCCCCATCTATATGTCATTCTGGCACAGCAGCGCTTCCAAACTTCAAGAATCACCGTAGACCAAAGCAGATTGAATGAGGCAAACATCACGTACTTATCATAGTCTTCCCATGCAAACACATAATAAGGAATCCCAATGAGAGCCATAGGAACCAAAGCAAATGTGAAATACTCTAAGAAACCAAAATAGAGAGCAATTGTTTCACCAAAGTAGCAGCGTATTTCATCTGTGGAGAGAAAGACAGAAAAAATTACCCAAGGGAAATGAAAAAAGAATTTTTGGGGTTTTCTTTGGTTTTTTAACTATGCATATAGTTCCCTATTAACTTCTATTGCTTTAGAAGCTATCTAAAGGACACAAACAACCGATTGCTATGTTTTAGTGTTCTGAAGATATGATTGCCTGTCAGGGATTACCAAGATTAAACAGTTTATCCATTTACAAACCTCTTACTTGATTACAGTCAACAATTTTTAACATGGGTATCAATAAAAATTTAAATAAACTCATATAAAGACCATGGCTCAGTTTTCTAAATATAGGAGACAGACATAACTTTTTTCTATTTCTTCCTCCAACTTTCATAGCACCAAAAAGCCTATTTGAATGAAAAAAAAAAATCAAATGGAAGGAAAACTGTTAGAACAACTTGTCTTAGTGTCTATAGCCATGGTATTAAATATCTAGTAGAAATAAAATACTAGCTTCAAGTAAAGTAAGATGTAATGCAAAATGCTATGCTAATGTAATATTAAGATTACGTAGTTAGTCAACTGTAAAGATTTGAAAATTAAGTGTAACACAATACAATAGCATAGGTACTTCACACATATGCTGTCTTTAAGGGATGACAATGACAGAATGGTCTACCACAGAGCAATGGCTGATACTGAGACTACATTCAGGAGCTTGTCCCAGTCTTGAAAGTCTTCCCAGTTAGAAAGATCTGTTCTAGCCCTAAAAGATTTTGGTGAACTGGGCTTGAACTAGAGGTCTGCTCAGACTATGAAAAACCAAGAGCATGTCTTCACTGAAATCTCTTGAATGGCTGAAGCATGTGTACACCTAACTGAGCTAGGCTTACTTCGAAAACTCAGATATCAAGAGCAGCGAAACCATGGCAGCATAGTTACTTATTCAAGTAACTAACCTACTCTGTCAGTGCCACTGCCGCTTCACTGCTATTAGATAGCTTGATTAAAAGTAGCCTAGTTTTACCAGCAGACACTGTCAAATGTAGTGTAGACATGGCCTGAAATGTACTTTGCCAGCATGCCAGAAGGCTTCACTGGCCCCAAATGTTTGTTTTAACTTGCACAAAGACTTGTCCCATTTTTTTTTTTAATTTAAGTCCATGCTGGAATGTTATTTATTTGTTTTTCTATTAGATTTACATGTCACCCTTTCCAATAAAACAGAGGCGGGCAACTATTTCGGATGGAAGGCCACTTACCAAGATTTGGCAAGCTGTCGAGGGCCGCATGGGTAGCCCCACCCCTCGACAGGTGCCCCACCCCCTGGCCACCATCTTGTGACTGGAAGTCCTGCCCCCTAGCTCCTGACCTAGTCCAACACAAGTCCCTCCCCTTACCCCTGGAAATAGTCCTTTCAGCAAGGGGTTTTGCCATCTTGGAACCAGAAAAATACCAAATTATATTCTAAAATGATTATCTACAACATTCATTAATTGATTAAAAAAATATTTTTGTCCTGGTTTACATGCATTTGTGTAGTGTACATCAAAGCGATTGTATATAATAGCTTAAAATGAAGTCTTACTCTTTTATAGTGTGGAGGGGGAGTATGGGTGGGTGGGTATAGATTTGTGGGGGGCTGAGGGTGTGTGGGTCTGTGGTGGAGGGTGTGTGTGTGTGTCTGTGGAGGGTGGATAGGTGTGAGAGGTGTGTGTGTGGGTGGGTATAGGGTTTGTGGGGGACTGTGGTGGGGGGG